>NC_135083.1:24882500-25212500 GCF_051107435.1 Chaetodon auriga
CTCTCTCTCTCTCTCTCTCTCTCTCTCTCTCTCTCTCTGTGTGTGTGTGTGTGTGTTGTTTTATTTCGGTATCGCTTTTACAGTCCAGAGCCATAAGAAAAAAGTTGAGCCTCTTTTATCTGTTGATCACGTGGTTCATGTGTCTCTGTCAGCCTGTTTAAATGGACTCAAGCGGGAAACAGCAGCGACTCTGTCTGCAGGTCAATATTAACACGTAATGTTTGTGGTTGGCTGCTTGTCCACTTCAGTTTTGTGGTCATGAGCAAGCAGCTGAACTCAGAGACTGTTTGAAATGCCAGAGGGAGACTACAGGTGTGATCCCAGTACACGGCCATGCAGTCTTCTCCCTCGTTCATTGTGTGCATCAGATTCATGGAAATACACCGACGCTATGTCGTCTGTACAACACGGCCAACACAAGTAAAGGTGTGTCGTGACGCTTTCTCCTCCTCCTCCTCCTCCTCCTCCTCCTCCTCCTCCTCTTAGAGCCGTTTTGTTCACGAAACAGTAAGTGGCAGAGATGTCTTCATACTGTAAATGAGAGCTCTACATTCTTGTCTTCTCACCGGTGAGTCTCTGTGTGTGTCAAGTGTTGTATGGTTGGTTGTTGATTTCAATTTCTAAGTCAACAGAAGCCAGATTCATTCATTTCAAGTTGCACCATTAAATTTGTATGAAACAGGGTCTGAAAAATATTTTCCCTACAGACCACATTGTTCTCTCCTGGCACGTGGAGGGGCGTAAGTGTTTTTACACAATAATAAACTCCACACTCAGAATCTGAGCAACTCATCCCTCCTCTTCTCTCCTTTGTCTCCTGCTGCTCCACGTTTAATAGGCCAGTGCTGCTTGCTGGTTGCGGCAGCATTTTTGTAAATATGTATCTGTACTCTAAGACGCTTTGAGTTTATTCCCACTAGCCCATACCCTGATGTTCTCCCTGATGTCTACACCAATCATCCAAACTCTACGGTCCCAGCTAGTACATGGCTCTACGTATGGAAGATCACACAAGACCCTTTTTATTATTAGTCAGTAGTTACAGTGTATGTGCTCTAACAGTGGTTATCAAACCTACTGTATATCTGGACATCCCCAGACAACTCCTTGAATAGGCTTCTATATATAGTTACTCTCTAATGACATCCAGAGACTCACATTTTGTCCAGTGTCCACTTCAGTCTCCACTGCATAAAGCAGCAGCCACAAATAAATAAACTTGTTGCAAAGTGTTGTCATGTGGCTGACTCTCTCTACCAGGTATCATCCTCACTTCACTGCAGCTGCACATTTCCAGTGTGCTCTACATCCTGCTCTACATCCAGATTTACCAGCATACTCTGAACTGGTTTGTTCCTGGCTTTGTCTTCATCATATCCAACATGAAATGAATTAATACAGTTCACATACACACGCTGTAGAATCTATGACCATAATGTGTCATTACTGAAGGACGTGTTACTGTTTTCCTTGTATTTTCTTGCCTGCCTGTCTACCTTTGTATAATACTTAATAGTGGACTGGTGGTCAGGCGCTACTACCACCAGGTCCATGAAGACGAGGAGTCTGACAAAGAAAGCTCTTACCTCTGACACATGACTGTAGAGATGACGTAATCATTTTGATTGGTAGTTCAACAGTGACAAACAAAAGACTAAAGGAAGAGAACTGACTGTGATATTCTTTGACAGGTACTATAAGTGTTGTGAAACACACACACACACACACACACACACACACACACACACACACACACACAAATGAGACCATTTCAATTTCAAAGTTCTGTCTGCACTGCAGTCCCTCTGACTGCTGCCACTACTGTTGGCCTGCTGGTTACTGACTAAACTCAAATCTACAGAATCAGAGAGACTCACTTAGTGGTTAAAGGTTCACCTTATACGACAGGAATTTAATACTACTACCACTACTACTACAACTACTACAACTACTACTAGTACTACTACTACTGCTAATAATAATAATAATAATAATAATAATAATAATAATAATAATAATAATAATAATAATAATAATAATCCTGCTTAGATTTAAGATTAAACAAGTATGACAACCATAATGTCCTCAGACCTCTGCAGTCTGCTTGCCTCTCTTTTAGTGCCCTCTACTGGTGGTTTTTGTATCGTCTCTGTCATCATTCATCTCATGGACATTGACGGACATTTGGCTGATTTTCATGGACAAGAACAACTATACACCTGCAAAGAATTTGATTTACGTAGATGTTACGTAGAAAATATAAAGAAAGATACAGTAAAAAGCAAGTAATGCAAGTCAAGAAGCATAAATAGAAAACAGAAAATTGATAATAAAATCTGAAAAAAAGTTACTTAAATGAAGAAGCTCTACAGTTTTGTGAACAAATGTGCAAATGTTCACAGTGTAACAATATTTGTAGTAATCCAAAATAGATGTTACACATTCAATCAGATAGCATAGACCTCATATTAATGTAATGTGTAGAAATCCATCCTTTTCTTTGGCAGGTTAATCTTCTTCAGCTGCCATAGAAAGTATATCCTCTGCTGGGCTTTCTTGGTGATAGTACTGAAGGCAGAGCTGATAGTCACTCCCACTTTGAGGTCCTGTGTGATGATGGTGTCTCAGGAAGTGGACATCTGAGAAGAGCAGAGGGGAAAGGAAAGGACGCAGCCAGTGCTGACAGTCCAGGAGTCAGAGACTTCTTCCCTTAGCTTCACCTGCTGTCAGACAAGAAATCTGTAGTCCACCTGTAGGTGTAGTCAGGCACACAGGGAGAGCTCGTCCTGCACCAGAGCTGGGATGATAGTATTCATGGCAGAGGTCAAGTCCACAAACAGGATCATGGCACAGGTTCCTGAGGAGTCCAGGTGCTGGAGGACGAAGTGGACAGCCATGAGACGGTGAAATGAGTCATGTGGGATGGTGTCATGATGGTCCCTTGACTTTCAAATGGACAGTTGAACTCTTTCAGGTCACTGGCCATGCGCAAGTCATTAATAGAGTGGGGGGCTTTAGGTTTGTGTTCTGTCTGAGCCCCTTCCAGACACATTCAGAGTTGATGGCTGTGAACTGGTGAGTTTAGTCATTTAACATCATTCACCACCTTGCTAAACCTGTACTTTGACTCTGTCCCTGTCTCCACTCCTAAATGACTCTTCTTTCTGTGATCTAATCTGAGTTTAGCTGTGAACCAGGGTTTGTCATTGTTAGAACTCACCCTGGTGTGTGACGCCACAGCCTCTGTGAACTCTGCTGGTAGCAGTCCTGAAAACACCCCAGTCAGTACAGTAGTTCACAGCTCTACCCTCCCAAATCCCAAACAAGGACATTTCATTTCTGTTGCTGGAGTTTATAGCAGTTTGCTCAGTTTGCTCTCTGTGGTTTAATGGACCCCAAAAATAAATAATGTCACTCTGTAGGATAACATGCTATTTCTTAACCTGTGAATGACTTTTCTGCCAACAGAAATAACATATATTTCTTCACATTACATACTGTATAAAACATGAAATATTTCCTTATGTGGTGTATCAACCATGCATTGGTCATTTTTAGATTTTGTGAGTGTCTAAATTCTAGGTATCATTGTATAAAAATAGTAGAGACCATATTGTTGTGCTTCAAAGTCTCACTCTTTGATATACTAACTGCCATGAAGCACTTCTGCATACTTTATTTGTACTGTACACACAGCTGCTACACTCCAGCTTGGTCATACTGTATGTGCTGATGCGATTATTGTACTTAACATGATGGTGGTAAAATAAAGTACCATGATAATGTGAAGATAAAGAGCTGGAAATTGGGAAACAATTGAGTACTAACATTCAGCAATACTTAGTGTGACATCTCAGCAGAAATGGCTGCTGTTCTTCCTGCAATACCAGCGTACATATGAGTAAGAAGTTATATTTAGAGTCACTCCACCCTGTTCCTCCTCTAACAGCCCACCCTCTCTTGCATTTTCTTCACGCCCATTCCTTCAAAAGTGCGCAATGAGTGCAGAGAAGTGCAACACTGTACAACACGGCCATAACTGCATTGGTTTGTTTCAAAAACAGACACTTTTCCACCTATTTTCATGGAATTTCTTTAACTGTGTTAAACAGAGTGTATATATGTGTGATTGTGAGAGTCATAGTGTGAGTGAAAAGACTGAGGGAAGAGTTTTGTGTAAGAGAACTGAAATTAAAAAAAAAAACAAAAGACAGAAAGTGGGAAAAGACTTTCCCCTCAGAATCTACAATCGCTACTCTGGATTAACACTTTATTAAGAGAAGCACTGAAGCCTGAAAACCTCTTTGTAAGCTGCTATCTAAGGTTTAATGTCCACAGTGTCTCATCTGACATGAATGCTGATGTCTACAGTCCTCCAACAAGTAAAGACATATCTTAATCGAGGTATTGAGTTCAGAAGCTCTCCTGGCAGCACAGTATCGACTGCACCTCCACAGCTGGGAGTCCCTCCTCCAGGAAACACAGCTTCGAGTTTCACTGCAGAGAAACAAACAAACCCCACAAGCCTCAGGAGCTAAAGAGCTGGTAAGTTTCTGTCCTTCACTTTGACCTGCTGTTATTCCGTCAAAGAGTGAGTCAAGAAAAACAAATCTTACCAGAACATGGCTGATAAACTGAGGTGTGTGTGTGTGTGTGTGTGACGGAGAAAAAATACAGGCAGTATATTTGTTTCCCCCCGACCCTGAAACGGACAGGACTGTCAGCCTCTGTCGGCTTTGTCCACACTAACTTTTTTCTTTGTTAAAACTATTAAAACTGTTAGAGAAATGACCTCCGTCCGCGCAGAGCCGGTGAAAAACAGAGTTGACACACTCTTTTATGTGCTGATCACGTGGTTCATGCAGCGCTCAGTCAGTCCAACCAATCCGCGCTGTCTACATGTTTAAACGGACAGGAAACAGCAGCGACTCTGTCTGCAGGACTTTCAGTATTTTTTTTTCTTCTTCTCAGTGCTTTATTGAAAAGGTACAGAAATAAACAAGTACGGCAACTTTCATTTAACAAACATTGTAACAGTATAACGAGATTGCCAAGGGAACAACAACTTAGCATTAGTGCAAATCATCTCAAAATATAGCACATACATTTGGTGCTTCAATATAATAAATTCAGAATGGATTGAGGTAGAATTAAGGTAAACAAATCAGAAGAATAAAATTAAAAGAATACAGAAAAATAACAAGGCAATAAACATTGATGTCACAAGGGGAAATTCATATTAATTTCAGCTATCCAATTCGGTGGGGAAATTTTTTAAGATATCATACAATTTCTGTGCTTTTATACCTTTAAGAAGGTTTAAAGACTTCATGTACATTTTAAATTCATTCAGGAAAACAATAAATTTGGGGGATGATTTCAGTACTCTATTCTTGTGGATAAAGAGTTTGGCTAGACATAGAATTACATTACAACAGAGTTCATCATTTTTGTTTTGCAAGATCATACCAAAAGTTATATCATCTCTAGAGATAGAAGCTGGAAACAATGAATTTTTTTTTGTTTGATCCATTTGTGAATATTAAGCCAGAATGTTTGTACTATGCCACATGAGAAAAATACATGGTCCGTAGTTTCAATGTCATTTTCACAAAATGTGCATATATTGTCATCGATATTAAA
The DNA here is from genome assembly GCF_051107435.1 of Chaetodon auriga. Lineage (NCBI taxonomy): Eukaryota > Metazoa > Chordata > Actinopteri > Chaetodontiformes > Chaetodontidae > Chaetodon > Chaetodon auriga. Next base: position 24,888,144 of record NC_135083.1, read on the forward strand.
ATGTAGTCTAAGTAATTCTTTAGACGGATAAATGTTGTTCATAATTTTAAAGTGTGTTTCTTTCATTTTAGGGGGTATAGGAAATGTTAGGTACATTGTTCTTAGTTTATCAATTGATTTTTTATCAAATTTATGTAGCATGTCATTTTTGTTTTGTTTGCTGGGAAATAATTTTTCAGTCAGGCAGTTTCTTATAAAGTTATTGTTACATTTTTGTCCAGGATTAAAATCCCCTGTATTGACAGTGGGGCCAGTTGTGGCATTATAGGTTGGTGTGCCAATATGCTTTTCGTTAGAACTATAAATTCTTGAGGAAGTGCTTTGTGTAAATCAATAAAGTCTGATTTTGAAGGGCTGAATTTATGTTTAGTGCAAAATTGTTGATAATCCAAGAGATTACCACTGGCATCAATTAATTCAACTATAGACCATATATTTCTCTCATACCAATCCCGATAAAATAAAGACTTATTTCGGTATAGTACATATCTGTTATTCCAAAGCATAGTGGTATGGGGTGAAAAATTATGCACATATAACATTTTCCAATATAATAGAATTTGTTTATGGAACTCTGATAATGATATAGGTAGTTTATTGATATTAAAGTCCGCCATGAGAAGACATTTCAATCCTCCAATCTTATTAAATAGGGAGTTTGGGATACAGTACCAAAATGAGTTGCTCTGTTTGATCCAAGATTTCAGCCAGTTAATTTTTAAAGTTCCATTAAGACAATCAAAGTCAATAACTTTTAGGCCACCATCCTTAATTTCTTTAACCATATTGCTTTTTTTCATATAGTGTAGTTTGTTTCTCCAAACAAAGTTTAGGTTGATTTGGTTAATGGATTTCATCAGTTTATCTGGAATGGCATTAGAGTAAGCTGGGTAAATACACCTCGATAGACATTCCATCTTGGTTAAGTAAATTTGGCCGAGTGTTGAAAGGTCTCTTTGGAGCCATGAATTTAATTTGGCTTTACTCTCTTTTATTTTGTTTTCTACATTCAAGGACTGACTTTGTTTTTGGTCTTTTGTAAGATAAATACCCAAGTATTTGATTTCTGACTTGATAGGGATATTACCGATGTCTTTTAGTGGTGTATCATGAATTGCAAGTAGTTCACATTTGTTTAAGGTCAGAGTTAACCCAGAAGCTTGGGAGAATTATTTTATTTTTTCGATAGTTATTGGAATCTGATGTCTGTCTTTTAGAAATATTGTTGTGCCATCTGCTGGTTGGCACCCAATACATTTAATTTCTTAATGTCATTACAATTTTTTATGTAGATTGCCAACATTTCTGTGACTAGAATGAATAAATATGGTGAAATAGGACAACCCTGTGGAATCCCTACATTAACATTAAAGCTGGGGGTGGTGCCATGAGGTAGTATGACACAGCTGCTGATATTCTCATACAGACCACCAACTAAATTCCTAAATCTGACTCCAAAAACTAATTGTTCAAGAACTCGGAAGATAAATGAGTGTTCCACAGAGTCAAACGCTTTATAGAAATCTAAAAAGAAAAGAAACCCATCGTCTTCAATTTGATCTCTATATTCAAGGATGTCCATTACCAGCCTTATATTATTGTGGATTGATCTTCCTTTTAAGAAACCAGACTGTGTTTCTGCAATAAGATTTGAAATCCCTGTCTGAAGACGAATGGTGAAAATGTAGGTAAGTAGTTATAATCAGAATTTCTAAGAGTAATAGGCCTTCTGTTTTCAATAAATTTGGGGTCTTTGCCAGTATTTGTTTGAATAAGTTCTCCTGCTGTTAGGTTTCACGTGTAGAGAGATAACGCTGTGATCAGTTAGTGGAGCAGCAGAGATATCAGAGCTGAGGTCATAGCATAGCAAGTGGTTTGCAATTAACCAGTGGTCAATTCTGGATTTATAATTTGAGTTGAACCATGAGAATTGAAATATTCTTGGGTTTAAATGTCTCCAAGCATCAGTTAGGTTTTGGTTATTGCAAAAGTTGGTAAAAGTGTTGTTTGGATGACTTGCAGAGAATCTGGAAGGACATTTATCATAAAATTCATCATGGACTAGATTAAGGTCACCACCAATTATAACATTATCGGTTGAGTGTATAAATTTAATGTTTAATTAATTTAATGTTTTCTATATGTAAGCCAATTTGTTCAAACAGGTGTCTGTTTTCAGTGCTCCCGTTGTAACCATAAATGTTGATTAAAATGAATTTGAAATCATCAAGGGTCATGATAAGTATCAGCCAGTGACCATTATCATCTGCCATATGAGAAATAACCTGAGCCTTAAAGTTTTTCAGGAGGATGGCGACCCCTGCTGATCTTGAAGTACCGTGGCTGAAATAAGCTTCATCTCCCCATTGTTTAGACCAGAATGTGACATCTTCAACTTTGGAATGACTTTCTTGCCGAAAAAACTATATTAACATTTTTCCCTTTGCAAAACAAAAAAAAAAAGCTTTTCCTTTTAGTTATGTCTCTTGGACCCCTTGCATTAATAGACATGAGAGAAATGTCATTTTTTAAATGGAACATATAACACAAAACAAACAAAGATTGAGATGAGTTATCTGAACTATTTTAGAACAAGAATAAAGTGTTATCTAAAGATATTGAACCTTTACAGTAGCAAAACCCTGAGAGCATAATTGCTTATCAAAACTCACTTGCTTGCGGGATTAGATATCCCGAATTATTATTGTATGGTATACTATGGTGTAACTCTTTGACCATTAATGAAAGCATGGGGGCCTCAAAACATAGTCTTATGTCCTGCCTTCCTCGCTTGTTCAATTTTTGGCCATACAGCTCTTCATGCCTCTCTGTCAGCTTCGGTGAGATCTTCTGCAAAGCGGATGTTGAGCTCCCTGCAGACGGGGTGTTGTTTGGTGGTACACCGAGTTCATCCCTGAAGTGTCTTGCAGTGACTTGCGTGATGATCGGCGAGCATGGTTGGCGATGTTTGGTCCTAGACGATGCACAGAGTCTAAGATGAAGTCCATGTTCCTCTTCCAGTGTGGAGCGATCTTTCCGATGATGTCCTTGATGATCTGACGTGTGTTTTCTTCCTTTTCCTCCTTCAGGCCATTTAGTCTTAAGTTCCATCTCCTTTTGTATCGCTCTACCTCTGCAGTCCTGTTTTCCAGCTCTGTGTTTTTCTCTGAGTTGTTTCACTTCTAATTCCAATTCTTAGTTTTTTCCTTGCATTCTTTGATTTCAGCTGAATTAAATTCAACCGCTTTTGCAATGTTGGCCATGGTGAGTCTGTTTTGTTTTAGTTCTATTTTGAAGTCCTCCATCATGTTTTGAAATGTCCCAGTCGCTGCCAGGATAGCAGCAGTTGAGGCATGTTCACCTTCAGCTGCTACAGTCGTGTTCTCCTCTCCTTTTTGTTTTTTCTGTGGAACTGACGGTTTGGAGGGCGATGTTAAAATGTTTTTTATGCCTTTGGCGTTTGTTTCCATGTTCTCTGGACCACTGTAGTTGTGTTGTAGGAGAGCCCTAGCTTTAGTATTGGCGCTAGCTTTAGCCATGTTGTACCGTCTTTGGTGTTGTTACAAATTGTCCGGAATTACTTACAGGGTGCTGAATGACTCTGACTTGACTTCGGTAGGTTTTACAACCAGCAGAGTGAAGTTTATGTGAGTTTTGAGTCCGTATTATTCGATTTTCAAGGTTTGCTATTCGGAGCTACTTACAGTGTGACTGCTCCCTCTGCCATCTTACCCGGAACCCCACTTTCAGTATTAACACATAATGTTTGTGGTTGGCTGCACTTTTATTCCACACAGCATTGTTTTGTGGGAGCAGCAGAGAGACAGCAGGAATCACTTTCTCTTTCATTCTGGAGGGAAGGCTCCTGCTCCCATAATGTACAATACATTTCCAACAGTGGTAGAAAGTAACTCATCAAGTACTGTACTGCTACTTCTATGCCACTACATCTCAGAGGCAAATATTATGCTTTTTACTCCAGCGTAATTAAAACGTATGCCACTTTGCAGATTCAGATTAATAACATAAAATATTATCAAGAAATAAATGATGATGTAATATTATAAGATGAGCTTCAGGGTGAAATTCACACAAATTAACCCAGCAGTAAGAAAATAGCTCCACCTTTACCAGCTGCAACAGAGTAGTGAAATGTGTATTCATACATCAATGATTATACCTCAGTAATATACATTATTCTGAAATGGGCCATTCTTCATAATGACTACTTTTACTTTTTGTACTGGAAGTATATTTTAATGCAAAAATTGTTGTACTTTTACTTCAGTCAGATTTAGAATGCAGGACTTTTACGTGTAACAGAGTGTTACGACCCTTTGATGGATTAAGCTAGGGATAAAGGGAAGCAACACGGTGCGGTGATGTTAAAAAGCAGAATGCCGTTTATTGTTTAATGAACTCAAACCACCACAACAATTAATACCAACAACAAACAAACCCAAATATAGGAATAACCAAGGGAGAGGGCGGCGGGTGGCGGCAAATCATAAAACAAACAAAACACAGCTACGCCTATCTTCAATTCCACCCCAAAATTGACTAGCCTACAAAGAACAACAAAAAGAAGAAATTTATCTGCCTGCCCTGTTTCTTACCTCAACAAAAATTACACGGGGACCACCACCCATAAACCTAATGCGCGAACAGAAAAGTTGCCGATGGTGTGGTGCACGGTGATGTGTGAAAAACAAAATAAACTGACTATAGCCCAGCTCCCCAAACCTAGTGCCTCAATGCAATTTAATCGAACAGAACTATAGACTCACTGTCAGTACTAATCTTACAACTTTTTCGAAGAGGCACGACGAGGCGAACTGATCACTGTTCGGGCGTCGACAGCACACACTTTTTATAATGTGCGCGCGTGCCCGGATTGGAGAGTACGCTGATGAATGGAGGGAGGAGAGGCCAGCTGGAGCCACTGGATTGGTCGGGTACACTCACGGAGGCGAGGGGGGGCTGGAGAGAGAGAGCATCTCCAAATTAGGAGCCGCCGCGAAAGGGAATCCCCGGTGACGTCATGGGTTCCACGCTGCTGAACTGGAGAGGCTCAAGAATAAACAGATTAAAAGAAACGAACACCTAACGCCCGTAACACAGAGTATTTCTACACTGTAGTATTTTTACTTTGACTTCAGTAAAGGATCTGAATACCTCTCCCACCACTCATTTACAGTATGCAGTAATATTTTTCTCATGCTTCTATGGTCATAATGACTCACATCCTAATGTAAACATCTTCACATCAACATGTACAACAAGTGAATATCAATGAATGTCAGCAGCTGCTCAGTTTAAGTCAAGAAAGAAGTTTGGTCAATCAATGCAAAATAGACAAGGCAACCAGCTGCATCCAGCAAAACATTTGATTCTATGCTATTTCCAGTGAGAGGGTATGTTTTTCTTTTTTGCTCCTCCAGGTAGAGAAAGATGGCAGAAAGCAGGCCAGGAAAGACACACAGGTGTTCACAATAGCCATTACATACATTCTAACTCTGTGGAAGCTGAAGAATTCATAACATAACACTAGTAAATAAAATGTTTTATTTCTTTCAGGGTGGCAGGTGGTCCTGTTGGGAATAGCTTGCCTCCTATACAAATAGGCAGTTGTAGCATTATAAAATGAACAGCAGCTGCGAGCATAGAGAACAATCATGAATCAGTGGAAACAGGAAGTGGAACGTGGGTGTCTGCATCACTGTTTCCAAAGGGAAACAGCTGCATTTCATTCCACATTCAATATGCCCCCTTTGACCTCCCCTCAGCACTCAGAGAAACCCCCTCCGCCATCATAAGTGTTGTTCCATTTAACTGAAAACTGACGTGAACTTATTGTGATCGATCCGCTGAGGGAGCAAGTCAGCAACAACGGTCACTGTACAGTGGGCAGTGGCATGCAATGGTTTGGGCACCCTGGTCAAAATTTCTGTTACTGTGAATAGTCAAGTGAGTAGAAGATGGACTAATCTCTGAAAGCCATTAAGTTAAAGATGAAACATTCTCTTTAACATCTTAAGCAAGATTAGAGCAATATTTTTGTTTTGTACAATTTTAGAGGGAAAACAAGGAAAAGAGCACCATGCAAACGTCTGAGCACTGCAAGAGATATGAGCTCTCTGAGAACTTTTACTTTTACCAAGCTCTCAGACCTTAATTAGCTTGGCAGTGCAGTGGTTTGATCAAAAACATCATTAGCAAAGGCCAAGTGATACAAATTTTAAAGCTTTATAGATAGTCTGACTCCTCTGAGCAGCTGCTAGCACTCTGAAAATTAAAATTATTGATGCCCACAAAACAGCAGAAGGCTATAAAAAGACAGCAAAGTGCTTTCAAGTCACTGTTTCCGTCAAGTCAAAATGGAATTCACAAACATCCGTTAACAGAACAGTGGAGGCGAAGCTGAGGTCTGAGGGTGAGAACTGCTCGTAGGTTTGTTAGAGAGGCAAATCAACCTGACTGCAGAAGACCTTCATGAAGAGTTAGCAGACTGCAGAGGTGTTGCACATCCTCACCAAAAAATTCAGCATCAGAAGCAATGAGCAAAGGTATGTTTGGAGAAGAAAGGCTGCAGAATTTTATAAAGACCACCTCTCCAACTGTCAAGTACAGGGCTGGATTGATCATGCTTTGAGCTTGTGTTGCAGCCAGTGGCACAGGGAACATTCCACTGACAGAGGGAAGAATGGATTCAATTAAATAGCAGCAAATTCTGGAAGCAAACATTACACCATCTGTAAAAAAAGCTGAAGATGAAAAATAGGATGGCTTCTACAAGAGGAGAATGAAAATGTGTCATCTTCAACTTCATGCTGTTTGGAAATCATTTCGTCTTGCTTCGCTATTTACAGTGAGAGACAGTTCGACCAAGAGTAGACAAACTTTTTCATGCCACTGTATATCACCCACAATGCATTGCAGTTATGTATTTGGTGCAAGAAAATACATCCATGATCAGGTGGCAGTAATGCACATAAAACTCAAGCAACCATAACAGACCCCCAGCCGACTGCAGGTCAGAAAATGTCACTATCTCACATGCTTTTCTGTTTCACTTTCTCTGATATACCTTATTGGTCGGTACAGGTAGGCTTATGTGTATAGTTCACTCACAGAGTTAGTAGATTTTGCAAGCAAATCTCATTGATAGCTTGATAATTTCCTGAAAAATGTCACATAACTTAGAGCGCTGTATTGTTCAGGTTGTGTGATTTAATATTTTTCCCAACAATATTTGTTAGCGAATGGAAACATTGCTGTTTTGCAAGATATCAAAATTCTTAATAGTTGTGATAATCATGATACAGATCATTAATAGAAATTTCTAAATCATTGTTGCACCTAATTACCAAGTAATGACATATTACAATTATCTGCAGAAGATAATTGTTCCTAATAAATATAAATGTTCCTCCCCCGTCCATTTTGTCTCTGCTCACCAAGTAGCCTCTGTGCGACGTCTGCTGCTATGTAATACCAAAGGCTGAGGGCAAGTGAATGAGGGAAAGTGGAACTATTAATGAAACGCAGGGTACGTCTCTGCCGTTCCAAACTAAAACACAATCCTGGAGTAAACTAAAATAGGATCAGCAGCATTTCCAAAACTCTGTTTTATAGCTTTGAAAAAAAAAAAAAAGAGTAGTGTGGAGGTGACGTGAAGTTATGCCTTTCAAAATGAGAACACATTCGTGTGGATGTATCCGATGTGTTTGACTGTCGATCTTCTTGACAACTGTTCATCCGATTCTCTTCACACTTGGCGGGTGTATTGCTGAGGAACATAGGAAGGACAATGCTGATTGTGAAGTTGTTTAGATGAGCAGTTGTCAAGAAAGCTGCAAGCAGCAATACAGGAGAGGAACCGAGCCAGAGAGTCCCCGCAGTTACAGATTCAGCAGTTTCAGATCCATTTCGAGTGAGTGTACAGTTTGTTGCTTTGCCCTACATTCAGTGAATTAACTATCATTTAGCAAAGAAACAGAAATAACAAAAATAATTATTGTTATCAAAATTAGGTGTAAGACTGGGAACACTTCAATAAACTTTAAAACTGGTGGCGCATTGTGATAATACTGTGCTGTTAATAAAGTTTTAAAACGGGGAAAAAAATTGGAGGCACATGCTGCATCTTGAACTGTCTGGGCTCTCCAGCTCTGCAGGTCAATGACATTGAGACCAAAGGACAAACACCCAGCCTGTTCTGAACAGGCTCTGCACCAGTGACATGACATGAGCAGAGCAGCATTTGAAGCTCCTGCCCCTTGATCTGTCACAGGTGTGTTGTCATGTTAATGTCTGCTGTCTGCTGTCACACATAAAGACAGGAGACTTTAAGTTGTGCCTGCATCAAATGACTAAACTGTACAAAGTCTGGAAGGGAATATCTTGGGAAAATGGACTGAATCGCTTTCTTGCTGAGTCTAGCTGTCATTTTTACATTTCTGTTTATGTTTAGCTCTGTCAGCTTCAGAGATGCTGCCAGTATTTTTTAACTTTGGACATAGCCAGTTTTGCAGTCTCCCCCAGTCTTTATGCTAAGCTAAGCTATTCCCCTCCTGGTAAATCTGCTTTCAACTGGCAGGTAGAGAATTCCAGAGGGCTATGCATTTAAATGAGAATGCAGTTTGTGAAAATCTGGTCAGTCTAGTGGTCAGGCCTGTGCATTTTTATGCCTCCACACCGGCGACAATCATGGCCGGAGGCACTGTGTTGGCAGGTTGTCTGTCTGTCTGTCCCATTCTCGTGTACAGGAGATCTTAGGCTCACCTTAAAGGAATTTCTTCAAATTTGGTACAAACCTTCACTGGGACTCAAGGATGAACTGGTTAAATTTTTATGGCCTAAAGTTAAAGGTCACTGTGACCTCAACTGGTAATGTCACTGTTTGGGGGAGGCAACAAGGAGGCAGTTGTCTCATGTGGCCTTTCTGATGGAACGTTCACTCTTGTCCAGATTTCTACATATGTGTATTTACAGTAACTGCTCTTTCTGCAGTTTTTGTGTACACAAACTGTAGATGTTTAATCTAATCTGATTGTGCTTTTGTGTTTTTATCGTCGCAAACAAGGTTACTTTCACTTGCAGCTGTGTGCCATGAGGTCCTCTTCCCTCCTTCTGTTCTCCGTCCTCATGGGAGCGCTTGATATTCAAGGGGCTTCAGATTTTAGAATCTGTGCCTTCAACCTGCATCACTTTGGGGAATCCAAGTCAAAAAAGAGCGATGTCATGCATACTCTTACCAGGGTAAGACAAAGACACATTTGGCTGAGACACTTTGATGTTTGAACTCTGTCTTGATTGTCAGAGGGTAAATGTTCTTATTCATTCCATTTTAGATTACAGCTCTCAAATTACTCTGTAATTATGTAGTACATACGGCCTGTCAGTAATACTTCTTACTGATATACTCTCTGGGTATCTGTATTAGGACAAATGAGGGTGTACAAAGTAAGAGGACAAGAGTTTAGGGGATAAGCAGGTTACTACCTGTTGCTGTGGAACATTGGGCTAAGAATGGGAGGAAGGGTGTACCTTTATGGCTGTAGCTATGACGTGGTTATGCATATCATAATGATGAGTACTGGAGAACCATAATTTGTTTTGGTATCCAATGTATGACCTATCTGATGATCAAAACTGATGTTACCAAATTCACCCCATTCTCTGTGATCATAAAGTAAGTATTGGGGTTGTGAACATTTCGTATTCCAGTATAATCACACTGTACACTCTAACCAGAAAATAAATGCTATATAAATGCTAAGTAGAATGTATTAGAATGTAATGTATTTCAATTTCAGGGCACTGTGTTTTGCAGACACATCTTTTATCATGGTGGTCTATGGGGAAAATGATTTTTGGCCTCAGGGGCTTTTATGACTGCAATGCAATGAGTGGCCCCTGGTACAAACTGGCGGCAAGACTGGACAGCAGCACTGTATCCAGTTCTCTTTATGCATCTGTGGCCCAACAGGCTCACTACTATGTACTCACTAGCAATGACATAGCTAGCATCTTCTTACCCAACATGCAGCAGTCACCTCTGTCTATTATTGTCTAAGTCGCTTTTTCATTGCGGTGATATCTATTCCAGATCATCGCTCGCTGTGATGTGTGTTTGCTTCAGGAAGTGAGAGACAGTAAAGAAAGAGCTATACTGCTGCTGCTTGACCGCCTTAACAGGTGATTAATCAATTGCTTTCAAACCCACGCACACATAAACACAGTAAGACCACACAACTATGCAGTCCTATCAATACAGTACAACACATCTGTCAGTCACGACCACCCCTCACACAGAGAGACAGAGTTAGCTCAAAGAGCAGTATTAACAGTGTCCTCTGTTCTGTCCATTGATTTTTCAATCAGTTATGACAATAAACATGCGTATGATGTTGTGGCCAGTGAGAGACTGGGCAGGTCCGACTCATACCAGGAGCAGTATGTATTTGTTTACAGGTGAGTTGAACTATGTGTCTACACTCGTGCCTCTTTGCAGCTCAATGCACCAATATCTTAAAACATGTTAAGTACAGGCTGTAATGTGTTTGTGTGAATGTGTGCAGGACAGACACAGTGACACTCACTGGCCAATATCAGTACCCAGATGAACTACCAGGAGATGTTGATGCTTTCTCCAGAGAGCCTTTTGTTGTCCGTTTCAAAGCCCCCAAAACAGGTGAGTTCTCTAACACTCAGAATAACCATTTAAGATGATGAAAAGCCTAGTGATGTTTAGGCTTATAAACACCTTTCCCTCCCTCCCTCCAAACCCCATAAATTCAGCCATAAAGGAGTTTGTCCTCATACCTCAGCACACCACTCCAACAAACACCACTAAGGAGCTTGATGCACTGTATGACGTTTTGCAACATGTGAAGAGGATGTGGAAAACTGAGGTAAGGTTTGCTGAATGTAACTACAACTGAGGCTGAAGTTCAGTTGACTTTGAAGTCTTAACATCACTGTTTTTGTGTATGTGTATGAACAGAATGTGATGCTTCTCGGGGACTTCAATGCTGACTGCGGCTACCTTGCTAAGAAGAACAGGAAGAATGTGCGCCTGATCACAGAGAAGAGCCTCTTTTGGCTTATTCCAGATAAGACTGACACCACTGTGCGATCAACCACCTCCTGCACCTATGACAGGTGAACTCACACTCACCATAAGCTCTGGTCCAGACCATCCAGACCCATTGTACTGGATGTGCCTCAGGTTGCCAGGCCTGCCAAGCACAGTGTCACAAATGTGTTGACTATATCTCAGTGACCTTAGTGGAGGCCGCTGTATTTGCACCCTCTAGTGTGTTGTCACTGTGGCAGTTGGTTTGGGTCCCTGTGTGCAGGTATGTCTGTGACCAGCACAGTATCCACGGACCTGAGCCAATCATGCTATCACTGATAAATACCAGGCTCAGGTTCTGTGGAACATTATAGTGATTTTCAGTGAGGGGCGTGGCACCTGTCAGTCATAACTAAGTTTGATATGGCACAGCAAGGTTTTACTTTGGAAAGGAAAGTCCAGCATTTGATTTTATTCTGTGATACAGTAAGTGTCACTGTGTTGAAGCTGCTGAGTCTAATTTGCTGTTTCCCTGTGAGTGAAAAATTGGCCCTCTGTGAAATCAGATGCCCATCTCATGAACTACTCCTGGCACTGGATCTGAATGGCATAGTGATCTTTATCTGAGCTTGCTAGGTTAGTTGCTAACAGGACAATAAAGTCCCCACATTTTATTCAGAAGACATTTGTACCATTTGCCTCCTGTCTCACAGGGAGTTACAAACATGTCAGTTCTATTGTGTCACCAGTGAAAATCGTAATTCACCAAAGTTAAACTTGATGTAATAGTTTGGGACCATTTACTTGGGCCCCATAAACGAAACCACTGATCACTGCAAATACATTGAATTAACAGTGTTTCTGAATGCTGGTGTCCATTCTGTGTGCTACAACAGGATCGTTGTGCATGGGGAAAGATTTGCCAGAGCAATTGTGCCTTTTTCAGCCAAACCATTTAACTTCCAAATGGAATACCGACTCACAGAGGACCAGGTAACAGAAAAATAAAAATAACAGTAATGTATGCAAACAATCCTATACAAAGCATAAATTCCGTTCTGTAGATGTGTGTTGAGGTTGGTTAACAGCTTTGTGTGTGGTTTCTGTTCAGGCACTTGAGGTTAGTGACCATTACCCAGTGGAGGTCCTGCTGAAAGAAGTCCCCTTCAATGGTGGCACTGGAACAAAGGAGACTCAATCAAAGTTATTTTCTCTGTTTATTCTCAGCCATCTTGTCCTCCAAATGTTAACATGCTAGTTTGAAATTAAATATATGTGGACTTGTTATCTTAGTCTGAGGACAATTTTGGGACAATTTACAGCATGAACTGATGAGAACTTCATGATTCCCCAGCACATGGAGTCCAACTTGCCAAATATCACAGATAACACTCCACACAAATGGCTCAGGGTTAGGAAAAACCTCCGAAAATTACAGAGCTGTTGACATTTACCAGTATGTGATGCACCATATTGCACAACAGTTTATTTACCTGTGTATCTACGTGGAATACCTCAGTATGATGAATCTTTCCTTCATAGCACTGCAGAGAAAACAGTACAGATGCTGGTAGATGTGAAAATGTTGATAAATCACTACCTCAGATTAGTAATCTGTTCGCTTAATGTCAATTTAGGAAAGTTGATGAATGATCCAAGGCAGAGAGGAACAGGTGCCTATTAGGTTTCTATAAACTGCCACCACTGAGTTTCTATGAACTGGATGATATCTGCATTATCATCATGTTTTTACAGCAAACAGTCCAAATAACTAAATGCTATGAATTTAAGGAAATTCGTCAAGTATTTCAAAGGCACTAAACTGAGGGAACAAACTAAGAAATTCAACAGTACAAACTGAGACACTGAAATAACACAGAGTACATAAATTACTAATGTGATGGAACAATTTGTCAAATGTTTCTCCATGAGATGGTGCTACAGTATAGAGGGGAAAAGGTGAGGTTATTACCACCTGAACATAGTGTTAGTTCAGGCACGCCACTGAAGCCAAACTCAGCTCACAATCCCAGCACATCAGTTGATAGCAGCTAATCTCAATTGAATCAGCTGGTGGCTCAGCTGATTCAATTCTATTTATCAGATTGGTAAATCTCATTCAGGGCGCCTTATTTAAGATGCTGCAACTTGCTTACCTTTGCTGCTTACTCTGCAAGCAAAAGTGGCTCCGACTGACTGAACTATTAGAAAATGTTGATGACTTAATATACATAAACAAGCCATGCACTTTTCAAACACTATAGTTGAGATTGGTTTTGGAATGCTATATATGGCATATTAAACATGTCATAAACAAGTAATGAACTGTCTGCTGATCTTTCAAACCACAGGTCAAACCATGGAATATGCTGTTCTGTTTTTTTGTTTGCTATCTTAGTCTCTCTCCTGTTCTCTGACTCCACTATACAATCACAAAAAACACGTTGTTTTTTTTTTTGTTTTTTTTTTTTACAAATCAGGTCAAATTAAATGATCTACAGATGGGTGACAAATTAAAGGAAAAACCTGAATAAGTGACTGGAGAGACATAACAAATGCAAATGCTTCCACGTAGGTACATTGCGTGGTACAATGAAGCAATTAACATGTAGTCATGCTCTGTGGCATGTATGGAAATGCTGAGCAGGCCCATTTGATTCTGAATAAATCTAAGTGACTTTTAAAGAGGGTTCACTGTTGGGCCATGGATGGCAGGAGCTTCAGTCCATCTGCTTGTTCAGGCTGCCAGAGGAAAGAGAGAAGGGAGAGAGGGATGGAAAAAAAAGCTCCCCATGTCTACCCCAACACTGTCCATAATCACGTCACATCAAACAGGTTTTAATTAGATTCACATCCAGATCAGAGTCTACTTAGTAAATTCACAGTTCATAGTGATGGCAGCTAAAACTAGTGAAATGGTTTCATAAGGAAGTTTTGGGTTGTTATTTTGTAAAATTAGTTTTCTTATCAGAGACTGGGTCTCTTTCAGGGTGTTGGATGATTGCCACAGTTTCAAAGTGGACACCCAAGATTAGCAAATTAGAAAAGATAAGACTTTATTGATCCCACACCGGGGAAATTAGGTCATTACAGCCACAAAGTATTACAAAAAGCAAAATCAGTGGCATAGAAGGGTCAAGATAAAATAGTATACAGTAGATTAAAAAAAGGTATACAGGACTATGGAAAATCAATTGTGTATATGCACATTATGTATAGATTATAAAATGTAAATGCCATGAAAATACTATTGCCAGTATTCTTGTGAGAAATGATCAATGTCATATGTTATATTAATGTTGCATGTTGTACTGCACTGCACAAACTGAAATGTCAATCTGCCCTTCTGCCCCTGAGTTATGGTGTTGAGTGATGGACGACAGGAAAGTGTTTTGCAGAACATTATGATGTCACAATGAAGTTCATCTTCAATCTTTTGGATACAAAGTTTCACTTACTTATTTTATCCTATGAGACATTTGTATGAAATTTTGTCATAATTAGCTTATTCTTGAGTTATGGCCAAAAGTGTTTTTTTGTGAGGTCACATTGTCCTTGATGTATCAACGCCAAATTCTAATAAATTAATCCTTAAGTCCAGCTGTATTTTTGTACTAAATTTGAAGAAATTCCGTCCAGGTGCACGTACATATGTACGTACCTCCCTGGCATATGTATGTACTGGATGGACAACATGAAAACATAATGTCTCCGGCCATAGCTGTCAGTGGTGTAATAAATGTAAGGAGACAACATTGGATGTGAGATACCATTGGTGGAAATTGCTAACTAAGTACATTTATTTATGTATTGTACTTAAATAAAGTTTTGAGGTCCTTTTGTCATGCTACAGTTACTTCTGTTTAGTCTTTTTGCCCATTTTTTTCTTTTTTCTTTTTTTTTTGTTTTGTTTTCCAGTCATTATCATTTCAGATACCTACACCTGCCCTATAATTACCCTCAGTGTGTTCCAGCCAATCCCAGCCATCTGATCTCCTCACCCACAGCACACCTGTTCCCCACTTCCTCATTATCTCCTTTGTGTACATACTAGCTCTCTTTCCCCAGTCATTAGCCTTTGTTCTGTCTTATTGTACCAGCCCTCGTTCATGTTTCACCTGCCTGCCCCATGTCTGCTTAATTTGCCCTCGCAGACAAATTACTTGTTGCTGAACTGTTTTGAACTCTTGCTAAGTTAATTAATTATGTCTTCAGTCCAAACCCTTAACAATTTTATCGTGATGGAGCATCTTCATGTGGTTTTCTATGGTGTGACCACCATTTGCCTCACAAAACATGACACATCTCCTTCATATGGAGTTGAGAAGGCTGTTGATTGTGAGCTGTGCAATGTTGGTCTGCTCCTCCTCAATGGCTGTTCAAAGTTGCTCGATATTGGCAGGAACTGGAAAGCACTGTCCAATATGCTGATCCAGACCATCCCAAACATGCTCAATGGGTGATATGTCCTGTGAGTATGCAGGACAGGCAAGAACTGGGATGTCTTCTGCTTCCAGGAGTTATGCACAGATCCTTGCAATAAGCGAGAGAAAGTTTCCAGAGACAACCCGAAGACAGCAAAAAAAAAAAAAAAGAAATCTCTTACCCATTACATGACTGGTGATGGCCATCCATTGTCAGTTGTAGATAATACAGGATTTTGTCATCCTGTCATTGTACTGGAGCAAAGTATTAGATTCCCAGCTGTCACCACATTGCAGAAAGGGTGTTACCAAACAGGTTTCCACTGAGAAGTAGGCTCTGGGGATATTTGGGTCTGAATATGAGCACTTAGGTGATCTCACCAGTTAGCCAGTTTTGACACCATTTGAGGAATTAACCCAAAAAAGTGAGCTCCTGTGATGCTTTTGTTGTAAATCAAATTCAGCTGTCCGAGAAAAAATGCTCAAAAAGGCTGCAGGAGTCGAAGTCCGAGAAGCAACTTTATTATCGATAATAAAGGGGAAACACTCAGAGACACACAAGATGTCACTCCAATAAGTTCTCCAAGTCTCTCCAACTTACAAGGGTCTGTGTCTGTCTTTTATACAGTTTTGCTCAAGGTCACCCCCACCCTTGGGGCATCTTCTCTTTTTTCTGATCCTTCTATTTTTTATACACCATTACGTTATCTCTTGACCGCTAGTCTGGGCTTATAGGTACTTTTACTCTTCTTATTCCCTTGAAATTTCACCATTAGCTTCTAATTGTCACAGGCTTTGTTTTTTTAAAAAGTATTTACCTCTTACAATTACACCATTAACTTCTGATTGTCATAAGCTCTATTTTTTAAAAAGTAAGTATAATCACAATAATCACCAAAAATCAATATGCATTAAGACATAACAAATCATAGTGTGATTGATAACATTGTTATCCTTTCATAGAGTGATGATAGATAGATAGCATAGATTGAACACAGTAAGGTTATATGAGGACACACAGGGCTATGCAAGGTTACAGACAATGCCGATCAAAACCGGTTAGAACCTACTAACACTGGCTGCAGAGACACCTGCAAACCATGGATTACAGTGTTTGACTCAATTCTTCACACATCAGTTGAGAAAAATTATACTACACTTTGGCATCAGATGTAGTTCCTGCTTTGACCATGATTCACAGACTTCTGGCAAGAAACAGACGAGGACCATGGCATCAAAACACTGAAGGGAACCTTAGCTGCAGCCATCAAGAGAAGCTTCACTTAAACAGAAAAACCCCACTCCACTGCACTGTAACTGTACTTGATCCAAGCTAAAGTGTGCAAGTTGGATGTGTGTCTGTGCTGAGCATGTTCAAGTTAAGTACGTATATCGCTATTTGGTCTGAAAAAAATTGGTATGTGTAATTGGCATCAACAAAATGCACCTGCGTTCGTTGACCGTAGCGCACCACCGCCATCAGAGGGCACTGTGTTCAGAGTGTAGACGTTAGCAAAGTGTTTGTCCACATGACGCCATACACACTGTGTGCCATCTGCCTGAAAACTGGCATCCATCCATGAAGAGAACTCTTCATAAGTGCCAGATGCAATCGAAGGTGAGCATTTGCCCACTCAGGTAGGTTACAAAAACAAACTGCAGTCAGATCTGGTCCCTGGTGAGAACAATGCGCATGCAGATGAGCTTTCCTGAGATGGGACAAATTGTGCTGAAATTCTTCCAACACATAAAGACACTGAGACTCCCCCAAATCTTCTAATCTTTCTGATGACAAAGTCTGAACTCCTCACATACTTGGCAGAGTAGGTAAAAGGCCAGGGTCAGTGAACCATGACAATGCAGAGACACAGACATTTTTTACCTGTAAGTAAATTTTCTGCATGTGGACAACAAAGTTCAACACAACAGCTTCTGATTGTCAGTATTGTTAATGTTGATATTTGTGTGGCACTGAAAGAGGAACTAATCTGTCAGTCACAAGGAGTCACATGCTGCTGTCTCATTATGAACCACTTCTTCTTTCAGTACCATTTGCTCAGAGCAGAAAACAGAACTATTTGCATGGGAAGGGTCAATGAGCTTTATTTTCTTGCAGAACTGAGATCTGAAACAGCCTTTATAAGAAAAGCCTTTTTAAACAGAGGGCTCGGCAGGTTGCAGGTAATTTAAGTGCCTACTAGATTCACACTGAGTTAATATGACCAGTGCGAGAAACCTTCACAGTGCAGACTGATTTTACTTTATAACACTGAAACTGTCTCTCTCCCTCCACTGTACTGTTCATGAGTTCACTTTCAATGTGTGAAGTATAACAATCTAATCATCATCCCGAGCACTGGCAAAGACCTGTTCTGTAAAGCTTCTGATAAAGACTGACAAAAGATATCAAAGATAGTCACAGCTGTATCCCACATTTAACTCAGCGAAAGTGGAAAACAGTGTTTGACACAAAATTTGTCTTCACTTTTGTACTTTGAGGACCTTCTTTTATAATGAGGCCAGAAGTTAAATGAGCTGCAAAAGCTGCAGATCTCCTCCATTATTGTCGAGTACAAGTCTGTCTTCTTGTCAGTGGTGGAATCAAACTCAGTACATTTATTGAAGTATTGCAGCCGCCCGGAGTGTGCAGCAGCCGAGGCGAGGCCATTCCACCACCACCGCTGCTGCTCTGGACCTGGACATTACAACACTGACACCGTCAGACAATCTGAAACCATGGGAACCAGACCACTTGCCCTGGTTCCTTAAAAAGGTTTGAGCGTAACAGCTCTTCTTCCCTCTCTGAATGTGTTCATGTCTCTTTATCTCCTGACTCCTGGGCTGGCAGGAATCAGCTGCACCTTCTTTACTTTCTTCATATTTCTGTCTCTCCACTGTGGCACTTACGTCTCCTCTATGCCTGGAAATATGAAAAACGTTCATTTTAAGCATCAGTGTATCAAGCAGCTCTCAAATTTGCAGAGTGTTAATGCATGAACAAGTTAATGTTGTGGGAATAAACTTTATGAACTGAGGAGTTACATTCAACCATAAAGCTGCAACAAGCTGACAGTTAAAACAGCACTAATGTAAAAACAGCTCGAGGCTCACTTACAGGATTTTAAATACAGGAAGTCTCAGAAGCCTTTTGATTCAAATGTTATCTGTGGGCCTGATATATTTAATTTCCTATCAGTGTTCTGTGTGATAGACCACTGGGCTGTTCAAAATATATCATTACAATGATGAAAGTGTTTAATCTTTCAGCCTCATGTTTAGACATATAGAACTTATATATAACTTATACAAGTACACTTAGTCAGCATCATATCATGTGTCTGAACAAAGAACCATCAGTATCAGTTTACTGTCGTCTCTAAAAGTGAAAGTGAAGTTGTCAGAAGTTCTGATTTCAGACCAGGCGAATTCCTTCAACAAACTTGTTGTGGAGCATTTAAAACACCAGCAGTACCTGCAGTGGCAGCTGAAATGTGGTACGAGCTTCTGGGAATTAGGAGGGTCAAGTTTATGTTGGCATACAGGGTTAATGTGCAGGGACACAGCAGACCACACCCTACAAAGGTCACATGACAGGAGTGTTGGAGCGTTATAAAACCAGGATCTACACAATGCTAAACTGCAAAATGTAAACCTACTTCACCTAAACCAAACCCCACTGCTCCTCTAACCATCCTAGCAGAGAGTCGGTGACTCGATCCCCGACCTCAGCAGATCATGTCGAAGTGTCCTTGGTCAAGATACTGAACTGAACTTTGAGTGATCTTCGAACTAGAAACGCGCTATACAAAAATGTTCATCTACCACAACACAAAACTATATCAAGAACATATTCATATTCACAGATGGATCGAAAGACACAGACTGCTGTATTCTTCATCCGTCAGTGTGCGAGAGCTCCACACGGTGGCGCACAGCCTGCAGGAGGAGGAAGAAGCAGCGTGAAATCGAAAGAAACGGCACAGTTTAAACTACGTATCTGTTGGCCATATTGTTCAGACGACGGAGCGTCGGTGGAATTCCATGAATCTGATACACAAACCGTGTTTTTGGATTCCTGCTTCCTTCCCTCGTTGTGTCACCTCGTCGGACATCTCTCGTTGAAGTGCGATCAGTTTAAAGTGGATCATGTTGATGTGTTTTCACAGCAGCGACGAACTCAACAGACACGACAACAAAGTGAGTACCAGTGTTTGTCATGATCTGTTTTCTTTACACTTCTGATTTTAAGAGGGGCAAGAATTCTAAATATCACACTTTTGAAGCCAGTTTGGCGTTTGTGTGTGTGTGTGTGTGTGTGTGTGTGTGTGTGTGTGTGTGTGTGTGTGTGTGTTATTTTATTTCGTTAAAGCGTTAAAGTCCAGAGCCATAAGAAAAAAAGTTGAGCTTCTCGCTTATCTGTTGATCACGTGGTTCATGTACGTCTCTGTCCGCCTGTTTGAAATTGGTTAAAGCGGGAAACAGCAGCGACTCTGTCTGCAGGACTTTTCAGTATTAACACATAATGTTTGTGGTTGGCTGCACTTTTATTCCACACAGCATTGTTTTGTGGGAGCAGCAGAGAGACAGCAGGAATCACTTTCTCTTTCATTCTGGAGGGAAGGTTCCTGCTCCCATAATGTACAATACATTTCCAACAGTGGTGGAAAGTAACTCATCAAGTACTTAAGTACTATTTGGAGTTTAATAACAGAAAATATAATCAAGAACTAAATTATGATGTATTATTATGGATAAGATGATCTTCAGGGTGAAACTCACATAAATTCATCCAGATAGTAAGAAAATATCTCCACCTTTCCAGTTGCAACATTGAAGTCATGGATGTATTCAGACACCAATAATTAGAATTCAATAATATAATACACATTCTTCTGAAAGGACATTTCAGATCATGTGCCTCTTTCAGAGAGTTGCAGTCACCAGTGTGAGATCTTCCTCTCATGTTTTGTGAGAAGTAAAATGACATTTTTCACAATGAGCCACAAACATGAGGAGTTGTACTGAGCAGCTTAAATCCACTGCTTCAGTTTTGTGGTCATGAACAAGCAGCTGAACTCAGAGACTGTTTGAAATGCCAGAGAGAGACTACATGTCCACGTGGCTTCACGTGCTTTCAGGTCGAATCCCAGCACAAGGCCATGCAGTCTTTGGACTGGGACTGCTCCCTCTTTCACTGCATTAAGACTGTGCCCTCACACACACACACAAAGTGAAGAGCAGTAGCTGAAAGGAAGGATGTTAAAATGTCTCTGTAGCTCAAATTCGTTGGATGTTCCATGTACACTTTTTCCATATTAGCCAGAATGTGTCAGAGAGCTTGTCTGAGTTATTGTTGGTGGGATATGATCTTTACACTCCACTGCTCTTAAAATATAGAATGTTGGCATGCTTCTATGAAGCTTGTATAAACAGTTAGCAGTTTATTATGTACACTGAGCCAAAATTAGTCTAACAGTCTGGTAATAAATCCTCCCTGCATGAAGGTTATAATGTTCAGTTTGTGTCGTTTAGAGGTTTTTATTTTAGAGGAAACAGAGAGCTGTGACATACTGTGTTTCTGGATCCTTTGTAGATAACTGGCCTGTGAGGTCCTCAAAGTCAGTCTCTCATGAGTTCAAATGTCAGCTCTTCAACAGAAAATGGAAGTAATTAACTATCTGCAGTTATACTTTCTTTTTGCTGTGATCATCCACATTTATGCTGCTCATCTTATCACTCGTCACTAATGCTCTAATGTGAACAAATGATGTGTTCAATGACTGAATGAACCAAGTTAACTATAAAAGACGGAAGGGTCATTACATCATAACCAGTGTTGGTGCTGCCCTGCTTGGTGCCAGTTCTATTGAAGCCTATGGGAGATGCCTGGAGAAACACACTAAAACCCAACAAACCTACATCATATGACCTTTAATGAAGAAAGGCCTCTACTTACTGAAAGAACACAGAGAAAAGCTACTGACTGATTTTTGTGAAAGTGTGTGTCTTATTGTGTCTTATTTTCTGTGGCATCATTGTGTCTCATAGTTCCACTTTGTGTCACTGCTGTACACGGCAGTGAATCCTTTACAGCAAGCTGTTGTTTACTTGTCTGCATTATATTCTTCTGACATGCTATTTGTTCTCCTTTCAGAAACCACACACACACACACACACACACACACACACACACACACACACACACACAAACACTCAGAGCCACATGCAAACCTCCACATACAAATGCATCTTTCCAGACACGCTGTCAAGACTTTGTTCTACACTAAAGTTGTCCTGAGTGGAACCTCTGGACTGTTTGTGATTCAATGAGTCACTCCAGTGTTGGACTGTGGACCCAAGCAGATGAGAGAGGCCACTGTCAGCCCTTGTTGTTCTTTCAGTTATGAGAGTCCATTAGAGAATTTATCTACAGTCATAGAAGTCATTTGAAAGTCTGCAGGGAAGTCGAGTCATGGTTACAACCCTGCCGGCAGTCCAAGGAGCAAAAATCCAAGAGTATCTTCCTAAAAATCGACGATCACAGAAAATCTAAAATCATCTCTGAAGTTTCAAAAAACAGTTACTGCAGGTTTCAGTAAAAGTATAGAAGTGTGATCAGCAAATGTAGTGGAATAAGTAAAAGTACTGGATCTGCAGAAAAAGCCCCTGTGAATGAGATGTTATGACATTAATACATAGTTAATACTCAGCAGCATTTAGTGTTGAAGCTGGTTGAAGTTTAACCAGTTTGACCTATTTTTGTACTATTTGCTTAAGTCTCATTTATTTTCATTTTGTTTGAACGTTAAGCAGAGCAGTAAAGTCCAGTTATTGTGCAACATCCAAAGTCCAATGAGGAACTTGAAAACAAAAGCTCAAGCTGCTGTAAAGCAATTGTCCTTTAGTTTAAATGTAAAATCAGGTGTACAGCACAAATCCAGCTGTGTTAACCAGGTTTCTCATTTGTGTGATGTTTAAGATGTCTGATCACTGCAGAAAGCTGAAAGTAAACTGTTTCTTGTCGTCTCTTCATGGATGTGTTTTCCTGTAGGTTCCAGATGGTGTCCTCATTGAGGATTTTACATTTCACTTCATCCCAACTCTCAGTGAGACGACGTCTTCAGCCCATTAAAACTGTGATCCAGCAGTATAAAATGATGTTTGAAAGAAAATCTGTGACAGCTGCACCATTGCTGGTAAATCATTTGTTATTACATCAAGCTTTTATCAACACATCACGTTGCTGCTCCTCGCCAACTTTTCTTTGTTCAGCCCTTTTTCTTTAGTCTTTATCCTTCATAGGAGACGAGAGCAGATGTGGTGAAAGTTAAGATGGAGCTGTTTTCAAATAGAACACTGGTGGGAAGGTGTAAACTAGGTGGGGAGCTGCCCTCCAGTGGGAGGATGATGGGGGTGAGGGTTGTGTTTAAAAAAATGAAAATATGTGAATGTAGGCAGCATCCACCAGCGTCTATGAACACAACACAAATGATGAGAGGAGAGAAAATATATTCCATATAGAGAAACAGTGGTGGACCTCCACCTGTACAAATGCAGACTCACCTGTCGACAACCTGGAGGTGAGGCTGCATCACATGAACGTTACAAAGATTTCAACTCTCTGCATTTATGTGCCAGCCCACACAATGACTTCACTCTTATGACTCTGATAGCTGTCACATGACACAAATGAGACCTCGTTCACTCTCGTGTTCCTTCATACTGTGACTCACCTGCAGAGCTCAGACAACAAACTCTTTCTTCCTCTTCAGATACTTATGATGAATGTCTTCAGAGGACAAACCCTGACGTGTCATCGATCAGAGTACGAGATTGGAAATGAATGCTGTCCCATGTGTCTTCCTGGTAAGATCTAATTGAATATTGAAGGCATGTTTCACTTTGGTAGTTACACATGGAGTCTGTTGGTGTCCTGCCAGGTGGCAGCAGTGCTGACAGAATCAACCACTTGTGTGCACATCAGTGGACTCAGTCTGACTGCCATGGCTGGAGTTTATGTCCACAAGTGAAATGTATCAGTGATGGAGCTGAATGAGTTTTTCAACAGTGAAACAACAAGCTGAAATTTATGTATTTATGTAAAGATTTTAGTTTTTTATCTTTGTCTTCATCTGTTTGTAGCAGTTAAAATGACACTGTAGTCGACAGCAGAACATGACACTTTGTCCAGATCACAACATGAGCTTTACTCTCAGGATTCCATGTTTTCATGTAATAGAAACATTATATGGTATTAAATTAAATTGCTGGTTTTGTTTTGAACAGGAAGTCGAGTTAAAACAGACTGCACAGAGTTCAGAAGTACTTCCTGTCTGCCCTGCTCTGAGGGAACCTTCATGAATCGGCCGAATGGACTGAAACATTGTTTTTCATGTACAAGCTGTGATGCAGGTAGACTTCTGTTAATATTTCCTAACTAGTAGTAGAAACTTATGACTAAGCCAAGATTTAAATGCAGCAAGCCGCCTCTTACTGCAAGTCCCTCTGTTAGTGCTGACGAAGAACTGAGAAAACTGTTGAAGAGTGTTGTTACTGTGAAGATGCAGAGACACATGTTGAAGAGTTCACTGCACAGTACTCGAAAACTTTGTCCATGTCAGAGACGTTCTCGCTTACTGGAAATACTCTGTTCAGTTTGGGCACCTGTGCAGAGCGTGCAGGAGGAGGAGGAGGACTCGTCCATAAAAATGACTGTTTTTGCCCTGATATCATTACTGCATTTCTCTGATGTATCCACATCATCAGCGTGGGAAGAGTGGAAAGCAACACAGTGGAAACGGTATCCCCCCATGTGTCTACAAGTGTACACATTTCAATCTTTGCAGTATATTCTGCCCAAACCCAGCATTAGCTGTTAAAATCAGCTGCAACTTCTGTGAACTCTGTATTTTCATCAGTTTGAATAAACATAATAGTCAAGTTTTATCCGCGGGACTTGCAGTAATGATAGAACTCAACTTGCAGAAGTCACCGGTACTCTCTGTTAGGATCTGGACTATTTAATTTGTTAGTTCCTGTTTTATTTTGGTGGCCATCCCTCATGTGTCTCAGTGTACTTTTCTTCCTTTGTTTTTCCCCATCCTTGTGATTGTGTGATTGTGTTCACCTGTGTCTGATTTAGTTCTCCTTCCCTGTCATCTGTTAGGTGTGGTTTTCCTTGTTCCTTGTGATTCTAGTGAGTAATTCTGGTCTAGTTCTTGGTTTTGCTGTTTGTTAAAAGATTGTTGTTTTCCTGGTATGGCTTTTGTTTTTGGACTTGGAACATAGTTGGATTTTGTTTGCCCTTATTTTTGTTTAATAAAGCATTTGGACTTTTTCCTCTCAGCGTTTAGTAAAGTCTGCATCATTGGGTTCACTCCTTGCCTATTGCCTGGCTGCAAATCATAACACTCTCTGTGTCTCCATGTCTCCTTTCTCCTGCCACAGTGCCACTGGCTGTCATGTACATTTATGCAGACGTCTCCCCATGAATTCATAAACTGGAGAAACTGAATTGCTCTCTTGTAGACCAACCAGAATCAAAGCTTCCTGTCTGTCGATGTCTCCTCTGTATGTGTTGACAGGTTCTGGTGTGAAAATAAAGACGTCATGTACAACAACATCAGATACAGTTTGTGAACCACTGGAGGGATTCTACTGTCTGGAACACACAGAGAACGGCTGCATGACAGCTCAGAAACACACAAGGTGTCAACCAGGACAATACATCCACCAAAAAGGTTGGTTTTCTCGTGCTGACTTTAAGATTATAGGTGTAGCTTAAGTTTTCAATGAGAATCAAAGTTCAGAGAAACTGACTGTAGTGACGACTCGCTCATTAAAGCTGTGAACGGTGATCTCTGGTCACTAGACAGCAGAAAAGAAGCACCAGAATGAATCTGGAGAAAAAGTCGCAGCTGAATGCAAACCAGTTAAACCATCCAGTCAGCTGTAACTGTTAATGGTGGAAATTTGGGCTGATGGACAGACTGACTGACTGAGTAAAACCACTGAGGCTGATGAGTGATAATGTGCAGTGCATGGAAAGTAATGTTAACACATCATTTTGATACATTGAGGTAGAAAAAAAGTAAAGTCCAAGCTACTATTTTGGAAATGCTCCATTGTGCCTTTTATGTTGGCTCTATTACTGTAAAAACTGCTTGTGAAAAGTCTGTTCACATGAACCATGTGGTCTGAATTGACAAAAGATCCATAGCACAAGGTCGACTTACTGGAAATTAGTGCCAATATCACGTCCAATATGATGTGGATTTCTTCTACTTAATCTGAAAAATGTAATTTTTCACCAGTTACTTGATAGAAATACTGAGGGCCCTGGTTCAAAAATATTAGATTCTAATCTTAAATCATAGAAATGTTTGTGTGTTAAGGAAAGATTGACAGGGAGACTCTGACTCCTGATGGTGAGGTGAGGTTTCTCCCACACAGTCTTTGGCTGAGTACAGACACGAGCCAACATGTGTTATTTTGGCCTGTTCAAACTCAAGTTACTCACTGAATTAGCATGAAGCAGCAGCATCTAAAATAACCTGCCACTGCTGACTTTTGTCATTTTGACCAGCAGAAGTGTCAGGTAGCACCAGCTAAAAATGAGAAACAGCTATCTGAATCTTTTGTTCATCAATCTTTGCTGTGCTTGAAGCTTAGCTAACCTGTGTATTTTGCCAACCTGGGTGTCAGAGTCAGTCACCATTGCACACAAATCATTTTTCACATTTACACTTGACTTATTCTCACTTTGATAAGCAGTGAAATGCTGCAGTGCAGAGCTGGCCTTGGTAAAGGGGAGCAGATCTGCAACACTCGCAGGCTGAGGTGTTCAAAACACAGTAGAGAACTGAAATGTTAGCTGATACTGATCCATCAAAACATGCCCAGATCAGATACTCAAGTATTGAGACATCTCTAGACCTAAGTATGGACCTTTGGTCTGTTACAGTGTCTGTTGTCACTCATATGACAGGTGGTTGGATATGGGGGGGTGGTAACCTTAGTCTCTGTTTAACACTGGAGTGACCAGAAAGCTTTACCATGACCAGAGATAATAAGAATGACTCCAAAGCTTTGGAGTTTGTGACTTTCCTGGTCAGCTTTGAACTTACACAAAATGTAGATGATTATTGTCATGAACACTGACAATGTCCTAGTATGAGAATGACCTATTTCTGACCGTCACTGTGTGCTTTTGATGCCAGCCTAATCTTAATAAAGACTTAAAGGGAATCTTTGGTTCAGCAGTGATTCCTTGGTGGTTAGGCTGAGGAAAGAATTTGAGATTCTTTGAGTCAGATGCTGCTGACTGCTCTTCAAATGACATGGTTGAACATTTCAACAATACTTAATAATCATCTGCTTTAAATGCTTTTGCTCCACTAAAGGTTAAAAAGAGGCTGACTGACAGAATCACCCCATGGTTGAACAACAGCAGTATTGATGAGATTAAGAGAATTTGTTGAGCAGCTGAAAGAAAACTGGGCTCACAGTTCACCGTAATATACACAAAGAAGCCATGACTGTCTATAAGAAAGCAGTATGTCTGGCAAGAAAGGATTAGTTGTCCAAGATTATTACAGAGAATGCTGGCAGAATATTATTCTCCTGTATTGACCAGCTGCTCAGCACTGCCCCCACCAGCCCACAGTTGTCTGCATCAAACTGTGAAGAACTTGCATCGTCATTCACAAACAAAATAAGCTCAATCAGAGCCAGAATTGCTGCTGATGTGAACACAGCAACAAAACCCTGTAAAAGAGATGGAACCATGGGAAAATTCACCTGTATTACATTAGCTGAGCTCTGAAGACTGTCGCTGAGTCCAACTCATCCACTTCATGTGTTGACCCTGAACCTACAGCATCTTTAAAGCGACAGTGTTTCAAGCCATGCCATGAAGATTATAAATACATCTCTGCAAACAGGCATCTTCCCAAATGCCTTCAAAACAGCTGTTATAAAGCCTTTAAGAGGGAAGAAACCAAACTTACATAATAGTGCACTCACTAACTACAGGCCGATATCCAACCTTCCTTTCATCAGTAAGATACTGGAAAAACAGTTTCAGTACAAATGATCTCTTTTCTTAAAGAAAATAACATTGTGGAGGAATTTCAGCCTTTAGAACAAACCACTGCTCTGAAACTGCTGTGACTAAAATAATCAGTTCTTGTCCTGTTCAACCTATGGATGAGCAATACTGTACTCTAATGAGCAAGTCCTACAACTTGGCTCTAAAACAAAGATGGAAATGGTGTTTAATATATTGAATATATACTGAATATTTTTAAAAGAAAAATAAAAACTTCTCTCTTCACTTTAGCCTTTCACTAGCTGTGACTTCCTGATACAGGTCTGAAACTTTGGTGCTTTGCCTCATGCTGACACATTGCTGCATTTCTTTTCAAATCTTGTATTTCACTTGATTTTATGCATTTTAGTTACTCTATTTGTTACTTTATTTTAGCAGTTATTCAGTGGTTTTATTTTCCATCTTTTTTTTTATGCATTATCTTTATTCTATTTTCATCCTTTTTGTAACCCATTTTTGATATTCTTACTAAGTAGGTTTTATTCTCCATCTTATTTTGCATTAATTTTCTGTCCCTGTTTTATGTTCATTCTTTTTTATATGAAGCTCTTGCTTCATGTGATTTCTTTATTTTAAAACACTTTTAGCTGCATTTCTTGAAATGCATGAAAGGTGCTAAAAACAGTTCATCATTATCCTCCAGTCGTCTGCTACTCACCTGTCACATGACTGAAATTCCATTCTTAGATTGTAGAACAACTGAACCATCTGTAGGACAACTAAGCAAACTCCACCAGCTGATGAAGGCCACAGGACGTGTCTGAAAGCTCCACAATGGTTTAATCTTATTCAATTTTCAAGATTTAAAATTTTAAGAGATTTTTTTCTTTAATCATCAAGTTTGTGCCACTGCAAAGTATGCGTTCAATCATCCTCATTCTGTCAAGATAATTTGGTTTATTTGTGGAAAAAACACTTCATAAAGCACATTCCTCATTTTCATGTCATTACTGCCTTTAAAAGTGTTGAAATTCAATTAATGTAATTGTCATGTCCTTGTCATGAATCTGGTCTGTGTTCTCCTTTACAGTTAATCAAAATCACAGTTTGATCAGTACTTCTGAGAAAAGACCAGAACTAAAATAAGACTTTAAAATGTATTTTAACAGTAACGAGGAAACAAAAAGCCCACTCAAAAGGAGTGGAAAACAAACAAGAAACAAAAGGAGCACGCAAACTGAGTGGAGACAAATGTTTAAATAAAAGGAGCTCCGTAACACCGGGTGCAGGTAGGCACTGAAAGGAAAAGCACACAGTAAGTGGCAGTCCAAACAAATGACGTCAAACAGTGACATAAATTGCACAGAGAGAAATTAACAACTAGGAGTACACACACAAGCAAACAAAGAAGCCGCGAATGAATCAGGACAATCTGGCAGCTGGTAACAAAGGGAACCTCCCTTTTAACCTGTGCCCTAATCAGGCTGATGTGTGCCAGGTGTGCTGCTGACAGGGCAGAGCCAGGTAGTGCAAGACACACCAAGTTTAGGCAGACTGGGGAACAGACAGACAGCCAAATAACACTAGGGAAAAGGGAAAATAAAACACTAGGAAACAGACAGGTTAGCGGATCCTAACAAGTAGTGCAAAACAGAAGTGGGTTTATGATAAGGAATTGAGAAAGTAGTCTGTGGTCCCTTCCATTGGAAATCAATCACTATCGCCTTCGCCTTGCTGGCGATTATGTACAGGTGGTTCAGTCCACACCAGTCAACGAAGTTGGTTACAACTAGGGTTGAGCCGGATACTCTTTTCAGACGAGTATCCGGTACGGATAAAGCATTTTTGACGAGTATGAGCATGATACGAGTAAAACTCGTCAATATCCATGCTCATGCTGAAGGAAAATCCTCATTGGGTAACTGATTGTCTTCATGCTCTGCTCTGTTCTCACGACTTGTTTCGTAACGTAACTTGTTTCGACCTGAGCAGTGATGGATTGTGTTGAAAACACGGGAGAAGTCGAAGAACATTACCCTCACCCTGCTTCCAGTATGCTCCAGATGAGAAAGAGATCGATGGAGCTGCAGATGACTGCGCCCTCCGTGCCATTACCTGGACCATATACAAACTGTAGGGGCCCCTCCAAACCTCTC
The DNA here is from genome assembly GCF_051107435.1 of Chaetodon auriga. Taxonomy (NCBI): domain Eukaryota; kingdom Metazoa; phylum Chordata; class Actinopteri; order Chaetodontiformes; family Chaetodontidae; genus Chaetodon; species Chaetodon auriga. The sequence continues at coordinate 24,917,853 of NC_135083.1, forward strand.
TGCTGTTGTTCCCCTGGAGGCATTCCTCCAGCTTCAGCTTTTTCCACACAGAAGTTACTGTAGTCTGTAAAGCAGGTTGTCTGTCAGTGTCTTCCCTGTGTGGACTGCACAACATATCCCAGTCAGTGGTGTCAAAGCAGTCCCTCAGTGCCATGCTAGACTCCATCTTCTCACATGTCCGATGGTTGGTGGTTGTTTATTCACCAAAGGTATGTATGCAGGGAGCAGACAAACCAGATTGTGATCGGAATGGCCCACTAGGGTTAGAGGTGATGAGTTAGTGTTTACATACAGTAAGTCCAGTGTTCTATTGTCTCTGGTGAGGCATTTAACATACTGTGTGAAAGTGGGGAGAGTGGCGGACAGGGAAGCGTGATTGAAGTCTCCAGAGATGAGAAGGAGGGCCTGGGGGTGCGATGTCCGGAGCTGTGAGACTACTGTGTGCAGTAGCTTGCATGTTGCTGCGGCATCGGCTGATGGGGGATGTACACAGTTACAGCGATAGCATGCCAGAACTCCCTCTGGAGGTAATATGGCCGAATGCTAACAGCTCAGTGTCTGTGGTGCAGCACTACTCGTTTACCCTGATGTGCCCAGGGTTACACCATCTGCTGTTTACAAACATCACTATGCCCCCACCTTTCCCTTACCGCTCACCTTCACTCTTCTGTCTGCTCTTAGCAGTTTAAAATTGTCCAGTGTAACATGTGAGTCCAGCAAGATCGCCGTCAGCCAACTTTTGGTGAAACAAATGAGGCGACACTCCCTATACTCCCTCTGCAATTTGGTAAGCGCCGTTAGCTCTTCCATCTTATTTGGGAGAGATCTTGTGTTTCCCATAATAAGAGACGGGATGGATGTTTGTACAGTCTTTTCTTTTCCAGGCACTTCGCCCTAGCTTTACATCCCCTTCTTTCTTCTGGGAACATCTCATTGTACTTTTTCATTTTTTGTGAACTGTAAAAACTTGTGGAACTGATTAGTTTAGCAAATAAATGGATGTAATTTCTTTTTTAATCCACTGAGAGGAAATCAGACAGGTCTGATGAAAAGTCCTGATGTCATATAACACTTTGATCCCTTCAGAATGTCGAAGATGAACTCATTTCAATGGATATTATTTGTATTTCTACAGGAACAGCATTGACAGACACTGTGTGCTCTGACTGCACTAATGGAACGTATTCAAATGGAACATTTCCATCCTGTCAGCCACACACACAGTGAGTGAAGCTTCACATCAGACACCTGAATTCCTCCAGCAGTGACTTCATGCTGTCCTACAGATGTTCCTGTAAAAATGTCCTGCTGTCATTCCAGATGTGAATCAGCGAATCTTCAGCTGATAAAACCAGGAACAGTTTCAACTGATGCTGAGTGTGGAGAACAGCATCGAGGCTGGACAATAACTGGAATCATCATTGTTGCTGTGGTGCTTGTGGTCATTTTAATCACATCTGCATGTTACTGTCTCAGAAGGAAGAAAGGAATTCCAAAAAGAGGTATGATTTGCATTTAGATAATAAAAACTCATGTTTTTGAGTGATTCTAATCTTTGATTTGTTTATTACTGTGTTGTCATTGGTAAGGTTTTGTTAGAGGCAGAAGAGGAAATGCAGAAAGTACCATACCGGTATGTTTTATGCTCTTTATTCTATTCTATTTCACTGTATGTAAAATAGTATTGTGGGAGGTCACATGACACACCATATTGCAAAATTAGCGACTTAGACTCTTTTAAGGACTGCTTATAAAAAGCATCTACCCTTTTATTTATTTTTAAACACTTGTCCTGTTTTATCTGTATTGTCGTTGTCGTCGTCTTCCACTTATCTGGGTCACGAGGGCAGCAGCCTGAGCCAGGAAGCCCAGACAGCCCTCTCGCCAGCCACTTTCACACGCTCCTGCTGAGGGATCCTGAGGCGTTTCCAGGCCAGCCGAGTGACATAGTCACTCCAGTGTGTCCTGGGTCAGCCCCGAGGTCTCCTCCCTGATGGAGATCCCCGGAACGCCCCCTGGGGAGATGTCTAGGAAGCATCCTCACCAGATGCCTGAACCACCTCAACTGCTTCGGCTCAATGCGGAGGAGCAGCGGCTCTACTCTGAGCTCCTCCTGGATGTCCAAGCTCCTCACCCAGGTGAGTCCAGCCACCCTGCGGAGGAAACTCATTTTGGCCACCTGTCTTAGCAATCTCGTTCCCTCTGTCATTACCTTAAGTTCATGACTGTAGGTGAGGGTCGGAACATAGATCGAACGGTAAATTGAGAGCTTCACCTTCTGGCTTCGCTCCCTCTTCACTACAACGGACCATTTGAGCACCTGCATCAATTTGAGCCGCCGCCCCATCCTCCCACTCCTTCCTACCCTCCCTTGTGAACACGACCCGGAGATACTTAAGCTCCTCAACTTGAGGGAGGACCTCCTCCCTGACCCGAAGCTGGCAATCCACCCTTTTCTGGCTAAAGACTATGGCCTCAGACTTGGAGGTGCTGATTCTCATCCCAGCCACTTTACATTCCATATATAACGACCAAAGTGAGATACCCCTTCAATATTCAATTAGATCTTACCAGCAGGACAAATGGGACAGCATTCATTTCCAATCTCGTACTCTGATCGAAGACATGTCAGGGTTTGTCCTCTGAAGACATTCATCACAAGTATCTGAAGAGGAAGAAAGAGTTTGTTGTCTGACCTCTGCAGGTGAGTCACAGTATGAAGGAACACGAGAGTGAACAAGGTCTCATTGGTGTCATGTGACAGCTATCAGAGTCATAAGAGTGAAGTCATTGTGTGGGCTGGCACATAAATGCAGAGAGTTGAAATCTTTGTAACGTTCATGTGATGCAGCCTCACCTCCAGGTTGTCGACAGGTGAGTCTGCATTTGTACAGGTGGAGGTCCACCACTGTTTCTCTATATGGAATATATTTTCTCTCCTCTCATCATTTCTGTTGTGTTCATAGACGCTGGTGGATGCTGCCTAAATCCACACATTTTTATATCTGGGTTTCATCATCCTCCCACTGGGGCTGAGCTCCCCACCTAGTTTACACCTTCCCACTCATGTTCTATTTGAAAACAGCTCCATCTTAACTTCTAACATCTCCTAAGGAGGATAAAGACTGCGCAGCTGCTCATCACTCAGTAGAGCTGATTAGGCCTCTCTGATGAACAGAAGAATACTTCTCTCTTCTTTTCTTTTCTTGACCCTGTAATGTGTGTAGATGTGAGCGAGTCAGAGAATCATTCAGGAAAAGGTTTTTGTAACTTCTGAGATGATGTTAGATTTTCTGTGATCATCGATTTTTAGGAAGATACTCTTGGATTTTTGCTCCATGGACTGCCGGCAGGGTTGCAAACATGACTCGACTTCCCTGCAGACTTTCAAATGACTTCTATGACTGTAGATAAATTCTCTAATTAACTCTCATAACTGAAAGAACAGCAAGGGCTGACAGTGGCCTCTCTCATCTGCTTGGGTCCACAGTCCAACACTGGAGTGACTCATTGAATCACAAACAGTCCAGAGGTTCCACTCAGGACAACTTCAGTATTGAACAAAGTCTTGACAGCGTGTCTGGAAAGATTCATTTGTATGTGGAGGTTTGCATGTGGCTCTGAGTGTGTGTGTGTGTGTGTGTGTGTGTGTGTGTGTGTGTGTGTGTGTGTGTGTGTGTGTGTGTGTGTGTGTTTGTGTGTGTGGTTTCTGAAAGGAGAACAAATAACGTCAGAAGAATATAATGCAGACAAGTAACAGCTTGCTGTAAACTGGATTCACTGCCGTGTACAGCAGTGACACAAAGTGGAACTATGAGACACAATGATGCCACATACAATACTATCTTACACTCATTACAAAGTATTTGGGTAAATTGGAAATTCAGCCAAAGCAAACAGCATGTAATGTGCTGTGATTAAATGTGAACATACTAATACAACCAGCTTTCATTGTCGAAATGACTGAAAAGAGCATGGTGAGTGTAGTACCTGCACAGGCTGTGTACAGGTGAAAGTGTAGTATCTGCTCTTCTGCAGGAAATTCCTGTCTCCTGGGCTTGAGGAATCCTTCTACCCGCATATAATGTAAACCTTTAACATAAACGTTGAGAGGCCATAACCATATTAGGTACCCTCTTACTTTGCAGTATATGCTCTGCCATAACCATATTAGGTCTTCTTCAACCCTTCTGTGTTAGTTGTATGAACACAACTCCCCTATATAATTCATGTCTGAGATGCTTTATGTGTGTGTTGATTCAATTGGCTGAAACCACCCAGACATAGCATGCTGGCTGAGATGCTGTACTTGTTTTAATAAACCTTTTTATATTTGAACAAGACAGTATCGGCGGAGAACTTCTTCATCATCTTCACTTCATTGCTGCATCATTTGTTCACAATAAAAGCCGACAGGACAAACACTAACCTCCTGTTAACTGGACACATATAGCATGAGTAACAGCAGTGAAAGGAACAAGAATGCTCATCACAAAAAAAGAATGCACCTGAGACTACATGAACCTGTGACATGCAGAACTTACAGTTCAGTGGATGACACATCACCAGACAAAGGCAGGAACATCAGTATTTGGACTCAACTAGTTGCTGGAACTCAGAGAGCTAAGTGCTAACATATACTCACATTTCGATGGACTGTGTTCTGTCCAGCAGTAAAACATCTTCTCAGATGGGACAGTCTGTATTCTCATATCAGTGTAGTATCTTGCATCAACAGATGCCCAGCAGCCCAACTATTTCAACCCAAAGAATTTCAACCTTTTCTTAATCAAGTAGTTTTGGTGGGATGGTATGGAAAAGAGAATATGAAACTGAAACCAATTGAACTCATCAGCTTTGATTCAGTTTTATCCATTAGGCTAAACTCATACCATAGGTGACTTGGTATATATTGAACTTGAAATTGATTTCTTCAAAACAAATTTTGACAGGCCTTAAATCCTCTTTCCCCTTTAAGTGAATGGATCCAAGTTTCCTGTCATTCCTCAGAGAAAAACAGAGGCTGGATGAAACCGTAGTTTCCAGCTTTATCAATGAGAAGGTATGTAACACCCCTGTGAACACACCACACAGGTTCAATACATTAAGCATGTTGAAACTCTGTTAAAGTGTCCATATTCTGCTTTTTGGGTTTTTCCCTTTATTATTTTTTCTGCATTTTAGTGCATGTAAAAGTTCTGCTAAGTTACAAAGTCCAAAGTCCAGACCATAGGGAGTTATTCTCTCCCACAGATAACACTGCTTCTGAAATGCTTGGAATGGCTCATTTGTTGTCCAGGCTTCACCTCTGTAACATGGTGACATCACTATGTAATACATTGGCGTAGTGTCCACGTACCAGCTAGTTTGGTTCAAATAATGTTTCTTTCTGCAACTGTCAGCAGGCGGTGCTGCTGACAGTTCAACTGAACTGAGAAACGAACGAATCACTTGAGGGAGAGACCGCGCGCGCCGACTGCGCCGCGTCACCGACGCATGAATCCATGCGCACCGATTTTTTTTTTTTGATTTTTTGATAATGGCGACCTGTTGATATGAGGAGCTCAGTTAATTGTTAGCCTTAATAAAACCCTTTACTTACAAATGTTACAAGCTCGCATGTCAACTAATACCCTATTGTAACTGTGAAGATATTCACATCAGGTGAATTTGTAAGTTGTATAATAGGCTACATTTCGCTCCTCTTACAAGCGATAGGAGCTGTACGGGCGCATCTCTGCCCCCCGTACGTGTGTTTTTCCCGGGTTAGGAGGAAAGAAGTTATGACGTCGTGACGCAATCACGAAATGCTCCGAAGGCTAGACCGTTCCATTTACCGATAGTTGATGCGGCTGACGGAGGAGCCTCCGAAGGACCCAGCCTCCAGAGACCGTCTAGACTGGGTCCTCCCAAGGATGCAGCCCTGAATTGGGGTTAATGTGCAGGGACACAGCAGACCACACCCTACAAAGGTCACATGACAGGAGCATTATGAAACCAGGTTCTAGAGATTTGGTTGGATAGGGAATGCGAAGTTTCAAAATGTAAGCCTATGTAACCTAAAATTAAGCCCCACTGTTCCAACATCTGCTGTCCCTCCTTGGAGATTCATCCATAGATTAAGTCTGCAGCCCAAATTAAAAGAGAAACCTAAACTGGTACCAAAGTGGACAATAATACAAAACTCTATTAATGGACACCAAGACAAGATATTAAGATATTCATATTCACAGATGGATCAAAAGACACAGACTGCTGTATTCTTCATCCGTCAGTGAGAGAGCTCCACAGTAGCTGGCACACAGGCTTTAGGAGGAAGAGGAGGAGGAGGAAGCGTGAAAGCGAAAGAAACGACACACTTTAAACTCCGGATCTGTTGGCCATATTGTTCAGACGACGGAGCTTCGGTGGAATTCCATGAATCTGATGCACAAACCGTGTTTTTGGACTCCTGCTTCCTTCCCTCGTTGTGTCACCTTGTCGAACATCTCTCGTTGAAGTGCGATCAGTTTGAAGTGGATCATGTTGATGTGTTTTCACAGCAGCGACGAACTCAACAGACACGACAACAAAGTGAGTACCAGTGTTTGTCATGATCTGTTTTATTTACACTTCTGATTTTAAGAGGGGCACCCATTCAACGTATCACACTTTTGAAGCCAGTAATAATCACTGGAAGGGGATGAGGGCTGGCTGCTCCACCAGCGAATCAAAGCCATGGCTTCTCTGGGCGTGTTTGTCATGATATGTTTTCTTTACATTTCTGTTTTTAAGAGGGTCATGTATTGTACGTGTCACGCTTTTGAAGACAGTTGTGTGTGTGTGTGTGTGTGTGTGTGTGTGTGTGTGTGTGTGTGTTATTTTATTTTGGTATCGCTTTTACAGTCCACAGCCTAGAAAAGAAAGTTGAGCCAATCTCTTATCTGTTGATCACGTGGTTCATGTACGTCTCTGTCAGCCTGTTTGAAATTGGTCTAAACGGGAAACAGCAGAGACTCTTTCTGAAAGGTTGTCTGAACTGTGAGTAGAAACGACGCTAAGGAGACCAAAAGTTTTTTGTCTTTTCTGAAGTTTCCTGTCCTTGACGAGCAACTGGCTGCCCTGCGAAATCAGACCAAACTTTTTCTTTTGTCTCGGATGGACTCTATCACATACAGTGAAAGCCATTGAAGCCGCTTCCAAAAAAGGAAAAGAAAAGCACTTTCACTTTTACCTCCCCGGCTGCTGATCAGACATGAACGAAGACCCCGCTATCACGATGCACTCATATGCATACAAAGCCTGAGAAAACCGACTCAAGGTTTTGGATGGATTGCTCATCTCTGAGAACCCATCTACAATACCTGATGAAAACATGGAAGGTCGACGGCCGGGAAAGAAATAAAAAAAATGGCCAGTGAAGGAGATGACGAACGAACTGTGACAAACTCTGCATTAATGACAATGATGGAGAGAATTGAAACAATGCAGGAGGAATCCCTCAGAAGACTGCAATCTCTCGAAACCACTGTCAAAAATAACACACAAATAATTAAAAGTGTTACTGACTCCCTGGAGTTCCTGGGGAAACAAGTGGAAGATGCGACTCTCCACATGGAATCCCTGTAGATTCAAGTCGAAATGCTGGAGAAAGAAAACGCGGTGCTCCACGATAAATGGATTAACCTGGAAGCTTACCAAAGAAGATGGAATCTCCGAGTGGCCGAAATCCCTGAACGGGTGGGAGAAGACATCAAGAAAACCATCATCGACATCCTCGGCCTGGTCTCTCCTGACATTGCTCAACAGCTGCACTTCTCTGTGGACATCGTCCACAGGCTTGGACCCCACTCTGCGGACTGTCACTCCAGCCGCCGCATCATTGTGCAGTTCCCGTCTCACACCCATCGGGACAAGATCTGGAGAGATGTGCGAACCTCTAAGCTGCTCAAGGAGAGGAAAATCAAAATCTTTGAGGATCTGACCCAGTATACAAAAGATGCAAGGAACAAGTTATGGCCGCTGGTGGAACAAGCGAGGAAAGGGAAAGAAAGCCAGATTCAGAGGCTCTTATGCCCTCATTCATGGTAAAAGGGTCATGGTGAATGACATGAAAAATGACACTTAGACTGGGCACAATTAGCAGAGTAGAAGAAGACCCCCTCCCTTCCCTTTTTCCTCCTGTATTTATAATGAACTTTTGTTCTAATCTAATTTTTTATTTAAATTATCGCCTTACCTTGGCAACTAATTGACTTAGTTTCTCCTTCAAATCTTCCCTAACTAAACCCTCACAGTGCAGGTGACCTGGCTTCAGGAACAAGAATTACTCTCTTTATATGCAGAATCTGCCGTAGAGGCCTGGTGTTTTTGTTTTGCACTCATCCTAAGAGAGGTGTGTGAGTGCCCTGTTTTTAACTTCAAGATAAGGGGGTTCATGAATTATTGCATTGTATTTCTGTATTTTATATCTGTTAACTGCAGGAGACGTAGAAATAAAGGCCCTAATTATGAAGATGAGAAACATTAAGGCTAATCTGAGATTTCTGAATTAACTGCATAATTTCTTATAATGTCTTTATCAGTGATTTCACTTAACGCCAGAGGCTTGTGTGATAATCTAAAACACAAAGCCCTGTTTTTATTTATCAAACAACAAAAGTCCGATTTCTGTGTCTTACAAGAATCACACTCAATCATAGATGATACTAAACTCTGGAAAAATCAGTGGGGAAATGACGTATGGTTTTCGCATGGTTCAGAAAGATCAGCAGGAGTAACCTCCCTGAAAAACAAATTTGAAGGAGCTATATTACATTCTGAGAGTGATTCAAATGGTAGATTTCTTATACTAATTATTAAACTTGATGACATTATAGTCCTTCTGGCCATTGTATATGGTTATAATACTAAAACTGATAATGACTTCCTATTTGACACTCTGGGTTCACATTTTATATCCTGGTTATCTAAATATCCAAACTTGCTGTTTGTTGTTGTTGGTGATTTCAATGTTATGGTAGACGACTCTGTAGACAGATGGCCCCCAAAACATAGGGCAAATTCTCTCTCCAATGTCATCTTATGTATGCAGAAATTTCAATTAGCAGACATCTGGAGAAAAAAGAATCCAAATACTAAATCCTATACATGGGCTAACAAAACTGGTACCTGCCCGCTCACAGATCATAAAACTATAAATCTTCGAATTAACTTTAGACCCAATGCCAGTACCTACCAGAATTCATATTGGAAACTCAACAATTCGGTCTTAAAACATTAAGTTGTTACAGAAAAGGTTCACTTTCTAATAAAATGTTACTGGCAGAGGACTTTGAATGATAAATGTTTCCAAAAAACTGGGAACTACTGAAGTTCAAGACAGCAAAATATGTAAGATAGTATGGATCCTCTCTGGCCAAACTAAGAAAAGAGGAAGAAACAAAAGTAATTACCAAAATTGCCACTCTTACTCAGTGTATGCCTGAAGATCTAACAGAAGATGACAAACAAGAACTAACTGAGCAGCAGCTCAAGCTAGATGAAATATACAGAGTTAAAGCAGAAGGAGCTTATGTGAGATCCAGAAACAATGGCTGGAAGAAGGGGAGCAAAACACATTTCTTTAGGCTGGAAAAATCACACAGCAGAGCGAACTGCATTCAAAAACTTAATATAGATGGAGCTGTCACAGATGATCCACAGAAGGTATCCAACCACTGTTCAATGTTTTACAGGAACCTATATAAATCACAATATGATGAAAATGCAACAAAATATTTTTTTGGACATCTCTCTCAGTTAAAATCTATTAGTTTTGACCAAAGGGACCTCTGTGACAAGCAAGTAACCTTAGAAGAAGTCAGATTGGCCATTCAGCAACTTAAATTAAATAAATCTCCTGGAACTGACGGCTTGACATCTGAGTTTTACATAACGTTTTGTGATAAACTTGCCCCCTTCCTCCATGGAGTATTCACCGAAAGCATCCATAACCAGACTCTTCCTCCTACCTTATATCAAGGGCTTTTAACACTTATCCCTAAACCTAATAAGGACTCACTCCGCATTGATAACTGGAGACCAATCTGTCTCCTCAATAATGATTCTAAAATCTTAGCTGGAATCTTTGCCAAAAGACTTAAAGTAGTACTGGATGACACTATCGATGAAACACAAACAGGATTCATGAAGGGCAGACACATATCTAACAACATAAGACTCGTTCTGGATCTTATTGATTATGCTGAATACTGACCTGATGACAGCTTTATTTTATTTTTGGACTTTTGCAAAGCGTTTGATACCATTGAACACAAATTTATGTTCCAGGCACTACAGAAATTTGGCCCTGGTAAGTACTTTTGTTCAGCAATAGAAACCATGTATAAAAAAGCAAATTGTCCAATTAAAATGTACACAGGTAATTCTCCACGTTTTGATTTAGGTTGTGGAATTAGGCAGGGTTGTCCTGTGTCACCATATTTATTTCTGATATGTGCCCAATTGCTCTCTGACTTTATTAAACAGAGCCCCATCAAAGGGATAACTATAGCAGACAGGGAAATCATCATCAGCCAACTGGCAGATGACACTTCCTTATTTCTAAAAAAAAATGCCTCACAAATTTCAGTTGCTATTAACCGAATTTCAGTTTTTTCCAGAGCATCCGGACTTCACCTGAATCTTAGTAAGTGTGAACTGCTCCCACTCAGAAACTATAATAGTACATCATCTCCAACATACCTGTAAAAGAGTCTGTTTGGGAATCGGCATCAACAAAAACACAAGCAACAGGTGTCCTATGAACTTTAACCACATCATAGAAAAAAGACAGAAAAAATTCAACCCAGGGCAGAATTCTTTTGTCTAAAGCAGAGGGCTTATCTCTGATTACCTATACAGCAACACCTCTGGATGTAAATAAACAGATCATTGCAGCTGTTGACAAAATTCTCTAAAACTTTGTGTGGAAAAACAAAATCCATTACATCAAAAAATCAACTTTAATGAATTCCCATGAAAACGGAGGATTTAACTTTCTTGATTTTTCCACCCTGAATAACACATTCAAAATCAACTGGATCAGACAATTCACTAGAAACCCAACATCAATCTGGAACTTCATTCCCAACTACATATTTTCCAAAGTTGGTGGCCTTAATTTTTTGTTACTCTGCTCCTACAATATTGAAAAACTCCCCACAAAACTAGCCAACTTTCATAAACAGATACTTCTTTCCTGGTCTCTGGTTTATAAACATAACTTCACCCCCCATAGATATTATATTTGGAACAACAGTCATACTATACAAACACAGATCACTTTTTATAGAGAACTGGTTCACCCATGCTTAACTTTAGTCAGTCAACTTCTCAGACCAAATGGCACATTGTTATCATACTCAGAATTCTTAAATAAATATACATTTCCTGTCCTTCGAAAGAATATGCAATAGTATTTGATGCAATACCCTCTGGTGTACTTATGTTGTTTAAAAATGTCATATTACCTGAAACTGAGCCATTACCTCTGGAGCCTGTGCAGACAGAAGTCGGTCGAATTCTCAATGAAAAAGAGCAATAATCGTACTGGACGTGCACTATACCAAAAGAAATCACCAGTACCCCCAATGCCGTGTCATACGGGAACAATACATTCACAAATCTGATTTGGAAAAACATATGGTCCCTCCCTTGCAAATATTTCATCACAAATAAAACCAAAGAAGTATCCCTCAAACTCCTCCACTGAATCTATCCCTCCAATCTGTTTATGCGAAGATATAAAAAAGACATCAGCGAATTCTGCTCCTTCTGTAAACAGGCTCCAGAAGATCTTCACCACCTTTTTTGGTCATGTCCCCACCTGCAGATTTTTGGGGAAAATGTCCCTACTTTCATCCATCAACATATTGACAAAAATTTTGCTTTGGTTTCTTTTCAGTCTCATCCCCCCAAATAGACCAATATTACATAATTAATTTAATATTATTCTTAGCCAAAGCTCAAATTCATAACTGGAAATTCACCAACCAAATACCATGTACTTACCGTCAAGGAAATCAAACAATACATTTATACAATTACTCAATCTGAAAACAAGAAAGCCATAAAGACGCTAGAACTATTTTCTTTGTTTCCATGTTTTTGAAATGATTTTGTGTTGGCCTACCAGAAATATATGGTATACTTTGTTTTCTTCTCCTGCACTCTATGATTTCATATAACCTTTAATTGTGATTATTTTATTTGCGCATGTAACCCTCTCACCCCTGTTCATCTCGGTCAATAAAGAAAGAAAAAAAAGAAAAGAGGTACCAAAAGAAGAGAAAAAGAAAAGAAAAGAAAGAAAAGAAAATCTCACAAAGGTTTATGTCTCTCACTTATATCAAAGCTGTGTCTACAGCCAAAAACTGATTTACTGTCTTTATATGTGAGGCCCATACCAAAATAAAACCCAATAAACTCCCGTGGAGAATGCGTATCCTCCATCATTGTGTATGTTTTCATTCCGGTTACTGACCTGGAAGCACATTGCTTTAAAAGAAAAAAACTGTGATGTCGCAATTTATTTTGCGAGATCTTGCAATTATCTTTGCAAGATCAAAGGTTCGTCAGTTTTTTTTCTTTTTCACCCATTAATTTTTTTCTCCCCCATGTCCCCTTAGGGGCTCCATAAAATTCTCCGAAATTCATCCAGATAGTAAAAAAAAAATAGCTCCAACTTTACCAGCTGCAACATTAAAGTCATGTATGTATTCAGACACCAATAATTAAGTGAAGAGCAGTAGCTGACAGGAAGGATGTTAAAATGTCTCTGTAGCTCAAATTCATTGAATATTCCATGTACACTTTTTCCATATTAGCCAGAATGTGTCAGAGAGCTTGTCTGAGTTATTGTTGGTGGGAAATGATCTTCACACTCCACTGCTCTTAAAATATAGAATGTTGGCATGTTTCTATGAAGCTCATATGTACAGTTAGCAGTTTATTATGTACACTGAGCCAAAACTAGTCTAACAGTCTGGTAATAAATCCTCCCTGCATGATGGTTATAATGTTCAGTTTGTGTCGTTTATAGGTGTTTATTTTAGAGGATACAGAGAGCTGTTTCTCACAGTTACATGACATGTTGCTCTTTGAATCCTTTGTAGATAACTGGCCTGTGAGGTCCTCAAAGTCAGTCTCTCATGAGTTCAAATGTCAGCTCTTCAGCAGAAAATAGAAGTAATTAACTATCTGCAGTTATACTTTCTTTTTGCTGTGATCATCCACATTTATGCTGCTCATCTTATCACTTGTCACTAATGCTCTAATGTGAACAAATGATGTGTTCAATGACTGAATGAACCAAGTTAACTATAAAAGACGGAAGGGTCCTTACATCATAACCAGTGTTGGTGCTGCCCTGCTTGGTGCCAGTTCTATTGAAGCCTATGGGAGATGCCTGGAGAAGCACACTAAAACCCAGCAAACCTTCATCATATGACCTTTAATGAAGAAAGGCCTCTACTTACTGAAAGAACACAGAGAATAGCCACTGACTGCTTTTTCTGAAAGTGTGCATTCATTTATTTTCTGTTGTTGTCCAAATAGTTTCCAAAGATGGTGAGAGGCATACTTTACAGGGTCCATGGTGAGTCAAATTCAAATACTCAGTCAGGCAGGTTAAGAAAAATTAGCAAGTGTACCTTGAAAATGTTGAGTTTAGGATAAATAAATATTGTCTGTATTCTTCATTCCTTCTCTCTTCCTTTTTTTTTGGTCCAGAACAGACTCAGACTGCATCGTAGTTGTATCAGTATCATCATAGTTGAGCTAACTTGCTAATGTTTGTCTGTTATTAACGTCAATCATAAGAAGCTCCAGTCCCTTAAATATCTAGTATAGCATTAACTTACATGCAGATAAATAACATACAAATCAAATGAAATGCACCTTGAAAAGGCACAAAACATTAGCTTAATATCAACACACCAAAATAGCAGTGCCTCCATCACCCAGACTGATGACCTGTGAAACTGAGAGGGGAGATTAAGGAGCGGTCGGCCCATTCACCTCCACGCTAACTGAACCGAGAGCTTTCAGTGTGTGTGGCCCCATGATGTGAGGACCCTTCCTTATTTTATAGTTTCCTTGGTGTGAAAAGTCAAGTGAAGTGCTTTAACCCTGCATTCTTTCAAATGGTCAGCATGAGGCGACTCTGATTGTATGGAAACCTATGGGAAAACGACCCTGCTTCTCACTTGATTCATTACCTCAGGAAACAGTTTTGTAATGAGTTTATGGTCTCAGTTGTTAGTTTCAAGTCTTCTTCAGTTCAGCTTGATGTTCATTTGTAAATTGTTATTCAGAGTAAAATAGATGAAGCAGAGTATGCTTTAGGGCGTAGCTGCTTTGTGATTGACAAGTTCCACCACACTGTTATTTAACGGATACCTTTAGATATACCTGAGACAGTCGTCCTGCATATAACTCGCAGAATGAATCCACTTTATATCCATGAATTGTAAGCAAAAATAAACATTACTTGGAAAATGTAGTTCTGTTTTTAACAACAGTTCACACCAAAGACTGTTCATATTTAATCAAAGCACGTTACACGCTGTCTGCTTTGGCTGAATTCTAGTTTACCCAAATACTGAGTGATGAGTGTAAGGCATACAGCTGGAATTTTGTAGTTGAATTCTGCCTTCTTTGATAAACAAGCTCTTATTTTCTGTGGCATCATTGTGTCTCATAGTTCCACTTTGTGTCACTGCTGTACACGGCAGTGAATCCTTTACAGCAAGCTGTTCTTTACTTGTCTGCATTATATTCTTCTGACATGTTATTTGTTCTCCTTTCAGAAACCACACACACACACACACACACACACACACACACACACACACACACACACAAACACTCAGACCCACATGCAAACCTCCACATACAAATGCATCTTTCCAGACACGCTGTCAAGACTTTGATCCACACTGAAGTTGTCCTGAGTGGAACCTCTGGACTGTTTGTGATTCAATGAGTCACTCCAGTGTTGGACTGTGGACCCAAGCAGATGAGAGAGGCCACTGTCAGCCCTTGTTGTTCGTTCAGTTATGAGAGTCAATTAGAGAATTAATCTACAGTCATAGAAGTCATTTGAAAGTCTGCAGGGAAGTCGAGTCATGTTTACAACCCAAAGAGCAAAAATCCAAGAGTATCTTCCTAAAAATCGACGATCACAGAAAATCTAAAATCATCTCTGAAGTTACAAAAAACAGTTACTGCAGGTTTCAGTAAAAGTATAGAAGTGTGATCAGCAAATGTAGTGTAAGAAGTAAAAGTACTGGATCTGCAGAAAAAGCCCCTGTGAATGAGATGTTATGACATTAATACATAGTTAATACTCAGCAGCATTTAGTGTTGAAGCTGGTTTTTAGCCAGTTTGACCTATTGTATGTTTTATTTGGTTGAGTCTCATTTATTTTCATTTTGTTTGAACTTTAAGCAGAGCAGTAAAGTCCAGTTATTGTAACGGGGAAACCAGGATCCAAGTGCAGCGCTGACTGGACAGAGAAGCACGTGAGTTCACTGATTCTCTGGTCCGGAGAGGGCAAGGTGAAAGTCGTAGTCAGGGTCACAAAGCAGGAGTCTATATCAGGGGATTGGAGAGCAGGCAGTGTCAGTAACAGGATATCTGTCGGAGAGAGATCGCTGGAGAGTCTTGCATCAGGGCTAAGAACAATCTGGCAACGAGTGATTGTGAGGGAGCCGCTTAAGTATGGCACTGATTAGTCTCAGGTGTGTGCTGGCTGAGTAGGTGTGCAGATGAGAGAGAGAGTGGCAGCAGGTAAGGAGCAGGCAGACTGTGACGGATATTGTGCAACATCCAAAGTCGAACTAAGAGCTTGAAAAGAAAAACTCAAGCTGCTGTAAAACAATTGTCCTTTAGTTTAAATGTAAAATCAGGTGTACAGCACAAATCCAGCTGTGTTAACCAGGTTTCTCATTTGTGTGATGTTTAAGATGTCTGATCACTGCAGAAAGCTGAAAGTAAACCGTTTCTTGTCGTCTCTTCATGGATGTGTTTTCCTGTAGGTTCCAGATGGTGTCCTCATTTACATTTCACTTCATCACAACTCTCAGTGAGACGACGTCTTCAGCCCATTGAAACTGTGATCCAGCAGTATAAAATGATGTTTGGAGGAAAATCTGTGACAGCTGCACCATTGCTGGTAAATCATTTGTTATTACAACAAACTTTTATCAACACATCAAGTTGCTGCTCCTCGCCAACTTTTCTTTGTTCAGCCCTTTTTCTTTAGTCTTTATCCTCCGTAGGAGACGAGAGCAGATGTGGTCAAATTTAAGATGGAGCTGTTTTCAAATAGAACACTGGTGGAGCTGCCCTCCAGTGGGAGGATGATGGGGGTGAGGGTTGTGTTTAAAAAAAATGAAAATGTGTGAATGTAGGCAGCATCCACCAGCGTCTATGAACACAACACAAATGATGAGAGGAGAGAAAATATATTCCATATAGAGAAACAGTGGTGGACCTCCACCTGTACAAATGCAGACTCACCTGTCGACAACCTGGAGGTGAGGCTGCATCACATGAACGTTACAAAGATTTCAACTCTCTGCATTTATGTGCCAGCCCACACAACGACTTCACTCTTATGACTCTGATAGCTGTCACATGACACAAATGAGACCTCGTTCACTCTCGTGTTCCTTCATACTGTGACTCACCTGCAGAGGTCAGACAACAAACTCTTTCTTCCTCTTCAGATACTTGTGATGAATGTCTTCAGAGGACAAACCCTGACGTGTCATCCATCAGAGTACCAGATTGGAAACAAATGCTGTTCCATGTGTCCTGCTGGTAAGATCTAATTGAATGTTGAAGGCATGTTTCACTTTGGTAGTTACACATGGGGTCTGTTGGTGTCCTGCCAGGTGGCAGCAGTGCTGACAGAATCAACCACTTGTGTGCACATCAGTGGACTCAGTCTGATGTCTCAGTCAACAATGTTTTTCCCGTACAAGCTGTGATGCAGGTAGACTTCTGTTAATATTTCCTGAATAATAGTAGAAACTTATGACTAAGCCGAGATTTAAAATGCAGCAAGTCGCCTTCTTACTGCAAGTCCCTCTGTTAGTGCTGACGAAGAACTGAGAAAACTGTTGAAGAGTGTTGTTACTGTGAAGATGCAGAGACACATGTTGAAGAGTTCACTGCACAGTACTCGAAAACTTTGTCCATGTCAGAGACGTTCTCGCTTACTGGAAATGCTCTGTTCAGTTTGGGCGCCTGGGCAGAGCGTGCAGGAGGAGGAGGAGGACTCGTCCATAATAATGACTGTTTTTGCTCTGATATCATTAATGCATTTCTCTGATGTATCCACATCATCAGCGACAGAGTGGAGAGAAACACACAGGAAAGCACACGGTGAAAAAGGTTTTCCCAAATGTCTAAAAGTGGACACATTTCCATCTTTGCATGGTATATTCTGCCCAAACCCAGCATTAGCTGTTAAAATCAGCCGCAACTTCTGTGAACTCTGTATTTTCCTCAGTTTGAAAAAACAAAATAATCAAGTTTTTATCCGTGGGACTTGCAGTATCGACAGAACTCACCTTGCAGAAGTCACTGGTACTCTCTGTGTCTCCATGTCTCCTTTCTCCTGCCACAGTGCCACTGGCTGTTATGTACATTTATGCAGACGTCTCCCCATGAATTCGTAAACTGGAGAAACTAAATTGCTCTCTCGTAGACCAACCAGAATCAAAGCTTCCTGTCTGTCGATGTCTCCTCTGTGTGTGTTGACAGATTCTGGTTTGAAAATAAAGACGTCATGTACAAGAACATCAGATACAGTTTGTGAACCACTGGAGGGATTCTACTGTCTGGAACACACAGAGGACGTCTGCATGACAGCTCAGAAACACACAAGGTGTCAACCAGGACAATACATCTACCAAAAAGGTTGGTTTTCTCATGCTGACTTGAAGATTATAGGTGTAGGTTAAGTTTTCAATGAGAACCAAAATTGAGAGAAACTGACTGTAGAGACGACTCGCTCATTAAAGCTGTGAACGGTGATCTCTGGTCACTAGACAGCAGAAAAGAAGCACCAGAATGAATCTGGAGAAAAAGTCACAGCTGAATGCAAACCAGTTAAACCATCCAGTCAGCTGTAACTGTTAATGGTGGAAATTTGGGCTGATGGACAGACTGACTGACTGAGTAAAACCACTGAGGCTGATGAGTGATAATGTGCAGTGCATGGAAAGTAACAAACTCATCATTTTCATAGATTGAGGTGCTCCATCGGGGCTTTTACGTTGGCTCTATTCAGTAAAAATTGCTTGTGAATAATCGTGTGGAAAGGGATGGGTTTGTGTGTGCAGGATGCTTTAAACATACTGTGTAAGTGTCATTTCTGCAGTGATGGTGATGGAACACATGAGTGAGAGCAGAATCTCAGCGAGTCACTTTGCAGAGGCAGAGTGAAACAAGGCCCCCAAGTGAAAAGCAAAGACAATGATAATTACATCCTTAAGTGACAAGAAACACTGAACTGTTCATTTGTCTGACCTGTGGGTCTCTTCATCAAATGCTCCAAGCTTTGCCACATAAAGTTTGTTTTCATCCACACTTATGTGGCACTCAGTCGGTGGCTTCACACAGAGAATAATGACAGGAGCAGCTGTTCTGACCTGAGCTAACGGACACTACAGGTGTGTTTACGGGCAGCAGTTGTTTTCTTTGTATAAAGTCTCGTGCCTCTCTTGCTGTGAACTCTTCACCGTGCTGTTCCAGCTCTAAAAGTCTGTTCACATGAACCATGTGGTCTGATTTGACAAAAGATCCGTAGCACAAGGTCGGCTTAGTGGAAATTAGTGCCACTATCACATTCAATCTGATACTTTTTTACCTAAATGTGGATTTCTTCTACTTAATCTGAAACATGTCATTTTTCACCAGTTACTTGATGGAAATACTGAGGGCCCTGGTTCAAAAATATTAGATTCTAATCTTAAATCATAGAAATGTTTGTGTGTTGAGGAAAGATTGACAGGGAGACTCTGACTCCTGATGGTGAGGTGAGGTTTCTCCCACACAGTCTTTGGCTGAGTACAGACACAAGCCAACACGTGTTATTTTGGCCTGTTCAAAGTCAAGTTACTCACTGAATTAGCATGAAGCAGCAGCATCTAAAATAAGCTGCCACTGCTGACTTTTGTCATTTTGACCAGTGAAAATGTCAGTTAGCACCAGCTAAAAGTCCCTGGTTTATTATTTGCCTTCAAGAACACTGATCATCTGCTGCTGCTTTATTGGAGCTTTCCAGCAACAGTCAAAGAAAATTGGGATGCAGCCTTTGTCCATCACGCCCCAAAGCTCAGGAACACACAACCTACAGATATCAGGGAAGCAGCTCACTGAATATTTTCAAAAGAAAAATAAAACCTTCTCTCTTCACTTTGACTTCCTGATACAGGTCTGAAACTCTGGTGCTTTGCCTCATGTTGACACACTGCTGCTCTTCTTTAAAAAACTGGTATTTTACTTGATTTAATGCATTCTAGTTACTCTATTTGTGACTTTTATTTTATCAGTTATTCAGTGGTTTTATTGTCCATTTTCCTTTATGCATTATCTTTATCCTATTTTCATCCTTTTTGTATCTTATTTTTACTTTTCTTACCAAGTAGGTTTTATTCTCCATCTTATTTTATATTAGTTTTCTGTCCCTGTTTTATGTTCATTCAGTCTTTTTTATGTGAAGTTCTTGCTACATGTGATTTCTTTGTTGTAAATCACTTTGAACTATATAAAAACAGTTCATCATGATCCTCCAGTCGTCTGCTGCTCACCTGTCACATGACTGAAAGTCCATGCTTAGATTATATGACAACAACTGAACCATCTCTAGGACAACTGAGCAAACTCCACCAGCTGATGAAGGTCGAGAGATGTGTCTGAAAGCTCCAGAAGGTTTCATTGAATAAAATTTTAAATATTTCAAATTTTAAGTGATTTTTTCTTAATCATTGAGGTTGTGCCACTGCAAAGCATGCGTTCAGTCTTTCTCCTTAATTTGGTAATTTGGTTTATTTGTGGAAAAAAAGACTTTTCATAAAGCACATTCCTCATTTTCATGTCATTACTGCCTTTAACCAGACAAAATGGATGTTAAATTGGCCAAAAGTTTAAAAGTGTTGAAATGGAATTCATGTAAGTTCTTGTCATTCGAATCATTAATTGGCATCAACACGTCAGCACAAACTTCACTGCTTGAAAAACTGAAACTAATGACATTTGGACACTTTTAGTGTTCAGTTTGTTCATGAGTTCTCCTTCACAGCCAATCAAAATCCCAGTTTGAGCTGAACTTCCCGAGAAAAGAACTAGAACATCTCATTGTACTTTTTCATTTTTGCTGAACTGTAAAAATGTGTGGAACAGATTTTTTATTTTAATCCACTGAGAGGAAATCAGACAGATCTGATGAAAAGTCCTGACGTCATATAACACTTTGATCCCTTCAGAATGTCGAAGATGAACTCGTTTCAATGGATATTATTTGTATTTCTACAGGAACAGCATTGACAGACACTGTGTGCTCTGACTGCACTGATGGAACGTATTCAGATGGAACATTTCCATCCTGTCAGCCACACACACAGTGAGTGAAGCTTCACATCAGACACCTGAATTCCTCCAGCAGTGACTTCATGCTGTCCTACAGATGTTCCTGTAAAAATGTCCTGCTGTCATTCCAGATGTCAATCAGTGAATCTTCAGCTGATAAAACTAGGAACAGTTTCAACTGATGCTGAGTGTGGAGAACAACGTCAAGACTGGACAATAACTGCAATCATCATTGTTGGGGTGGTGCTTGTGCTTTTTTTAGTCATGGCGGCATTTGGATTGTTCTTTTTCAGAAGGAAGAAAAAATTTTCAAGCAGAGGTATGATTTGCATTTAGACAATAAAAACTGAAATCATGTTTTTGACTGATAATAATCATCATTTGTTGATTACTGTGTTTTTCATTCTTAATGTTTTGTTACAGGTAGGAGAGGAAATGCAGAAAACATCAAACTGGTATGTTTTATACTCTTTATTCTATTTCACTGTGTGTAAAATAGTATTGTGGGAGGTCACAGGACACACTGTGTTGCAAACTTTGTGACTTCTTAGACTCTCTTGAAGACTGTTTATAAAAAGCAGCAGCCCCTGTATTTATTTATTTATTTATTCTTTTGAAACACTTGTTGACCTGTTTTATCTTTATTGTTGTATGGTTATTGTTTTTAAGCTTTCTATTTTTTGCACAAACTGTTGGACTGTGAGAAACATTCGATTCTGTGCACACGGTGTAAATCACCAATAAAGTTGACTTTGACTTGAACGAGCAGCAAAACTAGAGAGTTCCTCAGACCATTAGAGGGAACGTGAGGAATCTACAGAAATACAGTGGAATTTGTTTCCATGTAAACTGTGTTCTCGCCCTCCTCTCACATCGTCCACACATGGAAGCAGCAGCTGTTCATCTTTCTGTCTGCAGTGAATGTCAGTGTGATGTGTATTCACAGTACATGGAAGAGAACCATGGATACTGTTAAAGAACACAAAAATTAGACAAATATACAAAAGGTGGAATTAAATCAAAGCCAGCAGAGTTTATCAATTAATGTTTATGTATGTGTTGGACTGTTTCCAGTATTACCCGGGGCTCATGTGGGGCCTTCTCTGTAACATATTTTACAAATTGTAGAGAGGTGGGGCAGCAGCATATTCATTGAAATGTTCATTGACTGTGGACTGACTGACTGACTGAGCTGCACTCTGTGAGTCTTTACAAATATTCAGCATGTTGCTCTTTAAACAGTGACTTCTTCTCCTCAGGACGGGGGTGTCGTATAAACATCCAGACAGATTTGTTGGACACTGCAGAGTAAATGTTCTCTAGAATCCAGTTACAGTTCCATTGGATGCTGGGACATTGTCTTTGCAGTGTACAGAAACACAAAGTAGTCCAACCTGAATTTCCTGCACCATCATACAAACAACACCGTCTACAAAAGTTCTACTTTCTGGATCATTCTCTCACACAGATGTAACTGTACAGAGACTAAAGTCAGTCTGAAACAACGACTTGGAGCAAACTACAGAGAGTGTGACAGCTCCAGACTCTTCATTCAATGGATAGCTGAAGATCAATGTCTGTGTCACAGAGCTCACAGTTGGATCAGGACACAGGACAGAAACTGGACTTAATCTGTTATAAATCAGAACAGACTGATGGAACAGAGGACAGAGACCCAGTGTCTTGAACTGCAACATGATGGAACAAATGGTTGTTTTCACCAAAAACAAAGAGGTTGAACAGTGTCCACTGTCCATGGACTCAGGTGGGTATAGGAGCTGCACAAAAGCAGCAAATGGTCACACTAGAAGTAGTAATCCACATGTTGAATATTTCACGTTTCAAGAGATCCATTCATCATTTCTTTGTCGAGGTTAAAAAAAAAAAAAAAGTCCCTTGTTAATCTCCTGGGAGCTGACAATATTCAACATGTGGACTTTTTCCTGTAAATAAAAGACTTTTCATATTATTGTCAAATGCATTTTGTGTTCATGTATTGACTGTCAGTATTTGTCCTGAAGCTACTCTGAGTCAGTGTGCTGATTTTGTGCTTGATGGTTTTACAATAAATCGTTTTTGTAAAGTTGTCCAAGTCTTCAAGTCAGACACAGGTAATCCTGAATTTAATAGCATTTATGAGAAAACTATTCCAAAACCAGCAACAGTTAAGGTCAGATTGTTTCCTTTAAACACGAGCACCAGACAAAAAAGAATTGAGTAATGTTAACAGTATGTCAAAGGTTCTAATAAATCCAAATCTTGAGTAAATGTGCTGAGAAGCTGAGAACCTTCGAGGTCAGACACCTGAAATCTCTCGTGTTCGGTATATTTCCAAAAAAAAAAAAAAAAAAAAGCTGAAGATACAGAACAGTCTGGTTCACTGAGTCTGATGAAAGACACACACGTGAAGTGATGCAGACTGGATGCTGTTAGGACACACACCGAGTGGATTTAGAAAATGCATCTGAAGCGAAAAGCACAGATCTCAAATGTCTTCTGGCGCCTGAATATTCACATGATGTGACTGCTGAAGGTCAGCTGGTTGGGTGGTGCTCAGCCTGGAGCTGCATCTGTCTGCATGAAGACATTTTGGTCGCTGTTCTAGTCTTGAAGTTCTCCTTCGTTTGGTCGAGATATAACAATTTGGTGGGTTGTGCCTCATTGGTGCGACAGGACCCACAGGAGTGACTGACGCTGCGTGTGCGACAACAGGAAGTACAGGTTTTGAAGCGGGTTTTCCGGTGCTGGTGACAGTTAGTGATGATAAACTAGAATCTTTTGAGGGATTACGATTGATCGGATCAGTCTGAAGAGGGGAGTCGAATCATTACGGATCACTAGAATCACTTGAGTCACCAAAAAAATTAAAAAAAAATAAAAATAAAGTAAAAGCTTCTGCTAAGTACCTATATTACGTCTTTTTTGATAAATCAATAATAATAATAGCCATAATAATAATAGCCATAATAATAATAATAATAATAATAACAATAATAATAATCCATTGTTGTTCTGATGTTGTCAAAGTAAACTTGTTTCGTGCCTACTCACACACACACGTAACTCTCTCAGAGTCAAGACTTGTTCCGAAACCCCGCCTCGTACAGTCAGCAAGAGACTCCTCCTCGAGTCTGCTGTGCTGGGCTGCTGGCGAGATCCAGCAAATCCACGGTCAGGCGGGCCGTAACATATCCCTCGGTTCACCTTAAGTTTCGTTTCTGTACTGTGAGCAACCAAATCCTCGCTGATTCGTCGCACCCATCGACCCGCTGGTCGTACCGACTGTTAGGTTTCGTTTTGTGTGGGTGACCAACTCGGCAATCCTCAGGGAGCTGCTGCTGCAGCTGCTCTCTCTCGGATTTGTCTCGGCGCGAAATCTCGCACGGGCTCACCCTGAGTCTGTCTCTCAGCCCTGCCTGCCTTGTTTTTGATGATAGTCTATGCATTAAACCAGGCCAAGTCATCAGTAAGCCCGTGCGAGATTTCGAGCCAGCCAAACAGAGGATCTGAGAGAACTGAGCAGTAGCAAACCACTCGCTGATGCAGAGTTGGTCATAGCCACGCGAAATCTAACACGCGGATACGGATCAGCTGAACAGAAACGAAACTTAAGGTGAGCCGGATTTTCAGGAATTGTTTACGGCCCGACTGACCAGCCAACCGGGGCGGAGTCAGCGCTCGCTGTACCTTGAGACAGAGTTTTGTGTGTGTGTGTGTGTGTGTGTGAGCAAGTGTCAGTGAGTGTGCGTGACAGAGCAACAACAACGTGCTTCATGTTTCTGGAGAATGACGAGAGTAATAAAGTGGGATATATAGACTCTCCCGGTTTCATTTCTCTCGTCTTGACTAAGTGCCATTTGTTGAATGTTGAACAATATATTAATTAAATGTCGTCGGACTCTACGTGAGCGGATCTGTAGCTTTTTTTTTTTTTTTTGGGCGGATCACCAGCTGTGTCCCAATTCAGGGGCTGCATCCTTCGGAGGACCCAGCCTACGCGGTCTCTGTAGGCTGGGTCCTGCGGAGGATCCTCCGTCGGCCGCATCACCTATCGGTAAATGGGACGGTCTAGCCTTCGGAGCGTGTCCTGATTGCGTCACGACGTCATAACTTCTTCCCTCCTAACCCGGGAAAAACACACGTACGGGGTGCAGAGATGTGCCCGTACAGCTCCTATCGCTTGTGCGAAATGTAGCCTATTATACAACTTATAAATTCACCTGATGTGAATATCTTCACAGCTTCGCGTCGGACGTTTCACGCCTCCGCGTCGTCCATTCATTTCTGATAATGGACACCTCGAAGGGCGTTATCCCGCTTATACCATGGTCACTTACGAAAGAAATAAATATTAAATCAATTATTAATACGTTAATGTTGGTTTTTTTTTTTTTTTTTTTTACCGTTAACATCGTAAGTTTTTCACAAGACGCGGCTGAGTGGACTATTTAATATCGCTCGTTGTGACGCGTTGCCAAGGTAACCGGCTCTGGCCACAGAACCTGCAGTTTGAGCCAGCGCAATAATTTAGAACAATCAGGCTATTTGACCAGAACGTTTTTATAGTTGTCCTACAACACATTTTAACGGAGACCCTGCAGCCAATCACAACCGAGTATTCACCCAAAATAAGATATTAGTTGACATGCGAGCTTGTAACATTTGTAAGTGAAGAGTTTTAATAAGGCTAACTGTTAACTGAGCTCCTCATATCAACAGGTCGCCATTATTAAAAAAAAAAAACAATCGGTGCGCAAAGCATCTTGGGATATGGGAGGCCGTGAAGGATAGTAGCGACGCATCCTCCAAATACAGGGAAAAGGAGGACGCATTTGTCGGCTGCATTTGGAGGATCCTTCGAATTTGGACGAATTGGGACAGCCTTCGCGCAGCGTTATGACGTAAGCGGCCTTCAAATCCATCCTCCGAAGGATGCAGCCCCTGAATTGGGACACAGCTACCGTAACTGCTACATCCGGGCTGAATGGATTGGATTACGTAGTTGAACATCCGGTTAACCGGGATTCATCCGGGTTTTCCCCATCTCTAGTGACAGTCGTCAGTTTCATTATTTTTTTTCCACCCCACAACTTGACTGCTGTGTTCAAAACTTCATGAAACCATGTCATTGCGTGCGTTATGATGCTTTCTACGTTGGTTGTGTTCGGTAAGTCATGTGACCTCGTCACAGTAAAACTTTAGCTAACGTTAGCTTAGCTAAACGCTGCAGCGGAGAAATACTCATAGAAACATTGTCTTTAACAGGGTATGTCGCCGCCTTCACGGCCCCTGTGTTGTGCTGTCGTCCGAAGGAATACGCGACAAGGGAAGGACAATGCTGTCCGATGTGCCACGAAGGTACTACTCTGTCTTCAGCTCTACGACATAGGCTACTGCGGCCTCCATCTTAACACGCCCAGTTTGATGGAAGTTCCCATTTTAACAAACACGAACTTGTGGAACGGGTGTAACGTTCATCACTCGGTCAACAGGAATTCCAACTAATGTGAAGCAAAGACCTGATGAAACTAATTAAAACTTGTTCTTAGTAAAACATAAAGCATGTAACCAGGCTGTACACACATTTACTTCTCAGTTTGTCATGTATTACTGAAGTGCGTCATTAAATTTGAAGCATTGAATAGTGTGTTAACATGAGCTTTATGTTTTGTTGCGCTGCCTCATTTCCTGTTTGTTGTTCAGCTAATATGTATTTTCATCTTGCGTTTCATTTATTCAGCACATGAAGGAAACTGAACTGGCACAAAGCGGAATGAATGAATATTCCACATGTAAGAGCTGCCAGGACTGTGGAAGGTATCTGTTCACAAAGGACTCAAAAAGAAGGAGCCATGTGCATAAAAATAAACTCGTTCAAGACGTTCAACGCATAAAAAGAACAATCTACTCCTACTACTTCCGAAAATAAAAACACGTAAAGAAACAAGACAAGTTCCATAAGATCAACTCATTAGATGTCATTTATTAAAACAATGTTTTCAGCCTCTTGTCTGGCATCATTTTAAATTGCTATCTGCGTAAATTGCAAAAATAAATGAATAAATGGAAATACCAAAACCACGTGCACTTACAGCCTTAAAGAAAAACATTTCATATAGAATTTTCTCACAGACCTTATTTTTCCATTTCCTCTTCTGCCCACATCACACCTGCTTGCTGTGGGAGAGCAGCACACCAAAAATGACAATCTCACTCAACCCCTGTATGTGTGGGGATGACTCTTTGTGGGTGTGTGTGTGTGTGTGTGTGTGTGTGTATATACGTTGTTTACAGCCTACGTCTGAAGAACTGTGGTTGAGAAATGCGTCACTGTGACGTGTGGGAAAATGACTGTCATGTCTAGAAATGAACTATGCCAAACGTTTGTCCCCCTGTCACCTCTCACGCACATTTAATTGTAATATTTCCTCCTGCAAGGACACCTCCTTAACAGACAAGCAAAAACAATCAGTGTAATGCAACTGTGTGAAGTAACTTCTAAGTTCTCTCTTTTGGTATACAACCAGTGAATGCTGTTAAATGATATAATTTTTTAATGAACAAATTCTAATTAAGCAAATGCATGTCTGTCGATTGACTCAGTTTCCAAATCTGTTCAGTTTATCATGAACTCTTCGAAAGGAGCGTTTGACAGGGGTTGATCTCAGGACCTTCCTTCACCTCTGAAACACCATGAGGCACAGTGCTTACAATCTGATGACAATTGAAACACACCAGTTTATTCTGAAGCAGCCCGAATGTTCGACCTACAAAAAGCACACAGCCGGGCTGACCGGGCGGAAATGTTTAATGGAACAAATAGTAACACTGTGTATTCTGACTGGAAGCTCACGTCCGATCAAAAATGGATAATTATATATACATATATATAACAGAAATGTGCATTTCACATGAAAAGTGATTCAAATGAAATGCGTTAAAGCAAGTAAGCTTCATGCAGATTAAATAAAATGCACATTTCTGTTGAAGTTGTGGGAGGTTCCTCAGAAAATGAGGCCATCACTGCAATGATTGAATTATCTCTCTGACTTACCGCTTAGAACATTGATATTCTTTGACATAATATGTCTTCCTTCATTTCTGCTTCAAAAACAGACTAAAATGATATCAAATCCAATCACTGTCTTGGATTTTGGTTTTATAGTTACTGTTAGTAGATTCTTGTCTGTTTGTGAAAGTCTTTAACCACCGAACAGCTGAAGTCAGTGAGAGGCTGACAGCATGTTCCATCAGTAGTTAAACTGAGCTTGTAGAGGCTGAACTCAGTAGTGAAGACTCAGCTCCCCTCTCGCCTGTGAAGTGGCCATTTTCACACACCGGCCTGATGAAGACCTGAAACACAATTTTACCATCTGTATCCGATACTGTATGTCCTGTTTTTGTCCTTGTTATTTAAGATAAGACTTGTGTATGTATCCCACGCAGGGGTAATTCATTTGTTCCAGCAGCAGAGTAAAAAGGAAAGCTGAAAAACAGAACAAGTAGAACAAAATAGACAATTAAAAAAAATCAACAAAAAAAAGTAAGAAATAAAAATAGAAAGTTCTCATCTTCATCTCAGTGATAATGTGATGTTCACGCTGTGTTTGTGTCTTGAACAGGGACTGTTGTTCGAAGAGACTGTACACCACAGTCAGGCACACGATGTGGCCCCTGTGAGAATGGGACGTTTATGAACCAGCCCAATGGTCTGAATAAGTGTTTCTCCTGCACCTCCTGTGACCCAGGTAAACCCACAGTGAATGAACATTTCTGTCTTTCATTCCCTTCGACAAGTTCAGTGTGGTTTTGACAGGTAAGGAAGCCTGGTTGAATTAAGGTGTTTGACAAAATTTAAACAAATATATAAAACGTTCCTAAATAGGGTTTGGGAACCTCTTTGTCCTAAATCAGTATTTTAAAGACTGATTCTTGTATTGTTGCTTGAAGAAACCAGGGAGTGACATGAGCAGATTTCCACATTCTGGTTAAGACGGCAGTGAGCTGAGCCTTTCGAGGACATCCCTTTCATACACTGTGATGTTACTATCGCCTGTTAGCCTACTGTTCTGGAATCAGGGTTGTAGAAAAGATACTGGGATGTGTCTGGCAAAACTTACACGCTGTGAAAAGAGGAAATTCCAGTTAACCACAGCTTCTCCACCATCTGCTGCTGTTCAGTTATCAGCTGATAGAGACCTTCTCCGTTCAACCAGCTGTCACTGTCCTTGTCTTTGCGTAACTATACTGAATGAAAGCTTTCTGCATTCTTTTAAACCTTCAGTATTTGTAGTCTTCATTGACAATTTTACAATTGTTTAGTAACTTTGCTGTTCTACAAGCAATATTTTGTTAATTAAAGATACATAATGCACAAATCTAATCCATTTCTAAATCTGTTATCCCTTTCAAACTGACCGTTAAATATACATATCAGCTTGAGACAATAACTGTATGTTCAGTTATGATAGAAGATAAAAAGCTAAACATCCACTAACAAAAAACAGTTTTGAACCACATCTCATGGTCTTAATCAGAGAAAAAAAAAATGCACACAAGTGAAAAATAAACATTTTCAGACATAAGAAAGCAAACAAGCTAATAATAAACAGAAAACAGTGGAAATGAAAGCTGAGATATAACACCTTCCATCTGCCCAACCCCCCTTGCATTGGAGGACGTCTGTTAGGTGCACAGAAGGCAGACGTGGTGGTGCTACGAACACACACGTCACATTTGAAATTCTGAATTCACACTGAAGCTTGATAGTACCAGCATTTCATGTAATTTTTCATAATTCCATTTTACTCCTGCCACACTACTGGAAAGCTGTGCTGTAGATCTGCATTCTCAGCTTGTTTTCAGCCGGTGTGAGATGAGCATGTTTGAAGATGATCAACGATCAAATCCAAGACAAAGAGCAGACCCTTTAAATCACACTCAAAGAAAATTAAAGCCTCCACAGCGATATGTAGTTTGAAACCAGCTGTCATGTGTAATGTTCCTGTAGGAACAACCAGTTACAGTCACTTTGAAGGCAAAGACACGGCCTGATGTGTTAGGGTCCTGTTATTTTGGTAGCCTTGTTCCTGTTTTACTTTGGTAGCCTTCCCTTGTGTGTCTTAGTTTCTTTACTTCCTGTAGGTTTCCCGCCTTTGTTAGGTTGATTGGGTCCACCTGTGTCTGTTTAGTTCCCCCCTCTATTTAAGTCTGTGTGTTTCTTTTGTCTTTGTGGGATCATCCTCTTGCGTGTGGTTTCCTTGTTCCAAGTGACTTTAGTGAGTATTCTGGCCTAGTCCTTGTTCTTCTAGTTTGGTTATGAGTTTGTTTTCCTAGAACTGCCTTTTGTTTTTTTTAGGATTTTGTATGTGGTGGATTTTGGTTGCCTTTATTTTTTGGCTGAATAAATTACTTGGACTGCCTCTGCTCAGCCTTTTTGTCTTTGTCAAGTCTGCACCTTTGGGTTCACTCCTTGTTTTTTCTCAACGACCACTAACCGTAACATGATGTGCTGTCCATGTAATCCACGTGGACATTATGACACATTAGAGCTTCTGCATGATCTCCCTTAACCCATCCAGACTGATGGAGCTCTTTAAAAATATACCTTTTGCTTTCATTGGAAAGAACTGCCTTTCTCCTAATATTCAGTAACATTTTTAAAAATCAGTGAACAAAAAAAAGTGCACATTCCACAGTGGAAATGCACTGAGGTGTTCACACAGGTAACGATGGAAGTTGGTTCGGATGAAAGAATGTGTGACCCATTTTTACTTGTCATAATTTAGTATCTTTATTTTATTTCTTATCACCGTCATATGGAACGTTGTTTGTTGAAAAGTGATCCCGAATAATTCAGTACTTGTTCTTATAGGTTGTGTTGTATCAGGTGTGCTTTATATGGAGCCTTGTCCACATGGAATATTATCTATACGTGTTGTGAAATTCCAGGTGAAGAAATAAACATTCTGTTTCCATATCCAGTGTTTAATGATAAATAAATAATTGAATTTCATAATGACATTGAAAAATTGTTGACTTTGAACTTTTTGTCATTCCATTTATTAAAGTGACATTTATGTGCTGCTTTGATATTTATTAATCATCATGTGATTGATTTCATTTAACCCCAGTTCTCTTCCATTTTAAGATGTGCAGGTGAGGGAACCACGTAAAACACAACCCTAACCCACAGAGCAGCACCAGGAGCTCTGCTTGGCCAGCTGCTGGCTGCGTTTAATTCAGTATTTGCAGTTGCAGTCAACCAAGTAGAAGAAGAAGAAGAATCGGGGGGAGACATTCCCCTTTATTAGGCACGACGGCACACGGCACACGAGGTGAAATTTAACTTCCGCCTTTAACCCATCCTGGTCGTCCTTCCTCCGCGGCAGAC
The DNA here is from genome assembly GCF_051107435.1 of Chaetodon auriga. NCBI lineage: Eukaryota > Metazoa > Chordata > Actinopteri > Chaetodontiformes > Chaetodontidae > Chaetodon > Chaetodon auriga. The sequence goes on from NC_135083.1 coordinate 24,948,872, forward strand.
CAGGAGCGGTGGGCAGCCAGACCGGCGCCCGGGGACCCATCTTCGGTGTCACCATTGGTCAGGTGGTGATCTTCTTGCATGTTTTTAGTGGGGGTATATTTTACGGAGGATACCCCAGGTGAACACGGGGAGAACATGCAAACTCCACACAGAAAGGCCCTCCTCGAGCAGCAGGCACCGAAGGCATGGTGGAGGACACACCCGGTGCCCGCAGCGAGATTCGAACCCGGGACCTTCTTGCTGTGAGGCGACAGTGTTGCCACCGTGTCCAGTGAAGTGATCGTCCCTGGGTGGGCTCGAACCACCAACCTTTCGGTTAACAGCCGAACGCGCTAACCGATTGCGCCACAGAGACTTGTGTACTTGTGTACAAGTGTACTTGTGTACAAGTAGTACATCATGTCAATATTTCAAATGTTATTTAAGATGAACTTACATGTCTGAACGTGCAGTATGTTCAACAGTAATGTAACGACCATGTTTCTGATTGCTTTTAGGTCAAGGCCTCGCTGTCCAGCAGGAGTGCACAGCAACGAGCGACACAGTTTGTGATGTTTTAAGTGGATATTTCTGCAGAAGTTTGGCAGATGATGCAGGATGTAGTTTGGCAGAGAAATATACTCGCTGTGCACCTGGTCAGAGGATAAAAGAACCTGGTAAGAGGAATTTTCGTCAAATGAGTCTGATAGTGAGGACGTTTGCATTCACACTTCGTTCCTGGTTTTGATCAGATGTTTAGGTGGGACAGAGAGGAACCTTTTATTCAGCTCCATGTAAACGGTACATGGTGCTCACACTATCCAGGTTTCTTAGCCTCTGTGGCAGTTCAGGCATGTCCAAATACAGCAGATCTGTCATTTTTGTGCCAGTTTGGGTTCTGGTGGCCTGGACTCTGCTGCATTTACCACACGGCTGGATTTAGCCTTTCCATCTGGTCATCAGAGAGGAAGACAAGGGTGACAGTTCAGGTTCTAATCTGTCAGACTAGTGTCAGATACTCACTTTCATCTCAGCAGGCAGACTTGTGTGTGTTTGTGTGTGTGTTCAAGGTTAGTCACGAAATGATTCTGGTTTTGTCAGATTGATCTTTCAATAGACTTAAGTGTCAAAGGCTTAAGTGTCACCAAAACACCTCTCTTCTATCTGTGATTGTGATTTTCTGTGACATCCTGGCAGCTCCTAAGAGGGAAGGAGATCCCCTGAACTCCAGCAGAAATCCTGTAGGAGTCATTTCGTCAGGAGAGGAAGTTCACAAACTGCTTTAATTCATAGGCTAAAGAGAAAGATCAGTTTTGGATAGTTAGAGCTGATGTCCTGAGATGCTGAGATGCTTGATAAACATACTGTTTGCCCTGATCATAACTAGGATACTAATGTGTGTGTGTCAGTTTATCGTCTACAAATCACCATTTTGAGTCTGGTGAATGATGGATTTCACTGGATGTTGGGTTCATGTGTGATAAATCTCTGTTTTGTCTGTTTCTGTCAGGAACCAGCAGAACTGATACAGTGTGTGAAAATTGTCAGCCAGGCTATTTTTCACATGATGGTGTCGACTGCACGGCTTGGACCATGTAAGACATTGTTTGCCATGTGGCACCAAATGGCCACCGTATCAATGCACTAGTTGGATTGTTGATAAGTAGCTGAGTTTTATAAACTCAAATTCTGTCTGATACGACAGACAAATAGACCTTTTTGGAAGTGTTACTTTTAATATTGATTTGGATTTAATGAGTGTAACATTAACTGCTTTGTGTATTTTTGCATTGTGTTGACATTTCAAAGGAAGTTTGCTCTCTCTTTCAACAGTTGCTCAGAAACCCAAGTAAAGGTCAAAGAAGGAAGCACGAGCAGCGACGTTGTCTGTGGAACTGCTTCAAGAAATCGTTACTGTTATATATCTGTATTATTAGTGTTACTGACACTTGTTGGGCTTGTGATCACAGGTTAGTGCTTGGTTTGCATCCTTGATTTGACTGACTCATATATAACACAGTTTCCTCCCATTTTTCCCCCCTCATTGCCTCCAGTGGATGGTTGCTAACTGTTTTAACCAACACGTTGCTTGCTTTTGGATTTCAGGTGCGCTAACATCGAAAAAACCTTTAGGTACATCAGGTCAATTTATTTCTCCTGAATACTTATTTTGCAAGTTTTCAGTTTGCAAACACATGTCTCACACACAACACACTGTACCTGTCTTTGTTTTAATGTCATTTTTTTTCTTATTTTCCCCACCTACAGACTCCAGTACAGGAGATAGATGATTCATCTTATGGTACACGTCGTATGCCCTGCACTACACCGCTGATTATACATCATCACAAAGAATTCTTTTATTATTGGTATTTATTATTATGATCAAAAGTAGGACAGTTGTGTGTGTATACTTATTCCTCTGTGCCTTAGAGATCAAAAACCATGAACAAGATGAAGAGCGTACAGCCAGTCAGGCTGCTTTGTTCTTAGAGCTCGATGCTAATATCAGCCTAACATGCTCACATTGACGGTGCTAACATGCTCATGTTTAGCAGGTGTGTTTACCGTGTTGAAGTTACCACACTAACATTTACTAAACCAAACTAAGCACCAAGTACAGCTGAGGCTGATGGGAGTGTCATCACCAGCCGAGTGGCTGGAAACTACAGACCAACAGTCAGTCTCTAGAACAAACCGCAGCACTGAAGCTGCTGTGACTAAAATAATCAGCGACCTCAGACGAAATCCTGATGAAAATCAGGTCTCAGCTCTCGTCCTCTTAGGTCTGAGTGCAGCGTTTGACACGATTGACCGTGATGTCTTAATCAATCATCTTGAACAGTCAGTTGGTTTTTCTGTCTGTGTGTTGAGCTGCTTTCAGACATCAACAGGAGAACGTTCTTCATCAGTCTTGGAGATCGTGGGTCTGAGAAACATGACATCTGTTTTGGGGTTGCACAAGGCAGCTGCATCGGTCCATTCCTGTTCTCTCTATACATGCTGCCACTTGGTGACATCATGAGAGAGCACAATGTATGTTTCCATAGTTACGCGGATTATCAAGTGGGTTTTATTCTGTATTACTGAACAGTAATTTTTCTATCTGTTTTTTTAACACTATGATATTTTATTATTTGTTGTAAAGCACTTTGAGCTGCAGTTCCAGTTTGGTGCTGCACAAATAAAGTTGTTTTTTATTGTTGTTTTCTCCACTGTGTGTGTGTGTGTGTGTGTGTGTGTGTGTGTGTCATGGCAGAATGTAGTTTCCATTACATGAAAGAAGTGCAGTGAACTGTACCATGTTCAGTGTTGTACAGCGTGTATCACGTCACTTCCTGAGAGGCTCATTGCTGGTTAAAGACGTCAAACTACATTTTAAAAAATAGGCCCAGCAGAGTGAAACCTTGCTCACACAGTAATGACGTTAAGTCAGAGGCTCCATAATGACTGTTCTGTCAAAGTAAATTTACCCAGGACTGAAAACGTGTATTATACATGATGGTGGTTTCCCAACATATAAAACTAACCTGTGGCAAGTAGAGCTGCAGGAGCACTTTTGAAAAAATAAAGAATAATAAGAATCATATTTTCTTCTTCTTAGGACTGAAACCCCAAAGTTACTGAACTTGCTCATTGCATAATTTTTGCCCCATTGAGCTGCTGTTTCTCTCAGTCAGTTAATCTAGTCTTCCTGACTCGTTGATCCTGACATGTTTGTGCAAGTTTGAATCTCTGGCCTGTGGCCGAAATACTCCACAGATTAATGTTCTCTTCATGATCAAAATGAGAAGTAGCCACAAGTAGTCACAGAAGAGTGGGATGTCCAGAGAGACACCACAGTATTCCTATTACAATAATTCCTATAATATTACTGTAATCATGCAGTCAGTCTCACAGGACCACAGCGTTCTCATGGAGGGCTATTCTCTCTGTAACATCACTGGAAGACTGAGAATCTGAGGTTGTCAGGTTTAAAATATTTGTATTTAGTCTCCTGGCAGCAGGAGCTACTGCAGCACATCCCATGAAATGAAAACACTTTTATGAACTAAAACAGGAAGCTTTGAGGAAAAAGACTTCACACAGCTGATGCCACAAATTGACACAATTATTCTTCTTTTTTCAACTTCTCACAGCCAAAAAACATTGATTTGGATATCAAAACAAATATGGAAGAGTGTTTTCTACTTCAGTCATTATGAACTCATCTGTGTACAATATTTAAAAAAGTGATTCTTGATGCTATTCCCTTCTTTTATGACAGGAGAGGAAACACTGCAGACCCCAAAGAGAAACCCTAAGTTATTTTTCTTGCCAAAAGGCAAAGACAAACACAGCGTCAGGATCAGGATGTCGTCCCACTTGAGCGGAACAATTTCCTGGTGAACCTGATAAAGTCCTGTGAGTAGCCTCAGCTGACAGCCATAATAAAGAAAATCAGACCTGAACACTCCAGCACACATTTCCACTCTTCAGTCCACAGTTCTCATCATGTAACCACTCCCACTGGCCTCTGATCTAACACCACCACACCAAACATCCCCTCATCACTCAGTGTGAAGCATGGACTGAGGTGGAGCCAGACACAGTCAACAGAACCATCCACCCCCATCCAGCCAGAGACACAGAGGACAGGTGTTACTGCTGCTCCTCGGAGAGGGTCACAGGGCAATATGAGGAATTACAGACAAAACCACATCTGCACAACTCAGGGCTGTGATGTGACTGGCTGCCATGGCAACACTGGAGATGAGGAAGTTAAACTGACAGGACATATGAGAATGCAGCTGAACCTCCTGTGCTGGCAGATCATGTCCTGTAATGCAGCCTGCAGGGTGACATATGACAGTGTGAAGACAGAGCTGAGATGGTCGTCTCTTTTATACTTCCACTGAGACTTCATGCTTCAAGGCCGTAGACTTCCTGGCAGGAGCTGAAGGACTGTTGTCTCTCTTTTGAAAATGGTCAAATAAGTATTAGATTATGGGAGTGCTGCATATGGTTCAGCACCTGAGTCTTCACTGAAAAGTTAGAGGTGGTGCAGTCTCAAGCCTTGAGGTTGTGTTGCGGGGCTTTCAGATCAGCTCCTTTAACTGCTCTTCAGGTTGGGATGGGAGAAATTCCACTGCATCTTAGATGAAAGCAGCTAATGATGAACTACTGGGCTAATCCTCAAGGGCATTCCAAAGAGCGACATCCAACAACAAAGGTGCTTCTTCCCTGTTGGGAGAGTGAAAGGGCCAAGTGCGAGTGTGTTGCTTGGAGCAGTGTGAAAGTAGCTAAAGATATGGCATTAGATCAGTTAAGATACTCACCTACAGTACCATTATCTGCAACACCACCTGTAGTTTTCCTGTAGTTTCAGTCGATTTATCTATGCTTCAGGAGCAGAAAGAATGTGGTAATATTGCTCAGTTAGTTGAGGATAGGCTGAATACAGTGTACCAATCAGCTGTGCCTGTGTTTACAGATGGATCTAAGGATCCTGATACAGGAAGAACTGGATTTGCTTTCAGTGTCCCAACAATGAAAGTCTATGTTAAAAGAAGAACCTCAGATCATTTGTCTGTCTACACAGTTGAGATGTTGGCAATAGCATCAACATTACAGTGGGTAGAAGAGTCACAAATCAGAGAGCTTGTTCTTTGCTCTGATTCATGTTCAGTACTAATGTCATTGCAGTCATCTATATCAGATGGTAGACAGGATATTACTTATGAAATTTTTGAAACTTTGCACAGCATTAAAAATATGAACATTGGGGTGACATTTATGTGGGTTCCGGGTCACAGAGGAGTTGTGGGTAATGCTCTTATTTTAGTAGATGTGTCATATTTTAGTAGATGTGTCATGCACCAATTTCACCAGAAAAAAATCCTCGTATGTGTAAAAGCATTCTTGGCAATAAAGCTTTTTCTGATTCTGATTCTGATTCTGATTAGTAGATACATTAGCTAAAGAGTCACTAAAAATGAACGAGATCACGGAAATCGCATTGAGCAAGGCAGAAGCAAAATGTTTAATTAAGGAGAAGATCATGAGGGAATAGCAGCATGAATGGGATACAGCTATTACAGGAAGACACCTGTATGCAGTCCAGTCAGTAGTTGGCAAAGTAGGGAGTGATCACCAGCCAATAGAACCACCAAAGAGGAGAGGATCTTAACCAGACTGAGGGTAGGACATGCTGGAACAAACAAGACACTGCACCTGATAGGGAAACATCCCTCAGGGCTATGCGAGCATTGTCAGGAAGTAGAATCAGTGGAGCATGTTATTTTGTGGTGCCCAAAATATTCACATGAACGTGAAGTATTAAAGAGAGAAGTTACAAGTTTCGAAAATACTACTGTTTTAGTAGTACGACGACGACGAGGTCGTTTCTCAGTACCAAGTACGCCAAGTTCGGACTTAGCAAGTTCGACCTGGGAGTACAGTCTCTCCAGGACGGGAGGACGCAGGACGGTTATTCTGCAATAGGGACGGCAGCGTACTTGATGACGTCACCATCGCAGCTCGTCTGCCGGTTATCTCCGAAAACTTTTTTAGCAAATGTTAAACTACGCGCTATCGTCATGAATCGACCACAGATTTTAAGTTTTAACATCCACTTTCTCACATAAAATAATCTTAAAACCACATTCCGTACGACTAAAACAGTAGTATTTCGAAACTTGTAACTTTACAGTTGTGAGTCCTCTCCTCCGCTATCATTGCTACGAAATGCATTCTGGGATACGTGGCTGCCCCAAGTCCACACAAGTCACCACCTGATGCATCCTCGATAAAATGGGAGGGGCAAGAACACATCCGGGTATTTGACTGTACTTGGCGAGATGCGGACTTTTGAATTGGAACAGTACTTGGACTGAGACTGATGACGTTTCTCAAGTACACAAGAACACAAGTACAGAGAAGAACGCATATTAGGACCTTCTCCTTCAACCAGGGGTGGCTGGCCGATAGAGGGCGCTAGGGCGCCGCCCCCTCTGTCTCACCACACAGCCCTTCCTTTAATAAAACGTTTTTTAAAATGACTTTTACAAGTATATTCTATGTTTTAAAAAGGCAAAATGAATCATATAGTCTGAAGTGAGTTACTAAAATGTAAAATCTGCACTAAATAGTCAGATTAGAAATGTCCTACATTGTCTACAGTTACTAATAGCTGACATATATCCGGCCCGGGGCGCACTTTTCTTTTCTTTCTTTTTTTTTTTGTATTTATTTATTTATATTTTATTAATTAAAAAAGCAGTTATTATAATGTACAATCGTACAAACAATTGAACATCAGCCAGGGGGTAGGCTATTAGATAAATACAGAAAATAAAGACAAGTGGTATGTTTTCATAGCTTTCTTATTGTTAGAATCACAAATACTTTCCATGTACTGTTCTGTTTCCTTTTGGAATGCAATAAAACAGGGGGTTGAGTGACTAAATTTGGCTTTATGTATGTGATATTTACCCAATATTATTATGAAGTTTATGACATACAGTTCTTTTTGTTTTTTACTTTTAACATCATGAACCCCAAAAAGTATATTGTTCCATTCCAAAAGGAAGTCTGAGTCAATCTTCAGTGTGATGTAATGCAGTACTTCTTTCCAGAAGGTGGCAGTATAATGACAGTTCCAGAACAGGTGCAACATAGTTTCAGGCTCAGATCCACACAAAGAACAGTTTACACATACATCCCTCCCAAATCTCAGCAAATAGTGTTTGGCAGGATAGTATTTATGGATTAATTTGTAAGACACTTCTCTAACTTTGTTTGTAGAAGCACTTGGTACTCTTGGAAGCTGTGAAAATGAATTGTTTCTTTTCTTATTTTCGAAGTAAAAAATATACATTCTCGGTTTGTTTAATGATGGAAAAGGAAATTTTAAGGGTTTGTGTGTACCAATTATATCTTATCTGGAGCCAAACATATCAAACACTGGGGAGATAAATTCAAATTCACTAACTGGTAACATTCACCTGCATTTAACTGTCTATTTGTAAACATAATATACATTAATTCTTGTGGTCCGGCGTTGCCAACTCCGCTTTTTGGTTTGGTAAATTAAGTGCGGCCCCCCAAGACAAAAATTCACCAGCCGCCACTGCCTTCAACTACCAAGAGAGGGCCGTGTCAGAGTGTGGTGCTGCTGCTGTGGTCGGTGGCTGAAACTGTGTGTTCGCTAACTGTTATTGTTTGTTATTGTAAATGATACTAGTGTGGTGGGTGAGTAGAACGGGGGGAGCTGTGCCAATCAGTCACGCAGGGGATATAGGGCTACCTCCAGGAGGAACGCAGGTGGCAGGTTGGAGAGTGGAGACGACTACGGACAGGTGAAATTGAACAAACAAAAATAAAAAATTAGTTGGTGGAATAGGCATAATCTGGACTGTGACTGGAGCAGGATGGAAAGCAGTAGTGGTGGATCGGATGACGATGAAATGATGATGGGTTGGACTCCAGTTCAGAGTCAGAGAAAGAAAGGAGGAAATGGGAGTAGAACACCTACAAACAAACGCTGTCTTACAGACGATCGAGAGAGACATGATGTGAGGAAAAAACTAATGACAGAGTACAAGATTATTCTTAAATTTAAAGCAGGGCATGATATTTCATCTGTAAGTCCGATCGCTCTAACAAATCGTTTGAAGAAAGCACTCGGAGATATTGAAGTGGTGAAAGTATTAAGAGACGGCAGTTTATTTGTGAAATGTAAGAATGCTGGGCAAAGAGGCACAGCACTTACATTAGAAAGTGTATGCAAGAAAGAAGTGGCAGAGAGAAAAGCAGTGGGAGGTGGAAGCGGTGTCAGAAGAGTGATATCAGGAATACCCGTAGGAGAGAACCTGGGAGAACTGAAAAAGCTGATCAGAGGAGGAAATGTGGCGGGAATAAAGAAAACTGACAGCACATCGGTAATGATAGAGTTTGAAGACCAGATTCTCCCTGATAAGGTGATGGTGGGATACATGAGCTTTAATGTTAGAGCATACGTGCCACCTGCGCTTAGATGCTTTAAATGTCAAAGATATGGACACATTGCCACAGTGTGCAGAGGGAAGCAGAGGTGTGGAAGGTGCGGAGGGGAGCACGCTTATGGAGAATGTGGGGATAACACACCAGTTAAACGTTGTAATTGTGGAGGAAATCACACAGCAGCATATGGAGGGTGCAGAATGAAGAAGGGTCAGTGACAAATAAGGGTTGGCAAGATGAGAAATTCAAAAACTTTTTAAAATTCTGTTTTAAAAGCATTCATCAGGTCTGTCAAAATGTACATTTTGTGTTCATGTTGGTTTCATGTCATTTGAAATCACATTTGTACCATTTTTCTTTACAAAGATCACACGGAATGTGCCTGAAAATGTCAAATGGTGTAACCGAAAAAGAACGATAAATCTGAAATGTTTAATCCACCCAGATTGCATATAAATGCAGCCATAAAAATAATTACCTGATTTTAAAATATCACATGAAAATAGATTTTATAAGGATTACCTCCAACAAAAACGCATGTGCGTGTGTGTGTGTGTGTGTGTGTGTGTGTGTGTGAGAGAGAGAGAGAGAGAGAGAACTACCATTCACGTCTTTTGAAAGTGGCATCTGTTGGGGGGAAAGAGGCTCTATTATGTTGTATTAATTATGAAATAGCAGAAATTGAATAAATTGTGTTTTACAGATGTAGTTTTTAATTTTTGACTTACATTTATCCCATCACTGAATTATTGAAGCTTTGTCTTTTTAAAGCTGCTGTTCATGTTCAAAGGTAGGTGTCACTGTACACCTACTTAATTCTGCTACATTATTAAATCAATAATTAATACTTTACACTTAACAATAGTTCCACATAGTAAGTAGTTTATATTACAACATAAATCAGCATCATAAACTACTGATATTTGATAAAACTGACATCTAACAGAGAGGTTTGTAATAGGAGTCAAATGGTGTAACCGGTTACACCATTTGACATTTCAATTTAAAATCAAATTTGACAGGCATTATTATGGACACATATGTACACACACGGCCTTTGTGTGAATATTTCAAACATAATTTTTAAAGCAAATACTCATTTTTATAATTTTGAAGATTAATAAATGTTTTCCTGGGGTCATACCATTTGACATGTAAACATAAGCATACCTGACCGTACCCCAACAATGTAGAATTATCTCAAATTTGAAAGAGAGTTACTAACCTTGGCACATGGCAGTTAGTCTCATCAGGGGTCCTTCTCTGTGATGTCATTTCTTCTTGCATCATATTACCAAAATAGCTCCTTGAATGATGGTTACACCACCTTGACACTTCAGGATTTTGACTTGATGGACAAAATTCCCCAAATAAAATATAATATTCTGAACAACTGTGTTTTATTACTTTTGTTTACTATTAAATAAATCTAATGTAAGATTATGCCAAACTAGTTGATAGCATGCTTTTTTGAAAATTTTAACCTTTTTAAGCAAGTTAAACAATTTGGTACCAAGTTTTTAGGGTTACACCACATGACATTTTTACCATTATCCCCCAAATATTCTCTCAAAATATATTAAAACCATATATTTTAGACTAGGTCTTCAAAAAAAGGAATGCATGCAAGTAATATGTAAGTTTATTTTAACATTTTAACCTTTTTAAATGTAAGCAAATCACATGGACACAAAAAAATAAGCGTCACGTCATTGACCCAGAAACAGGCCATTGAAATCCAACAGGTGAGAGCAGAACAGAGAGTGACTTATACAGAGGCAGTGAAGATTGTTGGCAAGGAAAACAGAAAGGAGAATAGACCTACGGCTCAACACAAGGAAGAAAGTACACATATCCATCAGACAGGACTGACAACTGACAAACTAGTTCTGTTCTCGGCCTATGTCATTAACTGCTCAGAACAAGCAAAAACAAAAACTGAAAAGATCAAGATCATTGTGAAAGCAACAGCAAAATTCTTGAACATGAAAGATTTATTTTGGGAAAAAATACATACAGACCTCAGTCAAGGAGAGGAGACATCAGACAGCAGTCCACAACTTATTCCATAATGCTCATTCTACAGTGGAATGCTGGAAGTCTCATTGCAAATGGACAAGAGTTTAAAGGATATATCAAGGAATTAGCAGTAAAACCAGACATTATTTGTGTACAGGAAACATGGCTCAAACCAACTCTGACTTTATTATTAAAGGATACTCTAACATTTGTAAAGATAGACCTAGTGGAAATGGTGTGAGATGCGCAACTTTTATTAGACAAGGTATAAAATTCAGGCAAATAATGACAGCACAAGAATTAGAGGTAGTAGTCATTGAGGTGTGGATAAAGGCAGGAAGTATGAAAATAATTAATTTTTATAATCCCTGTAAGCAATTAGACAAAAAAAAAAAAAAAAAAAAGATGGAATCCATCTTAGATGATTGGAGAGGGAAAGTAATCTGGTGTGGAGATTTTAATACGCACAGCACAGTGTGGGGGGACCAAGACGACTCAAATGGGGAAATCATAGAAGAAATTCTGGAAGAGAAAGAGATGGTATGTTTAAATAATGGTTTAGGCACCAGGGTGAACCTGGCAGGGGGCACAGAATCAGCAATCTCTTGCAGCAATAAGTAATTGGGAAGTCTTAAGGGGGAGCACAGTGGGTAGTGATCACCATCCGATATCTGTTTTTATAGGAATAGAAAAGGATATTGACCAGAATAAGGGAGAAGGGAGATGGAAATTTGAGGAAGCAAATTGGAACAAATTCAGAGTATTAAGTGAGGCCAAAATGCAAATGATAGATATAAACCAACCAGTAAACGAACTGAACAATGAAATGTGTAAAAGTATACTGGGAACAGCAAAGGAGTCCATCCCAAGTAATGGGAATAAAAAGGAAAGATTAGTCCCATGGTGGACAAGTGAAGGCACTAAAGCAATAAAGGCTCGAAACAAATCCTTTAAAGCCTTAAAAAAAATCTTTCTACTCAGAATTGAATAATTTATAAGAAACAACAAGCAGTAGTGAGGAGAGTAATAAGGAAGACAAAAAGAGTATTGGAGGAGATATCGTGAGTCACTAGGAAGGAGTAGTCCATTGGATCGAGTGTGGGGGGTCAGGTAATAGGAAAGAGTATAAATACCCAATAATGAAAAGTGATCGGAAAATGGTCATAAATAATGAGGAAAAAGCAGAACTAATAGCAAAGACTTTTGTTAAAGTACATAGCACAGGAAATTTGAGTGATGAAGAAAAGAGAGGTAGAGAAGGGACAATATTAAGAAACATGGAAACTATACAGGGTGAAGAGGAGTATGAAAATACAATTAACCTGCAGTTTTCAATGACAGAGCTGAATAATACCTTAAAAAAAATTTGGAAAGACAACTCTGGGAGTTTACTGAAATTATATAATAGGATATGGGAAGATGGGAAATTGCCAGATCAATGGAAAGAGTCCATAATTGTTCCTATCTGTAAACCAGGTAAGGATCCAAGTTTGGCAGAGAGTTACAGAGCAACAGCCCTAACATCGCATGTTGGTAAAATTATGGAAAAAATGATTAACGAAAGGCTAGTCTATTATTTCGAAAGGAGGGGAGAGACAAAATGCTATCAGAGCGGTTTCAGGAAAGGAAGGAGTGCTGTAGATCCTGCTCTGTGTTTAGAACATGAAATTAGGAAAGCTGATGTAAATAAAGAGAATGTAGTGGCTGTGTTTGGATGTGGAAAAAGCCTATGACATGATGTGGAGGGAGGGGCTACTGATCAAACTGTACCATATGGGGATAAGAGGGAAAATGTGCAGGTGGATTAAGCATTTTTTAACAGACAGGATGATATCAGTGAGAGTGGGAAAAACTTACAGTGGCAAATACAGAGTAGAGAATGGAACCCCTCAGGGCAGTATTATAAGTCCAGTTTTGTTTTCAATGATGATAAATGACATATTCAGTAATACAGACAGATCCATAGGGACCTCATTATTTGCAGATGATGGGGTTATGTGGAAAAGGGGACTGTTCTGAAGACTGTGTGGCAGGGCAGGTGATGTGCAGTCTCCGACCACTAGGGGCGCGGCCGCGCCCGGTCAAGTTGTGTAGTAGAGTAGAGACAGAAGTAGAGACTCGGAAGGAGTAGTTTGCACCGAGTGGACGAAGTACGTATGATGCTGCATGTTGTTCATCACCCTGTTGTGAGTTGATGTGCGTCCAGAGAGAAAACCACACACACGCTCACCTATATACGCATGCACAACCACCTGTTGTAAGGGTGACGTTCTGTAAATAAAGCACCATAAACAGATCATCAACCTTCATTCTTGAGTCTTGGGGGAACAAGTGGACTGCGTTCTGACAGACGCGCACTTGTGATTGCACATCAATAAGCCAGCCAGCCGTAAATAAGAGACTCTTTCTTACAAATGGTCCTTCGAGCCGGATAGGCAACTACAAAGTGCAAATGGCTTATGTTCCCCCAAGGGAAGATGTACGTCCACGCCGCCAGGTGCGCCAACCTGGATGGATGGAAGATTATGAAGGTTATGCCCTACCACAGGCTACAGGCTACACAGCCCATGCGTCTGCTGCAAGAGAGGAGACTGACTGGAGCAGAGAGGGATTTGCCGAGACGACACCCCTCACCCAGCGCCGACTGCATTATACTCGGCGCCCTATGGAGTATATGGAGACACCCCCCAGTCGCATAGCAGCCGCACCACCTGTGTATTTGAGCACACCACAGCCATATCAAGGCCCACCTGCTACGATGAATGTGCTGCAGCAAATACAAGAGGAAAATAGGAGGTTGCAGCTGATGGTGAGTGACATGAAACGTCAGATGGACAGGAATAGTGCAGCACCACGCTCCATGCTGCATACATTACCTGGAGACACTCGCAGCACACGTCTTTCCCAGTCAAGTGGACAGGACAGCTGGCCAATGCAGACACCGACACCATCCCCGTGGGATCTATTGCAGCATCCACAGGGGGAGCTGCATCCCCCGCCTGCGGGACAGGACGCTATACCAGATGAGGATTGGCCGCTGCCTCCCCCACCAGTAACCTTCGTCAGTACTGTTCATGAGCCCCCAAGGGCGCAGCCCACACCCTCAGAGCCCGCTGATCTAGTGGAGAACCTCAGAGAACGTCTGCAGCAGCTGGAAGCACGCCTGTTGCCAACCCCACCCGTGTTATCAGATGCTGAACAATATGATAGTGTACTACAGTCAAGGGCATCCCCACAAACTCCACGACGGCTACCCTTATCAGTGCCACTCCCAATCAGTAACGAGAGGATATACAGGGGTCCGACACCGTCTATCCCTAAGTTCACCCGGGATGACCCCAGAGAGTTCGCCAGACTGAAGCTCGCACTTGACAATATTCTCCCCGCTGATGCGACAGAGATGTTCAAGTACCAAGTGCTTTGTGACCACCTCAAATTTGAAGAGGCCCTCCTGATAGCTGATTCATACAGCAACTCCTTATTCCCCTACTCCGACACCATGACTGCACTGATTAAACACTATGGTCAGCCCCACCAGTTGTCTCTACAACGGATTGCAGAGCTCATGGAGGAGCCTGCTATTAGACCCGGAGACCCTGTGGCATTCAGGAGGTTTGCGCTGAGAGTCAGAGCTCTAGTTGGGATGCTGGAGCAACTGGGTGAAGATGGACACATAGAGTTGAAATGTGGGTCTCACGTGGCCAGATTGATGAAGAAGCTTCCTCAGGACCTCCGTGCCACCTTCCGCCGCCACCTCCATTCCTGGAAGGCTGGAATCCCATCATTGATGGACTTTGCAGAGTGGCTGGAATATGAGCTGGAAATCCAGGAGGGCGGAGACAGGCTTGACAAGATAGAGGATGTGCAAAAGGGGAGAAACTGGCCAAAGAAGGAGGGCAACAGGGATAAACGAGCTGCTAGAAAGGCCATGAACGTACTACACGGTACTGCACACGACACAGCACCTTCAGTATGTCCACCTGAAACTTCAGACCACCAAGAGGCCCCAGACAAGCCCAAAGCCTACTGCCCTTACTGCAGCAATACGCTACACTTCTTGGACCAGTGCTTGAACTTCAAGCAATTAACCAAGGAGCAAAAGACAACCTGGGTGAAGTCCAATAATTGCTGCTGGCGCTGTGGACGGCGACACCAAGCCGCCCAGTGTCGGTTGAAAGTCCTATGCAAGAAGTGCAAGGGGAAACACCTTGAGGCCCTACATGATGTCAACCTCCGTGCAACCAGGCATGAACCAGCCGCAGGGAATGGCCTCGGTGTAGAGGTGAAGCCAGCGACAGACGTTCTGTACCTGGATCGACGCGCCGGCTGCAATCAGGTCCTTTTAAAGGTCAGTAAAGTGCTACTGCATAATGGTGACTACACCCTGGAAACATATGCCATCCTAGATGATGGCTCGGAGAGGACGATCCTTCTCCAGGAGGCTGCTCAGAGGCTGCAACTCCAGGGAACTCCGGAGAGCCTCACCCTGAGAACCGTTCGGCAGGACCTGAGGACAATACATGGCTCATCAGTGGCATTCAAAATCTCCCCAGCTGGTCAGCCAACAAAGACATTTAAGGTTGAGAGGGCCTTCACTGCAGGTGAACTAGATCTGGCTGAACACACTTACCCAATTAAGGGGCTTCAGCGCAGATATAAGCACCTGAAGACTCTCCCCCTGCAGCCATTCACCGACGCCCATCCACTCCTCCTGATAGGCTCAGACTGTCCACACCTGGTTACGCCTATCGAACCTGTCCGCCTTGGCCCACCTGGGGGCCCAGCTGCAGTTAAGACCAGGCTCGGCTGGACACTGCAAGGGCCAGTCAAGTCTCTCCAACAGTGCAACCGTCCACAACAGTGTCTGTTCGTGTCCACCCTTTCCCCCGAAGCTGAACTCTTTAAACATGTAGAGAAGCTCTGGCAACTGGACACTCTCCCATACCGAAACGAGAAGCTGGTAACCAGGTCACGGAGAGACCAAGAGGCTATGAACCTTCTGGAGGCAAAGACTATGAGAGTGGAGGTAGAGGGAGTACTCAGATACGCCACCCCACTGTTGCGTGTGAGTAACATGCCTACGCTCACAGCACAGCCTGAAGCAGTACTCTCCAGCCTACGTAGCACAGAGAAGCGTCTCAGCAGAGACGCGGTGAAGGCAGAGGCATATCAGGCAGAGATCGTGAAGCTGAAGGAAGCAGGTTATACCAGCAAAATCAGTCAGGAGCAAGTAAAGACCTCTCAGGAGTCGTGGTTCATCCCTCACCACCTAGTGACACACAACGGGAAGAACCGTATTGTGTTCAACTGTTCCTACACCTATAGAGATAAGAACCTCAATGAGCTGCTGTTGTCTGGCCCAAACCTTGGTGCATCTCTCCTAGGAGTCCTGTTGCGGTTTAGGGAACACTCCATTGCGGTCAGCAGCGACATCAAGGGAATGTTTCACCAGGTGAGGTTGCTGCCCGAAGACAGGCCTCTGTTACGTTTCCTCTGGCGTGACCTACAGAGAGACTCCCAACCTAGTGTATATGAGTGGCAGGTCCTTCCCTTCGGGACCACTTGTTCACCATGCTGCGCCATATACGCTCTACAGAGGCATGTGCATGACCATACCTGCCCAGGGGATGCAGTTTGTGAGTCTATTGACAGGCACTTTTATGTGGACAACTGGCTGCAGAGCTTCCCCTCTCCAGATATGGCCAAAGACGTGACAGACAAGCTCAGGAGGCTGCTAATGGAGGGAGGCTTCGAACTGCGACAGTGGGCCAGTAACAGGCCAGATGTCATCAGTCACCTTCCCAAGGAGATCAAGTCAGAGGGTAGTGAACAGTTGCTAAATCACACAGACATGGATCCACAAGAGCCGGCCCTGGGGCTGCGTTGGTTATGCCACTCAGACACGCTGTGCTATAAGTCGCGCATGTTGGAGAGCTCCCCTCCCACCATGAGGAACATTTATAAAGTACTGGCCAGCCAATATGACCCCATAGGGTTCCTCATGCCATACACGACGAGAGCCAAAGTGCTTGTTCAGCAGCTATGGGACAAGAAGCGGGGGTGGGACGACCCCGTACTGCCTGGTGAGTTGCTCAGAGCGTGGCAAGACTGGGAGAGTGAGCTACAGTATCTGGACAACATCAGACTGCCACGTTGCTACGTGAGCCCAGTCATGGACCAGGCATCCAATAAGCGGGAGGTCCACATCTTCTGCGATGCATCTCAGTGGGCGTATGGCAGTGTGGGATATCTGCGCACGGAAGATGCAGAGGGACATGTGGAGGTGGCACTCCTGACAGCCCGGTCCAGAGTGGCCCCCAAGCGTCAGCTTTCCATGCCACGGTTGGAGCTGTGTGCTGCACTAACTGGCGCTCAGCTAGCGAACCTGTTAACCCGAGAGCTCACACTGGATATATCCAGAGTGGTTATGTGGACAGACTCGACAACAGTTCTTGCCTGGATCCAGTCGGACTCCTGCCGCTTTAAAGTGTTTGCAGGAACCCGCATTGCAGAAATTCAAGAGTTAACTGACAGCCAGGCCTGGCGCTATGTTGACACTTCCGAGAACCCAGCAGACGACCTCACCCGCGGGAAATCGCTGCACGAGCTTACGGGTGAGAATCGTTGGACCCATGGACCCCCGTTCCTGTGGCTGCCACCCGATCAATGGCCAGTGCACCCAGTCGCAACAAGTGAAGACAGCGCTGAGGAGCTACGAAAGCCCACAACCTGCCTAGTTGCCACAGTAACAGGCACCGACGATTCATTGCCTGACCCCCAGCAGTTTAGCACCTTCAGTGAACTGGTGAAGGCGACTGCAAGATGCCTTCATAAAGCAGCTCCGGATGCTAATGGGATTCCTACAGCAGAGGAGGTCAAAGAGGCAGAACTCAGTATTCTGCGGTCTGCTCAAAGAGACAGCTTCCCTGAAGAAGTCCAGTGCCTGGCAGCTGGGAAACAAGTGCCTTCCTCCAGCTGCTTAAACACACTTGCTCCAGAATACGATGCCTCCCTCCAGCTGATCCGCGTAGGCGGTCGGCTACGGCGCTGTCAGGATCTGGAGGATGATGTGATCCACCCCATACTCCTTGACCCGAGACATCCGGTAACCAAGATGCTCATCCGACAGGTTGACGGGCGGCCAGACCCCTCATTACCACAGGCAGTGTACCACGACTCAGAATTGCTCAGTCGTCGCCAGTGGAGGGCCTGTCAAGTGTTGTCTGATCGCTTCTGGGCCCAGTTCCTGCGCCACTATCTGCCCACACTACAAACCCGGTCCAAGTGGCAGGCAAACACACCCCCTCTTCAGCTGGACATTGTTGTGATGATCGTCGACCCTCAACTGCCCAGAGCATCGTGGCCTGTGGGAAAAATCACCAAGTTGTTTCCTGGCGCGGATGGTCTGATTCGCACAGCAGAGATTAAAGTTAAGGACCGCACCTATGTTCGACCAGTGAGCCGTCTCATCAGACTCCCTGCTGTACCAGAAGAGGATGAGCAGTGATAGATTGAATGCTGCAAATTTGTGGAAGCAAATTTGGGGGCGGCTGTTCTGAAGACTGTGTGGCAGGGCAGGTGATGTGCAGTCTCCGACCACTAGGGGCGCGGCCGCGCCCGGTCAAGTTGTGTAGTAGAGTAGAGACAGAAGTAGAGACTCGGAAGGAGTAGTTTGCACCGAGTGGACGAAGTACGTATGATGCTGCATGTTGTTCATCACCCCGTTGTGAGTTGATGTGCGTCCAGAGAGAAAACCACACACACGCTCACCTATATACGCATGCACAACCACCTGTTGTAAGGGTGACGTTCTGTAAATAAAGCACCATAAACAGATCATCAACCTTCATTCTTGAGTCTTGGGGGAACAAGTGGACTGCGTTCTGACAGACGCGCACTTGTGATTGCACATCAATAAGCCAGCCAGCCGTAAATAAGAGACTCTTTCTTACAGGGATGGAACTTGGCATTCAACGCTAGGAAATTGCAGGGAAGGAAGAGGCTTGGGCTTTGGAGTGGGGCTTTAGGTTCTCAGTTACAAAGACAAAGGCAGTTCTCTTTCCTAAAAAGAAAACACAAAACCAAATCAGTCTTCAACTATATGGACAAGATCTAGACATAGTAGATTGCTTTAAATACTTGTGTAGCGCTTTCTGTACCCCTTACCTTAGGCAGCGCCCTAGGTTCATAACTTTTAATTCCCAAATGAGTTAGTTAACCCTCTATCATGAACTCTTTCAACCACATAACAATGTCATTTTTATTTCGCTAGAGAAGGATCACTTGACAAGTAGGCTTCCAATGGAATTGACTTAGTTTTATTAACAACAACAACAAAATCAAGAAAAGAGAGGAACAACATATATTTGCACTGACCTGAAATAACCTTCAAAGCTCTTACTAAACCAGTAATATGGTGTTGTATTTAACCGCTGTTAACACCTTTTTTATCTGGGCCCAGCCACACACGCGAACACACTCACACACACACTCGTACAAGCCGGCAACGAAAAGAAAACAAAACGTGAACAAACCCCACGTTGCAGGCCTGATCGAAGCTGGGGAGCGGGGCGGCCGAGTATAGTGGAAATCCGCACACTTCGAATGCAGAAACAGAAGGTAAGTACTCACAGTGTCTTAGTTTGTGTCCTAATAAATCTCAGAATTTGCGCCTCAGCGCCAACATGAGATGCAGGCAGGCAGGCAATGAACCGTGGAGGACCCTCGGCGGCAGAAATCGTCTTCCTCCGCGATAGGCTAAAAGTGCAGCTAGCCGCTGCTAATCCGTCTCCACACAGACACGTCTCCAGTTGGTCTCACTCCTCACTTCCACTTGTGGTGAAAGGACTCCTGCACCGACGATTGCTGGCTGACTGGGTTAATCAGCCCAAAGGAAAAGTCTTAAGTAATAGTTTTTTAAACTTTTTATTTCGTCTCTCTCTCCGTATACTCTCCCGCCGTCGTACTCCTCGTTCCTCCCGTCCAAAGATCCCACCCCCCCAGCTCCACCACCAATCACACAACTTGAAATGTAACATCACTAACAAGCAACGAATCACAAACATTAAAATGAAACAGCGTAGGTTGTAGTCAGCATAGGCCACATGCAAGCAAAGTACACTACAACCAACCAACTTAAAGCTGTAGTATAACACTTGTATTCAAATAACCACATTAATAACATTAACACATATTAATATGGAGCAGGACTTACATGACATATTAGTTTTCAAGACATAGTTATTTGAACATTAAAGAGTAACTTAAATTAGCCGGGGCTACACTTGGGGATTTGTTTTGACAAGAAGATTACATGGAAAATACATATTGAGAAAATAGCTGAAAAGTGTAAAAAGATATTAAACATTGTTAGAGCAAACAGAGCATCTTTGAAATCATTATATGTGGGTTTAATTCGTTCAGTTGTTGATTACGGATGTATAGTGTATGAATCAGCATCAAATACAATGCTGAAAAAACTGTGGTGCCATGAAAACAACTCCAGGAGTAGCACTTCAAGTGGAGATGGGTGAGATGGCATTGGAATTGAGAAGAGAACAGATTTCATTTAAACTGTTGGGCAAACGTAAGAGGACATGAGGAAAATCATCCGGGTCAGAATATGATCAAACCATGCCAAGAGAAAGGAAAAGGACAGGCGAGGAGTTTTGGATGGACGATTGAGAAGCGGGTTAAGGAAGTTGGGATAGCAAACAAAACTATAGGCCAAACTGTTCCTCTCTCCGTCCTGCCACCGTGGACAATGGAAGAAGTGACCAAAAAGGAAAAATTGCATACATTTTCAAGTTCATAAATAGAAATTACTCACAGTTTGTTAAAGTATACACGGATGCATCCAAGTCACAGAATAATAAGGTAGGAATAGCTTTTGTAATACCAGATTTAGATACAATGACAAGGAAAAGAATTAGTGATGACTTAGCAGTGTACACAGGGGAGTTATTGGCTTTTCTGCTTGCACTGAATTGGATAGAGGAGGTCAGACCACAGAAAGTCTTAAT
The DNA here is from genome assembly GCF_051107435.1 of Chaetodon auriga. Lineage (NCBI taxonomy): Eukaryota > Metazoa > Chordata > Actinopteri > Chaetodontiformes > Chaetodontidae > Chaetodon > Chaetodon auriga. Next base: position 24,969,874 of record NC_135083.1, read on the forward strand.
AGGATCAGATTCGAGCAGTGCATTAGAAAGTATTAGACATTACCGTTCAAATACCAGGCTAGACATCATACTTGAGATAGGCCAAGTGACACACAGAATCAGGGGGATAGGGGTAGAAATTCAGTTAATTTGGGTTCCAGCACATATTGGATTAGAAGGAAATGAACTGGCAGATAAATATGCTAAGAATGCATCACGGAAGAGAGAAATAAATATGCTTGTAAAATAAAGTAAGTCTGAGATGAAATGTATAATCAAATCAAAAATAAAAAAGAAACGGCAGGAACGATGGGACAGAGGGAGTAGGGGAAGACACCTCTATGGTATACAAAGGAAAGTTGGAGAAATGAGAGAAAGTCATAGGAGCAGAAAAGAAGAATATATCCAGGATGAGATAGGTCATACTGGCCTGAACAGTCCACTATACGTCATAAAGAAACATGCTACAGGGACCTGTGAATACTGTGGATTACAGGAAACAGTGGAGCATGTATTCTTACATTGTCCAAGGTACCGACAGCGGAGACGAACACTCAAAACAGCAGTCCAAATCAACTAACACTGAGTGTGACAGAGCTATTAAGGAGGGATTCAGGAGATGTTGGATACAGGGCTATATTCAGGTTTTTACAGAGCACGGGGGTTATTATCAGGGTTCTAAATTAACACCCGCCAACCCGCCAAATGCGGGTTAAAATTCATATTGGCGGGTGTAAATAAAAACTTACTAGCCAATTTGGCCGGTAATGCATTAGGCAATCATGTCAGTCAGAGCCGTTCTACAGTTCTTGGTCATTTGTCCCCCGGACAGTCCGTCCTACATTTCCCATGAACACTGTCGTAATGCTACGTGATGACGTCCAAGACGCCCATTGGCTGTGCGCAGGCACACTACAGTCTGTAGCGCAACCGGCGCGAGAAACCACGGAAACGCAAACACAAAGAAGAAGTAGAAGAATGAACGACGGCGTATAAACTGTAAAAAAGGAGACTGAGCTAGCTAAAAGTAAAAAGTAAAGTTAAACTAAATGCGTGGTTGGGACAGACGTCTGGGGGCGAGAAGAGGAAGGAGGCAGGGGATGAGAATGTCGACAAAGCGTGCGAAACGAAGAAAAGAAAGTTTAACGCTAAATGGCTGACAGGTTGTGAATGGCTTGTGTTTGATCACGAAAATGCCGTCATGTTTTGTAAGGATTGCCGCCTGTACACGAAAGAAAAAAACAAGACGAATAATTTTGTGGTGGGGACTAATAATTTTAAAGTCGAGGCAGTAAAGGACCATGAGAGTGCCCGAAGTCATCAGGAGAGCCTAAGGAGTCTGCAATACTGACTGCTGCACTATTTGTGTTTTCTAGTTGTACATACATAATTCAATTTATTACCAATGCAATTTTTTTGCAAGTGTTTAAGTCATGGCTGTTACTTATATATATTTCTTATTAAAGAAGGAAAGCAGAAACACTTTAAGTTGAAAAGAAAAATACATTTTATTAGGAATGTGATGATACTAAATACTGGAAAAATGTCTTTTAGAAAATAATAAATATGACAGCATTTTTTGTTTGTATAAATTAAATGTTTGCACTTTCTGTGTATATTTTGTTTCATGTGTTGTACTTTCCGTGCATTTTTCATGCCAACAATGTAAATAAAATGATCAAATGCATTCAGTGGCACTCATAATCTCTCTTATTTTCACCGGGAAAAAATTTGCCTAGTGGAAATTCTGATTGGCTGGTAACTTTAGAAGGTCACCAGCCACATTGGCTGGTGATCAAAAAAGTTAATTTAGAACCCTGGTTATTATTAGGATCTGATGTAGAGTTACAAGCTATCCTACGGTGGCCCTGAAGTGCAAAACGCTAACGCAAAAGAGAAAACACGAACGCAAAAAAGAAAACACAAACGCAAAAGAGAAAACACGAACACAAATGAGAAAACACAAACGCAAAAGAGGAAACACGAACGCAAAAAAGAAAACACAAACGCAAAAGAGAAAACACAAACACAAATGAGAAAACACGAACGCAAAAGAGGAAACACGAACGCAAATGAAAAAACACGAACACAAAAGAGGAAACACGAACACAAATGAGAAAACACGAACGCAAAAGAGGAAACACGAACGCAAAAGAGAAAACACGAACGCAAATGAGAAAACACAACAACAGTAACTCTAACGGAAGAGGTAGGTACCTTCGGGTGGCATGACTTGACGCTGACTGGACGACGTCTCCTGAACAATCCAGCTTCCTTTAAACGACTCTTCAGTGTACGCAAACTTATTTTAATGTTGTGAAAAGTTGACAGCATATCTAGTATGACGTCATATGTATGCCCGGCATCAAAGTACTCTTTGATAATACCAACTAAGTCTGAATCACCAATCGCGCTCATGTTTTGAAACCGATGCGTTGAGGTAGGTTTACTTCCTGGTAAAGAGACGGGCAGTGACGTCGTCCAATCAGCGTCAAGTCATGCCACCCGAAGGTACCTACCTCTTCCGTTAGAGTTAATGTTGTTGTGTTTTCTCATTTGCGTTCGTGTTTCCTCTTTTGCGTTCGTGTTTTCTCATTTGTGTTTGTGTTTTCTCTTTTGCGTTTGTGTTTTCTTTTTTGCGTTCGTGTTTTCTCATTTGCGTTCGTGTTTTCTTTTTTGCGTTCGTGTTTTCCCATTTGCGTTCGTGTTTTCTTTTTTGCGTTCGTGTTTTCTCATTTGCGTTCGTGTTTTCTCATTTGCGTTCGTGTTTCCTCTTTTGCGTTCGTGTTTTCTCATTTGCGTTCGTGTTTCCTCTTTTGCGTGTGTTTTCTCTTTTGCGTTTGTGTTTTCTTTTTTGCGTTCGTGTTTTCTCTTTTGCGTTAGCGTTTTGCACTTCAGGGCCACCGTACTATCCTGCTCCATACTCCAGTCCAGAAGGTGGCGGTAATGCACCTAACAGTTAGTTGCCAACCGCCAGAAAAAAAACAGAAGAAGAAGAAGAAGAAGAAGAAGAAGAAGAAGAAGAAGAAGAAGAAGAAGAAGAAGAAGAAGAAGAAGAAGAAGAAGAAGAAGAAGAAGAACGCAGGCGCCAACAGGTGTTCAGGGTGGACCAGTGTGGTAGGCGGGTACACACCTCATTCCGCGCTGGTATGCAAAGCAGGTGTGCCTGAGTAAGTGGTAGGCTTTGATTTCCGTTTTTAATTTGCCTTATATTGTTTAGTTTGAATATGTGTTGTAATTACTGTGTCCATGTATTTCAGACCTGTTTCGATCCCTGCTGGGTTGAAGGCGGCTGGTAGTCGATGTTGACATAGATCGACGTACCAGATATTTTAAAGTTTTAGTTATGTAGTTTTTAAGACGTAGCCGAAATTAGTATGGATTTTAATCTTGTTAATAATTTGTTGACTGGTGGTGTTTGTTCCTCCGAAGGACATCAGTGGTCCACTCGCTGCTCTTGCCGTTGGACAGTTTTTTTTGTTGTTTTCATTTGTTTCTTTAGGGTGTTGTTCTGTCAGTCCGCCTCGGCAAGTGTGCCGGTAGCACACTTTTTAATTTCTTTATTTTTCATTTGTTTGTCTTATTTTTTGGTTCGGCTTGTTTCCCCCATTCAAATCGCTTAACTTACCAATAGGTCGGGCCCAGTCGTGCGGTCAGGGCAGGCTTAATGTGTGCTTACCCTTTTTGCAGGGTAACTGTTTTTGTTTTTTTTTGCACGTGTGTAAATCTTCGATTTAAGCTTGGGATTTGAGTATATTTACTTCGTGTACAAGCCCTGTCAGCAAAGTGAATTGGTGTGTTTTCACATTATCCAGCCCAAGCATGGGCAGGCCATCGGGCGTAATGCCCGGTGGGCCGACGCACATTTTTGGACCGGGGCTGTCACAATTTAATTAAAAAAAAAAAAAAAGAAAAAAAAAAGCTATAAATTGTTTTTTTTTTTTAATCGGCCGCGACGGTATTTGAGATACCAGATATATGTACACTGGTAATAAATCTTGCCTGCATGAAGGTTATAATGTTCAGATGTGTCGTTTAGAGGTGTTGATTCAACTCTGTGATTATTTTAGAGGATACAGAGAGCTGTTTCTCACAGTTACATACCGTGTTGCTCTTTGGATCCTTTGTAGATAACTGGCCTGTGAGGTCCTCAAAGTCAGTCTCTCATGAGTTCAAATGTCAGCTCTTCAACAGAAAATGGAAGTAATTAACTATCTGCAGTTATACTTTCTTTTTGCTGTGATGATCCACATTTATGCTGCTCATCTTATCACTTGTCACTAATGCTCTAATGTGAACAAATGATGTGTTCAATGACTGAATGAACCAAGTTAATTATAAAAGACGGAAGGGTCCTTACATCATAACCAGTGTTGGTGCTGCCCTGCTTGGTGCCAGTTCTATTGAAGCCTATGGGAGATGCCTGGAGAAGCACACTAAAACCCAGCAAACCTACATCATATGACCTTTAATGAAGAAAGGCTTCTAGTTACTGAAAGAACACAGAGAATAGCTACTGACTGACTTTCTAAAAGTGTGCATTCATTCATTTGCTGTTGGTGTCCAAATAGTTTCCAAAGATGGTGAGAGGCATACTTTACAGGGTCCATGGTGAGTCAAATTCAGATACTCAGCCTGGCAGGTTGAGAAAAATTAGCAAGTGTACCTTGAAAATGTTGAGTTTAGGATAAATAAATATTGTCTGTATTCTTCATTCCTTCTCTCTTCCTTTTCTTTTGGTCCAGAACAGACTCAGACTGCATCGTAGTTGTATCAGTATCATCACAGTTGAGCTAACTTGCAAATGTTTGTCTGTTACTAACATCAATCACAAGACGCTCCAGTCCCTTAAACATCTAGTATAGCATGAACTTTCGTGCAGATAAATAATTAACATACAAATCAAATTAAATGCACCTTAAAAAGGCACGAAACATTAGCTTAATATCAACACACCAAAATAGCAGTGCCTCCATCACCCAGACTGAAAACCTGTGAAACTGAGAGGGGAGATGAAGGAGCGGTCGGCCCATTCACCTCCATGCTAACTGAACCGAGAGCTTTCAGTGTGTGTGGCCCCGTAATGTGAGGACCCTTCCTTATTTTATAGTTTCCTTGGTGTGAAAAGTGAAGTGAAGTGCCTTAACCCTGATTGTATGGAAACCTATGGGAAAACGACCCTGCTTCTCACTTGATTCATTACCTCAGGAAACAGTTTTGTAATGAGTTTATGGTCTCAGTTGTTAGTGTCAAGTCTTCTTCATTTCAGCTTGATGTTCATTTGTAAATTGTTATTCAGAGTAAAATAGATGAAGCAGAGTTTGCTTTAGGGCGTAGCTGCTTTGTGATTGACAAGTTCTACCACACTGTTATTTAACGGATACCTTTAGATATACCTGAGACAGTCGTCCTGCACATAACTCGCAGAATGAATCCACTTTATATCCATGAATTGTAAGCAAAAATAAACATTATTTGGAAAATGTAGTTCTGTTTTTAACAACAGTTCACACCGAAGACTGTTCATATTTAATCAAAGCACGTTACACGCTGTCTGCTTTGGCTGAATTCTAGTTTACCCAAATACTGAGTGATGAGTGTAAGGCATACAGCTGGAATTTTGTAGTTGAATTCTGCCTTCTTTGATAAACAAGCTCTTATTTTATGTGGCATCATTGTGTCTCATAGTTCCACTTTGTGTCACTGCTGTACACGGCAGTGAATCCTTTACAGCAAGCTGTTCTTTACTTCTCTGCATTATATTCTTCTGACATGTTATTTGTTCTCCTTTCAGAAACCACAAACACACACACACACACACACACAAACACTCAGACCCACATGCAAACCTCCACATACAAATGCATCTTTCTAGACACGCTGTCAAGACTTTGTTCCACACTGAAGTTGTCCTGAGTGGAACCTCTGGACTGTTTGTGATTCAATGAGTCACTCCAGTGTTGGACTGTGGACCCAAGCAGATGAGAGAGGCCACTGTCAGCCCTTGTTGTTCTTTCAGTTATGAGAGTCCATTAGAGAATTTATCTACAGTCATAGAAGTCATTTGAAAGTCTGCAGGGAAGTCGAGTCATGTTTACAACCCTGCCGGCAGTCCAAGGAGCAAAAATCCAAGAGTATCTTCCTAAAAATCGACGATCACAGAAAATCTAAAATCATCTCTGAAGTTACAAAAAACAGTTACTGCAGGTTTCAGTAAAAGTATAGAAGTGTGATCAGCAAATGTAGTGTAAGAAGTAAAAGTACTGGATCTGCAGAAAAAGCCCCTGTGAATGAGATGTTATGACATTAATACATAGTTAATACTCAGCAGCATTTAGTGTTGAAGCTGGTTTTTAGCCACTTTGACCTATTGTATGTTTTATTTGGTTGAGTTTCATTTATTTTCATTTTGTTTGAACTTTAAGCAGAGCAGTAAAGTCCAGTTATTGTAGCGGGGAAACCAGGATCCAAGTGCAGCGCTGACTGGACAGAGAAGCACGTGAGTTCACTGATACTCTGGTCCAGAGAGGGCAAGGCGAAAGTCGTAGTCAGGGTCACAAAGCAGGAGTCTATATCAGGGGATTGGAGAGCAGGCAAGGTCGAAGGCAGGCAGGGTCAGTAACAGGATATCTGTCGGAGAGAGATCACTGGAGAGTCTTGCATCAGGGCTTCCAACAATCTGGCGAAGAGTGAGTGTGAGGGAGCCGCTTAAGTATGGCACTGATTAGTCTCAGGTGTGTGCTGGCTGAGTAGGTGTGCAGATGAGAGAGAGAGTGGCAGCAGGTAAGGATCAGGCAGACTGTGACAGATATTGTGCAACATCCAAAGTCGATCTAAGAGCTTGAAAACAAAAGCTCAAGCTGCTGTAAAGCAATTGTCCTTTAGTTTAAATGTAAAATCAGGTGTACAGCACAAATCCAGCTGTGTTAACCAGGTTTCTCATTTGTGTGATGTTTAAGATGTCTGATCACTGCAGAAAGCTGAAAGTAAACCGTTTCTTGTCGTCTCTTCATGGATGTGTTTTCCTGTAGGTTCCAGGTGGTGTCCTCATTTACATTTCACTTCATCACAACTCTCAGTGAGACGACGTCTTCAGCCCATTAAAACTGTGATCCAGCAGTATAAAATGATGTTTGGAGGAAAATCTGTGACAGCTGCACCATTGCTGGTAAATCATTTGTTATTACATCAAGCTTTTATTCACACATCACGTTGCTGCTCCTCACCAACTGTTCTTTGTTCAGCCCTTTTTCTTTAGTCTTTATCCTCCGTAGGAGTCGAGAGCAGATGTGGTCAAAGTTAAGATGGAGCTGTTTTCAAATAGAACACTGGTGGGAAGGTGTAAACTAGGTGGGGAGCTGCCCTCCAGTGGGAGGATGATGGGGGTGAGGGTTGTGTTTAAAAAAATGAAAATGTGTGAATGTAGGCAGCATCCACCAGCGTCTATGAACACAACACACATGATGAGAGGAGAGAAAATATATTCCATATAGAGAAACAGTGGTGTACCTCCACCTGTACAAATGCAGACTCACCTGTCGACAACCTGGAGGTGAGGCTGCATCACATGAACGTTACAAAGATTTCAACTCTCTGCATTTATGTGCCAGCCCACACAATGACTTCACTCTTATGACTCTGATAGCTGTCACATGACACAAATGAGACCTCGTTCACTCTCGTGTTCCTTCATACTGTGACTCACCTGCAGAGGTCAGACAACAAACTCTTTCTTCCTCTTCAGATACTTGTGATGAATGTCTTCAGAGGACAAACCCTGACTTGTCATCGATCAGAGTACCAGGTTGGAAATGAATGCTGTTCCATGTGTCTTCCTGGTAAGATCTAGTTGAATATTGAAGGCATGTTTCACTTTGGTAGTTACACATGGAGTCTGTTGGTGTCCTGCCAGGTGGCAGCAGTGCTGACAGAATCAACCACTTGTGTGCACATCAGTGGACTCAGTCTGACTGCCATGGCTGGAGTTTATGTCCACAAGTGAAATGTATCAGTGATGGAGCTGAATGAGTTTTTCAACAGTAAAACAACAAACTGAAATTTATATATTTATGTAAAGATGTTTGTTTTTTATCTTTGTCTTCATCTGTTTGTAGCAGTTAAAATGACACTGTAGTCGACAGCAGAACATGACACTTTGTCCAGATCCCAACATGAGCTTTACTCTCAGGATTCTATGTTTTCATGTAATAGAAACATTATATGGTACTAAATTAAATTGTTGGTTTTGTTTTGAACAGGAAGTCGAGTTAAAACACACTGCACAGAGTTCAGAAGTACTTCCTGTCTGCCCTGCTCTGAGGGAAGCTACATGAATCGGCCGACTGGACTGATGCAGTGTTTTGCCTGTACAAGCTGTGATGCAGGTAGACTTCTGTTAATATTTCCTAACTAATAGTTCAAAGTTATGACTAAGGTGAGATTGAAATGCAGCAAGTCGTGTTCTTACTGCAAGTCCCTCTGTTAGTGCTGACGAAGAACTGAGAAAACTGTTGAAGAGTGTTGTTACTGTGAAGATGCAGAGACACATGTTGAAGAGTTCACTGCACAGTACTCGAAAACTTTGTCCATGTCAGAGACGTTCTTGCTTACTGGAAATACTCTGTTCAGTTTGGGCACCTGGGCAGAGCGTGCAGGAGGAGGAGGACTCGTCCATAATAATGACTGTTTTTGCTCTGATATCATTACTGCATTTCTCTGATGTATCCACATCATCAGCAACAGAGTGGAGAGAAACACACAGGAAAGCACACGGTGGAAACGGTTTTCCCAAATGTCTAAAAGTGGACATATTTCAATCTTTGCATGGTATATTCTGCCCAAACCCAGCATTAGCTGTTAAAATCAGCTGAAACTTCTGTGAACTCTGTATTTTCATCAGTTTGAAAAAACAATCAAGTTTTTATCCGTGGGACTTGCAGTATTGATAGAACTCAACTTGCAGAAGTCACCGGTACTCTCTGTGTCTCCATGTCTCCTTTTTCCTGCCACAGTGCCACTGGCTGTTATGTACATTTATGCAGACGTCTCCCCATGAATTCATAAATTGGAGAAACTAAATTGCTCTCTTGTAGACCAACCAGAATCAAAGCTTCCTGTCTGTCGATGTCTCCTCTGTGTGTGTTGACAGGTTCTGGTTTTAAAATAAAGACGGCATGTACAACAACATCAGATACAGTTTGTGAACCACTGGAGGGATTCTACTGTCTGGAACGCACAGAGGACGTCTGCATGGCAGCTCATGAACACACAAGGTGTCAACTAGGACAATACATCCACCAAAACGGTTGGTTTTCTCATGCTGACTTTAAGATTATAGGTGTAGCTTAAGTTTTCAATGAGAACCAAAGTTGAGAGAAACTGACTGTAGTGACGACTCGCTCATTAAAGCTGTGAACGGTGATCTCTGGTCACTAGACAGCAGAAGAGAAGCACCAGAATGAATCTGGAGAAAAAGTCATAGCTGAATGCAAATCAGTTAAACCATCCAGTCAGCTGTAACTGTTAATGGTGGAAATTTGGGCTGATGGACAGACTGACTGACTGAGTAAAACCACTGAGGCTGATGAGTGATAATGTGCAGTGCATGGAAAGTAACAAACTCATCATTTTCATAGATTGAGGTGCTCCGTCGTGGCTTTTACGTTGGTTTTATTCAGTAAAAATTGCTTGTGAATAATCGTGTGGAAAGGGATGGGTTTGTGTGTGCAGGATGCTTTAAACATACTGTGTAAGTGTCATTTCTGCAGTGATGGTGATGGAACACATGAGTGAGAGCAGAATCTCAGCGAGTCACTTTGCAGAGGCAGAGTGAAACAAGGCCCCCAAGTGAAAAGCAAAGACAATGATAATTACATCCTTAAGTGACAAGAAACACTGAAACTGTTCATTTGTCTGACCTGTGGGTCTCTTCCTCAAATGCTCCAAGCTTTGCTGCATAAAGTTTGTTTTCATCCACACTTATGTGGCACTCAGCCGGTGGCTTCACACAGAGAATAATGACAGGAGCAGCTGTTCTGACCTGAGCTAACGGACACTACAGGTGTGTTTATGGGCAGCAGTTGTTTTCTTTGTATAAAGTCTCGTGCCTCTCTTGCTGTGAACTCTTCACTGTGCTGTTCCAGCTCTAAAAGTCTGTTCACATGAACTGGTCTGATTTGACAAAAGATCCGTAGCACAAGGTCGACTGTAAATTAGTGCCACTATCACATTCAATCTGATACTTTTTTACCTAAATGTGGATTTCTTCTACTTAATCTGAAAAATGTCATTTTTCACCAGTTACTTGATGGAAATACTGAGGGCCCTGATTCAAAAATATTAGATTATAATCTTAAATCATAGAAATGTTTGTGTGTTAAGGAAAGATTGACGGAGACTCTGACTCCTGATGGTGAGGTGAGGTTTCTCCCACACAGTCTTTGGCTGAGTACAGACACAAACCAACACGTGTTATTTTGGCCTGTTCAAAGTCAAGTTACTCACTGAATTAGCATGAAGCAGCAGCATCTAAAATAAGCTGCCACTGCTGACTTTTGTCATTTTGACCAGTGAAAGTGTCAGTTAGCACCAGCTAAAAGTCCCTGGTTTATTATTTGCCTTCAAGAACACTGATCATCTGCTGCTGCTTTATTGGAGGTTTCCAGCAACAGTCAAAGAAAATTGGGATGCAGCCTTTGTCCATTACGCCCCAAAGCTCTGGAACACACAACCTACAGATATCAGGGAAGCAGCTCACTGAATATTTTCAAAAGAAAAATAAAAACTTCTCTCTTCACTTTGACTTCCTGATACAGGTCTGAAACTTTGGTGCTTTGCCTCATGTTGACACACTGCTGCACTTCTTTAAAAAACTGGTATTTTCTTACCAAGTAGGTTTTATTCTTCATCTTCATCTTATTTTACATTAGTTTTCTGTCCCTGTTTTATGTTCATTCAGTCTTTTTTATGTGAAGTTCTTGCTACATGTGATTTCTTTGTTGTAAATCACTTTGAACAATATAAAAACAGTTCATCATGATCCTCCAGTCGTCTGCTGCTCACCTGTCACATGGCTGAAAGTCCATGCTTAGATTATATGACAACAACTGAACCATCTCTAGGACAACTGAGCAAACTCCACCAGCTGATGAAGAGCATGATACGTGTCTGAAAGCTCCACAAGGTTTCATCCAATAAAATTTTCAATATCTGAAATTTTAAGTGATGTTTTTTTGCAATCTTGGAGTTTGTGCCACTGTAAAGCATGCGTTCACTGGCTCAATGAAGGCTTCATATCAGCAGTTGTGATGAGACCTCTGTGTTTGTTTTCCAACACAATCACAGAATAGAACCTCTCTGCAGTCACTGCTTTGACCTGAAAGGCCATAAGTGACCCCCACATTCTGCTGAACAGCTGCAGCACAGGTCAGGCAGTCACTTCTGGAGCAAAGTCTAGAAAAGTTCTGTGTTTTGTCAGCCCTCCACATCTGAAATCTGATCTCTGGACTGATTGATCCATGGGGGTAAACTAAAGGAGCTGCACTGATCAAGTGGGCCAGAAAAGCAGAGGAACCTTCCTCCTTCTGTCAGGATAATTTGGATTTTTTTGTGGAAAAAAACACTTTTCATGAAGGAAATTCCTCATTTTCATGTAATTACTGCCTTCAACCAGACAAAATGGATGTTACATTGGCCAAAAGTTTAAAAGTGTTGAAATGGAATTCATGTAAGTTCTTGTCATTTGAATCATTAATTGGCATCAACACGTCAGCACAAACTTCACTGCTTGAATATTTCAAGATTGCTTTTATTGTCATTGAGTATGGACATGTCAATGAAATTTGCATTGCAACCCCCGTGTAGAAAGAAAAGATAATAAAATAAGATAAAATAAAATGAACTCACAACTAAGATAAAATAAACTCACAAATAAGATAAAATAAACTCACAGGGCATAAAAAGTCAGCATTTAAAACGTATATACAATATACATAAAATGGGGGGGGGGGGTGTGGGTGTTGCTGCGGGGTGGTGAGGTGTGTGTGAGGTGCTGCAGGGGGTGATTGCTCTGACAGCTCTGGGGAAGAAGCTGTCCCTTAGTCTGTTGGTGGTTGTTCGTATGTTCCTGTACTGCTTTCCTGATGGAAGCGGTACAAACAGTCTGTGGCCCGGGTGGCTGGGGTCCGTGGCAATGGATCTTGCCCTCTTCTTGACCTGGCCTGCATATATAGAGTCCAGGTCAGGAAGGGGGCAGCCCACAATGCCTTGTGCAGTTTTTACCACCCGTGCCAGTTGTTTCCTCTCCTGTGCCGTGCAGCTGCCATACCACACTGTCACACTGAGGCAGAGGATACTCTCGATCGTGGCCCTGTAAAAGTTCAGCCGAGAGGAAAGTCCAGCCCGTTTCAGTTTCCTGAGGAAGAAAAGCCTTTGTTGTGACTTCTTCACCAGGCGGGAGGTGTTCATGGACCAGGAGAGGTCAGATGTGATGTGGAGGCCCAGGAACTTGATGTTGTCCACACGCTCCACCACTTCTCCGTCCATGAGGAGGGGGGCGTGATCCGTCTTCCTGGACCTCCTAAAGTCCACAATGACCTCCTTGGTCTTCCCTGTGTTCAAAACCAGGTTGTTGGCTGAACACCACTGGGTGAGCTGGTGAATCTCCTCTCTGTAGTGGGTCTCGTTGTTGTCTGAGATGAGACCCACTACTGTAGTGTCGTCCGCGAACTTCACGACTGTGTTCGTGGGGTGGATGGCAGCACAGTCATGTGTGAACAGGGTGAAGAGGGCTGGGCTGAGCACACAACCCTGTGGCGTGCCCGTGCTGAGGACCAGAGGGGATGATGTTGCGTTCCCTATTCTCACCACCTGAGGCCTGTTGGTGAGAAAGTCTCTAATCCAGTGGCACAGTGACGCAGGCAGACCCACCGCGTGTAGCTTCAGCGCCAGCTTGTCTGGGATGATGGTGTTAAAAGCTGAGCTGAAGTCAACAAATAGCATCCTGACATAGGTGTTGGGCTGCTGCTGATGGGCCCAACACCTATGTCAGGATGCTATTTGCGTGAAAAACCGAAACTAATGACATTTGGACACTTTTAGTGTTCAGTTTGTTCATGAGTTCTCCTTCACAGCCAATCAAAATCCCAGTTTGATCTGAACTTCTGAGAAAAGAACTAGAACATCTCATTGTACTTTTTCATTTTTGGTGAACTGTGGAACAGATTTTTTTATTTTAATCCACTGAGAGGGAATCAGACAGGTGTGATGAAAAGTCCTGATGTCATATAACACTTTGATCCCTTCAGAATGTCGAAGATGAACTCGTTTCAATGGATATTATTTGTATTTCTACAGGAACAGCATTGACAGACACTGTGTGCTCTGACTGCACTGATGGAACGTATTCAGATGGAACATTTCCATCCTGTCAGCCACACACACAGTGAGTGAAGCTTCACATCAGACACCTGAATTCCTCCAGCAGTGACTTCATGCTGTCCTACAGATGTTCCTGTAAAAATGTCCTGCTGTCATTCCAGATGTGAATCAGCGAATCTTCAGCTGATAAAACCAGGAACAGTTTCAACTGATGCTGAGTGTGGAGAACAACATCGAGACAGGACAATAACTGGAATCATTGTTGGGGTGGTTGTGCTTTTTTTAGTAATGGCAGCATTAGTATTGTGCTGTTTCAAAAGGAAGAAAAAAAATCTAAGCAGAGGTATGATTTGCATTCAGACAATAAAAACTGAAATCATGTTTTTGAGTGATAATAATCATCATTTGTTTATTACTGTGTTTTTTCATTCTTAATGTTTTGTTACAGACAGAAGAGAATATGCAGTAAACATCGAACTGGTATGTTTTATACTCTTTATTCTATTTCACTGTGTGTAAAATAGTATTGTGGGAGGTCACAGGACACACTGTGTTGCAAACTTTGTGACTTCTTAGACTCTCTTGAAGACTGTTTATGAAAAGCAGCGGCCCCTGTATTTATTTATTTATTTATTTATTTAAAACACTTGTCCTGTTTTATCTTTATTGCTGCATGGTTATTGTTTTTAACTTTCCTTTTTTTTGCACACACTGTGGGACTGTGAGAAACATTATTGTGCACATGATTTATCAATTAATATTTATTTCTGTGTAGGACTGTATCCAATATTACCCGGGGCTCATGTGGGGCCTTCTCTGTAACATATGATAATAATCATTCAATTGTTGATTACTGTGTTTTTTCATTCTTAATGTTTTGTTACAGGCAGAAGAAGAATATGCAGAAAACATCGAACTGGTATGTTTTATACTCTTTATTTTATTTCATTGTGTGTAAAATAGTATTGTGGGAGGTCACAGGACACACTGTGTTGCAAACTTTGGGACTTCTTAGACTCTCTGAAAGACTGTTCATGAAAAGCAGCGGCCCCTGTATTTTATTTATTTATTTAATATTTTAAACACTTGTTCTGTTTTATCTTTATTGTTTTTAACCTTTGTATTTTTTGCACACACTGTGGGACTGTGAGAAACATTATTTCAATCCCTCCATATGTCCTGTGCACACGGTGTAAATCACCAATAAAGTTGACTTTGACTTGAACGAGCAGCAAAACTAGGGAGTTCCTCAGACCGTCAGAGGGAACGTGAGGAACATACAGAAATCCAGTGGAATTTGTTTCACAGCACATGGAAGAGAACCATGGATACTGTTAAAGAACACAAAATTAGACACACAAAAGGTGGAATTAAATCAAAGCCAGCAGATTTTATCAATTAATGTTTATGTATGTGTCGGACTGTTTCCAATATTACCCGGGGCTCATGTAGGGCCTTCTCTGTAACATATTTTACAAATTGTAGAGAGGTGGGGCAGCAGCATATTCACTGAAATGTTCATTGACTGTGAACCGACTGACTGAGCTGCACTCTGTGAGTCTTTACAAATGTTCAGCATGTTGCTCTATAAACAGTGAATTTTTCTCCTCAGGAGGAGGGCGTCGTATAAACATCCAGACAGATTTGTTGGACACTGCAGAGTAAATGTTCTCTAGAATCCAGTTACAGTTCCATTGGATGCTGGGACATTGTCTTTGCAGTGTACAGATAAACAAAGTAGTCCAACCTGAATTTCCTGCACCATCATACAAACTGAACATCGTCTACAGAAGTTCTACTTTCTGGATCATTCTCTCACACAGATGTAACTGTACAAAGACTAAAGTCAGTCTGAAACAACGACTTGCAGCAAACTACAGACTCGTGTCTTAAGAGCGTGACGGCTCCAGACTCTTCATTCACTGGATAGCTGAGGATGAATGTCTGTGTCACAGAGCTCACAGTTGGATCAGGACACAGGACAGAAACTGGACTTAATCTGTTATAAATCAGAACAGACTGATGGAACAGAGGACAGAGACTCAGTGTCTTGAACTGCAACATGATGGAACAAATGGTTGTTTTCACCAAAAACAAAGAGGTTGAACAGTGTCCACTGTCCATGGACAAACTCAGTTGGGTATAGGAGCTGCACAAAAACACAAAATGGTCAAATTAGAGGTAGTAATCCACATGTTGAATATTTCACGTTTCAAGAGATTCATTCATCATTTCTTTGTCCAGGTTAAAAAAAATTCCCTTGTTAATCTCCTGGGAGCTGACAATATTCAACATGTGGACTTTTTCCTGTAAATAAAAGACTTTTGCCCTATTGCAGAATGACTGTCCTGCGTCCTCCCGTCCTGGAGAGACTGTACTCCCAGGTCGAACTTGCTAAGTCCGAACTGCCAAGTTCGTAAGTCCGAACTTGGCGTACTTGGTATTGAGAAACGACCAACTCATAATTGTTATTATTGTATCATTAACATGGTCATTAACACGGCGGCATGGTCAAAATCATATGGACTCATCATGGATTTGGATGACATCGCTGTGATGTGTGCTGCTGCCTGCCTGTACACCCGAAGAAGACGCTTGAAAAAAAAAAGCACTTTTCACTGCACACATCAAGATATTTTTGCTCTATTTAAATGTCAGTTAGTTGATAAAATGCTTTGTTGTGCAATGTGTCATCTCATTCAGATGAAGCAAGAAAGGCTTGCATGCCCAGGGTACGTCTTTGCCACAGAATTTTAGTATATTTCAAAGTTGTAAAAGTTTGATGTTGTGGTGGGTAAATCATAATGCCCTTTGTTAATTGCTTCCTCCTCAATACGTCAATCCGCTCGTGACTAGATGGTGATTTTGATTTATGTTCATGCTCTGAGATTTTTTTTTTCTGTATTTAATGACACACAAAACCTCCTATGCAACTAGGCATGCTTTAAACTGAAGGTGAACAACAGCAAGCAGCACTATGCCGCTGTCAAGAAGTCTGCTTTGCGGCTCCTTTAAATGACTAGCGCGATTTAACTTTGACGTCAGTCACGTGAAGAGCGACCAAAGCGGCTAAAATATTTTGCCGCTTTGGAAGCTCTCCTGTTTCTCGTGCAGCCTCGGGCGTCCTTGCCTCTTTTGCCTCTTTTGGTCTGAACGCACAGTAAGGATGTCCATCAGTGCACGTGGCACCAGGACACCCTAGGCTGAAGGTCAATGATCGACTTTGTAGTCATATAATCTGACCTTCGGCGGTATGTCTTGGACACTCGGGTGAAGAGAGGGGCTGAGCTGTCAACTGATCACCACCTGGTGGTGAGTTGGATCCGCTGACAGGGGAGGACGTACTGTGAGGGTCTGTTGGGAACGTCTGGCGGAACCTGCTGTCCGGGAGGTCTTCAACTCCCACCTCCGGGAGAGCTTCGATCAGATTCCGAGGGAGGTTGGAGACATCGAGTCCGAATGGACCATGTTCTCCACTTCCATTGTTGATGCAGCCCCCCGTAGCTGTGGCCGTAAAGTCGCCGGTGCCTGTTGTGGCGGCAGTCCCCGAACCCAGTGGTGGACACCGGAAGTAAGGGATGCCGTCAAGCTGAAGAAGGAGTCCTATCGGGCTTGGTTGGCTCATGGGACTCCTGAGGCAACTGATGGGTACCGACAGCCTAAGCGTGAGGCGGGTCGGGCAGTTGTAGAAGCAAAAACTCGGGTCTGGGAGGAGTTCGGGGAGGCCATGGAGGAGGACTACCGGTTGGCCTCGAAGAAATTCTGGCAAACCGTTCGGCGCCTCAGGAGAAGGAAGCAGCTCTCTATCAAAACTGTTTATGGTGGAGGTGGGGAGCTGTTGACCTCGACTAGGGACATTGTCGGGCAGTGGAAGGAATACTTCAAGGATGCCCTCAATCCCACTGTCATGTCCTCTGCAGAGGAAGCAGAGACTGGGGACTCGGAGATCGATTCATCCATCACCCGGGCTGAAGTCACTGAGGTAGTTTGCAAGCTCCTCAGTGGCAAAGCTCTAGGGGTGGATGAGATCCGTCCTGAGTACCTCAAGTCACTGGATGTTGCAGGGCTGTCCTGGTTGACACGCCTCTGTAACATCGCGTGGCAGTCGGGGACGGTGCCTCTGGACTGGCAGACTGGGGTGGTGGTCCCTCTGTTTAAAAAAGGGGACCGGACGGTGTGTTCCAACTATCGGGGGATCACACTCCTCAGCCTCCCTGGGAAAGTCTATTCCAGGGTAATGGAGAGGAGAATCCGGCCGATCGTCGAACCTCGGATTCAGGAGGAACAATGCGGTTTTTGTCCTGGCCGTGGAACATTGGACCAGCTCTATACCCTCCACAGGGTGCTTGAGGGTTCATGGGAGTTTGCCCAACCAGTCCACATGTGTTTTGTGGACTTGGAGAAGGCATTCGACCGTGTCCCTCGCGTCATTCTGTGGGAGGTGCTCCGGGAGTATGGGGTTGGAGGCCCTCTGCTGAGGGCTGTACAGTCCCTGTACAACCGGAGCAGGAGCTTGGTCCACATTGCCGGCAGTAAGTCGGACCTGTTCCTGGTGCATGTTGGACCCCGCCAGGGCTGCCCCTTGTCACCGGTTCTGGGGCCTCATTTATAAAACTTGCTTACGCACAAAACGGGGCTTGAAAGTTGTGTACGCAACTTCCTACACAAAGGTTGTGATTTATAAAAATAAACTTAGCGTGAGAATGTGCGCACCGGTACGCCAACTTTGATGCTTGCGTACGAACATTTTGGAGACAGGGAAACTGGCGGTGCAGATGGTGATGATCTCATACATTTAATGTCATAACATATCAGACTTATAGACCCACGTAATCATAAACACCCAAGTCTGCAGTGTTATAGATGTGTTCCTTTAATGAGCCGTTAGGCCTACTACTGTATGCACAATGTTCTTATATCATACTTCCATCTTCAAATGATACAGTGCGGTGGATGGCACTGATGGATTAGTAGTAATTCTGACAAGGTGTGTAACAATCATTCAATTTGCTGAGTAAGCATATAAATAGTGCGGTGACACTCGTGCGTAATGCTGCACAATGGATGCGCTGGCACTGCTGGAAGATCACGCAAATGGTAGGATCAGGATGGAGAGAAGTTTTAGGGACCACAGAGATTTCCTGGCCCATGATGATGACTGGCTAATAAGCCAATTTAGATTCCCTAGAGTGATGCTCTTGGATCTATGTGCTGAACTGGGCCCAGTGTTAGATAGACCCACCCGCCAGAACCGCGCCATCCTGGTGCATATCCAGGTGCTGACCACTCTGGGGTTTCTGGCGACTGGCTCCTTTCAGTGGGAATTAGCCGACAGGTAAGTGTTTGATATGATTAATATTATATAATGTTACATTGTCTGTCTAAAGCCCCTTTTGGGTATGATATAATTCAGTTAAATTATGTCCTTAGGTCTGGGATATCGCAGCCATCCCTCAGCACCATAATGCCAGCCGTTTTGGATGGCATTATAAAAATGACCAGTCGATACATCAGGTTTCCTTACACTGTGGGTGAACAGGCCAACATTAAAAGGCAATTTGCAGTAATGTCCGGTTTCCCAAATATAATCGACACAATTGACTGCACGCACATTGCTATAAGGGCTCAGAGTGAAAATGAATTTGCTTATGTGAATTGAAAAAATGTGCATTCACTCAATGTACAAATTATTTGTACCTCGGACATGATCTTGACGAATGTAGTGGCACGGTGGCCTGGGTCAACACATGACTCATTCATCCTGACGCACAGTAGTGTAGGGATCTGTAATTTCTGCCACAGATCGCTCTGTGGCACTGGAACTATTCACTGTGGTGACGACGTGCCGCCACTCTTTTTTTTTTTTTTTTTTTATTTGTGATGCCACTACTGTGACCACCAAACAAAATATCCTTTCTGGCCTCCACCTCACCCACAAGCACCTCGATTTCAGTCTCCGTAAAATTTCTTTTTCTTTTCTCTGCCATAATCGAACGTAAAATGCCATTGATCAGCAGGCATATTTATATGCAAAGCCATTCATGAGGTACTTTGCATTGACCATTCATGGTAAAATGTGGGTGTGTCGGGGGCGGGATGTGAGGTGAATCCACCTGCGCAATCTTCCAGGTGGAGTGTGATTTATAAAGGGAAAATTGCGTGCAGGTGTGAGTACGCATGGTTTTATAAATCCGAATATTTTTTGGCGTACGCCATTTTCAGCTTTTGGGCGTACACACACTTTTAGTATGGATTCTACGCAATGTTTTATAAATGAGGCCCCTGTTCATTATTTTCATGGACAGAATTTCTAGGCGCAGCCAGGGGCCGGAGGGGGTTCGGTTTGGGAGCCGGTAGATTTCGTCTCTGCTCTTCGCGGATGATGTTGTCTTATTGGCTCCCTCGAGCCAGGACCTTCTACATGCATTGGGGTGGTTCGCAGCCGAGTGTGAAGCAGCTGGGATGAGAGTCAGCACCTCCAAGTCTGAGGCCATGGTTCTCGAACGGAAAAAGGTGGTTTGCTCCCTCTGGATTGGGAGAGAGTTCCTGCCTCAAGTGGAGGAGTTTAAGTATCTTGGGATCTTGTTCACGAGTGGGGGAAGAATGGAGCGTGAGATTGAGAGGCGGATCGGTGCAGCGGCAGCAGTAATGCGGTCACTGTATCCGTCTGTCGTGGTGAAGAAGAAGCTGAGCCAAAAGGCGAAGCTCTTGATTTACTGGTCAATCTACGCTCCTACCCTCACCTATGGTCATGAACTTCGGGTCATGACTGAAAGAAAGAGGTCCCGGATACAAGCGGCTGAAATGAGTTTCCTACCCAGGGTGGCAGGGCACTCCCTTAGAGATAGGGTGAGGAGCTCTGTCACCCGGGAGGAGCTCAGAGTAGAGTCGCTGCTCCTCCACATCGAGAGGAGTCAGCTGAGGTGGCTTGGGCATCTCTACCGGATGCCCCCTGGACGCCTCCCTAGGGAGGTGTTCCAGGCATGCCTCGAGGAAGACTCAGGACACGCTGGAGTGACTATGTCACTCAACTGGCCTGGGAACGTCTCGGGATCCCCCCAGATGAGCTGGAGGAAGTGTCCAGGGAGAGTGAAGTTTGGGCGTCCCTGCTCAGACTGCTGCCCCTGCGACCCGGCCCTGGATAAAGCGGGTGAAAATGGATGGATGAATGGCATTTTGTTCCCCACTTTTTTACTTGATCAATCCCATATTGCATTTTCTTTACTTTGTGTTCAACATTTCTCCCTCTTTTCCACAGAGCCCCCTCGTCTGCAAACAGCGACCTCTCCATGTCTGTTGGGATAGTTCTAAATATATCACTTATCATAATGGAAAATAAGTCTGGACAAACCACACTTCCCTGCAGTATCCCGTTTTCTACTACATATAGATCTGATAGCTCTGACCCTATCGTCACCTGAATAGTTCTTCCATCTAGGAAATCCATGATCCAGCTGAACATTTTCCCTTTGATTCCAGTTGAGTGCAGTTTAATCAGAAGCCTCTCTTTCCACAACATGTCATAGATATGCTTTCTCAATATCAAAAACACTGCAGCCACTGTTTCCTTATGTACTTCTGCTTTCCTTATTTCATCCTCTAAACACACTCCTGGGTCCGTTGTGCTCCTTCCTTTTCTAAATCCACTCTGATATGTAGCCACCATGCCTCTACTTTCTAAAACAGACATTAACCTCTCATTCAGCATGCACTCCATTAATTTTCAAATATGTGACGTCAAGGCAATTGGCCTATAGTTTCCAGGCTTGCTGTTATCTTTACCAGGTTTCCTTATTGAATTTACTATTTCTTTCTTTCCAGCTTCCAGGCATTCTTCCCTCATCCCACACTTTGTTGTACAGTACTGGAAATTTCTCCAGACTTCCTACACTAAGATGTTTTAACATGCTGCAACAGATTTCATCTTTACCAGGCACGGTCTTTCCTGTTTTGTCTAGTGCCTTTTTTAATTCCATCATGTTGAAATGGATATTTTCCCAACCACCTGTATTACTTTTCCTACTCAAAGCCTCCATATTCTCAGATTTTGTTCTCTCTCTGCCTCTTCTTCCTTCCTCTGTTAAATTACTGGAGCTTTGTACCCTAACAAAATGCTTTGCCAACATCTCTGCCTTTTCCTTATTTGTTACTGCAGCTTCGCTTCCCTCAGTCAGTACTGGGTAACTCCACTCCCTTCTATCCCCTCTCATCTTTTTAATCATCCCCCACACCTCTTCTACCTTCACAGTGGTTCCAATGGAATTACAGTATTTCCTCCAGTGTAGCCTTGTTGCCTGTCTTATTTGTCCTCCTCACTAGTGCCTGAACTCTCTTGTACTGAATCAAATGTTGTAAATTGTGAGTTCGTTTGACTAGTTTAAATGCCTTATTTCTACCTCTTACTGCCTCCTTACACTTATCATCCCACCATGGTACCACTGTCTTCTTTACTTTATATTATATTTTTCTATTTTTCTTTATATTATGCCTTGTTTTATTTTTCTGTCAATTGTTTCCATGTTCATTCTGTCATTAATCTGACTTACTGTATATGTCTGTATCTTTTTTCAAGAAATTTCACTCAATCAGTTTTCTCCAGAATCCATTTCCCTCCTGAATTTGCTGCAGTCATCAAGTTCGCTATATTTATCTTCCACCAGATTGGGCAATGATCACTCCCTATAGTTCCTTCTTGATACACTGTACAGTCACAGATTGATGCCAAAATTGGACACTAATGTAAGATCAAGTACAGATTCTTTTCCTGTGTTTATGTCAATTCTTGTAAATCTGTCATTATTTAGGCACACCAAATGCTTTTCATCTAGCAGCTCTTCTATTACCTCACCATTACTGTCTGTCACCATAAGGTCTTGTGTCCATTGAAATCACCACACCAGACAATATTACTGTTATTCTGACCTTCTATCTCTTCAAGATTGTTTAACTCTACTCTTTTGCATGGATTATAATAATTCACAATCACCAGTTCTTTCCTTTCATCCCACACTTTCACTACTACACACTCTTGTTCATTTCCTGTTCCTTTTATTCTATGTGGAATGCCTTGCTTTACAAATGTGGCACATCCACCTCCTCCCTCTCTCCTATGCTGCCTTTTCTCACTCCTCACTGTATTATTCCTCACCTTCAGGTTTTCTATCAGTTCCTTCAAACTAACACTAAGGGGAATTCCAGAAATGACCCCTCCTTCTCCTTCAAACCTGAGCAGTCCTGCTTTCTGATGCCTGTCTTCTCCTTCTCTTCCCTCACTTTCCGACCCACCTGTGTTAGATTCCTAGTTTTTCCCTTTCTTACGACTCTGTCCTCTTCTCCCTTTCACCACCTCTCCCTATTCACTCTCCTTCCTATCATCCTCCTCACCTCCCTGCCATCCTGTCAAAGTTTGCAAGGAACAATGCAAGAATACTGTTCTGGACCTATGTAGGCTGTTGGTCAATACTCATACTCACGTATGTATGAATATTGACTGATGGCCTACAATACTAACTCCTATTGTTGCCAAGTGCTCAATTCCAAAATTAGTGTCCTTCCATCAGGTTTAAAGTTGGTCTTCTTTTACCAGAGATCAAAAATCAACACTTCCTCGTCTTTCCGCTTCCACCAGCTTTTCCAGCAACATGTCCAGTTTGATGGAAGTTCCCAATTTAACTGACAGCATTAAGTTTATTTGTTGGTGAAATGGAAGAATCACTAGATTGACATGTTTTATTCCAGTGACTCATTTCCAGTGAGAAACATTGGCCATTTTCACTTAGAGACTAGTTTTCCAGAGGAGTACAGGGGACTGATGGAGAGCTTCATCACATGGTGCAGCAATAATCACCTGTAGCTCAATATCAGCAGAACCAGTGAGCTTGTGGTGAACTACAATGCTTCAAATATGGATGCTGCTGCAAAGAAGATACAAACTGTAAAGCAATGCTACTGTACTGTTTTGTATTCTTTGTTGATTCCATAAAATCAGTGTGTCTGTTTTAATCAGTTTG
Organism: Chaetodon auriga; assembly: GCF_051107435.1. Lineage (NCBI taxonomy): Eukaryota > Metazoa > Chordata > Actinopteri > Chaetodontiformes > Chaetodontidae > Chaetodon > Chaetodon auriga. The sequence continues at coordinate 24,993,240 of NC_135083.1, forward strand.
CTTTATAAAGGCTTTTAGTTAATTAATATGTTCATTATTACAAGGTTACCATTTTTACCTGAACACCTGAACCGTGAAGAAAGGAAAATTGTTGTACTTACCCTTTAGGAAGGAAGACAACAACAAGGCGCTGTGTGTTGGTGGAGGAAAAAATGTGTGCTTGTGTTGAACTGTGTGGCTATTGTTATTAATTCTTGCAAAAAATGAAGATGATGTGTTTTTGGCAGTTCATTGTTGGTTTGCAGCACTGAACACACATGTTCACGTTACATTTTTTAGAAATTCTAATCATAATTCGGGACAGCGTTGGATGTGAGATACCTGTGGTGGAAAGTAAGTACAAAGTAGATTTATTCATGTATTTCACTTAAATATAGTCTTGAGGCACTTTCATCATTCTAGTTACTTCTGTTCAGTCTTTTTGAACGTTTTTGTTTTTTCTTTTTTTTTTTCAGTCATCAATTCAGATACCTGCTGTTCTACACCTGCCCTGTAGTTACCCCCAGTGTGTTCCAGCCAATCCCAGTCATCTGATCCCCTCACCCACAGCACACCTCCCTCATTTTCTCCCTCTCCCAGGTTGTCTAACATGCCACCCAGTCTTATTGTACCTGCTCTCGTTCATGTTTCACCCGCCTGCCCCTTGTCTGCTTAATTTGTCTTTGCTGACTAATTACCTGTTGCTGAACTCTGCCTTGAACTCTTACAAAGTAAGAGCTGCTCCATCCTGCTTCAACGACTACCGCCCTGTGGCACTGACACCAAACATCATGAAGTGCTTCAAACGGCTAGACCCCTACCCGTTCGCATACTGGACCCTGGACCCCTACCAGTTCGCATACTGCACCCTGGACCCTGGACCCCTACCAGTTCACATACTGAGCCAAACGATCTGCAGAGGATGCAATCTGCTCTGCCCTTCACCCAGCACTCACCCACCTGGACAAAAATGACTCATATGTGAGAATGCTGTTCATAGACTTTAGTTCAGCATTCAACACCATAATACCACAACTCATTTGCAAACTTGACAAACTGGGCCTCAGCACCTCCCTCTGTAACTGGCTGCTGGACTTCCTCAGTCAGAGGTCACACTGAGCACAGGGCCCCCCAAGGCTGTGTGCTCAGTCCCCTGCTCTTCACCCTGCTGACACATGACTGCACAACAATCTACAGCACCAATCACATAGTGAAGTTTGCGGAGGACACAACTCTGGTGGGTCACTCCACAGGAAGGAGGTTAACCTTCTGACCACGTGGTGCAGAAACAACAACCTCCTGCTGAATGTCAGCAAGACCAAGGAGATTGTTGTTGACTTCCAGAGAGGCCACACCCACACTGACCATCGATGGTGCTGCTGTGGAGAGAGTGAGCAGCACCAAATTCCAGGGGGTGCACATCAGTGAGGACCTCTCCTGGACCACCAACACCACATCACTGGTGAAGGAAGTCCAGCGGTGCCTCTACTTCCTAGTGCTCCACCACCCATCATGAGCACATTCTACTGAGGCACCATTGAAAGCATCCTTTCCAGCTGCATCACTGTGTGGGGCAGGAGCTGTACTGACAACAACAGGAAAGCCCTGCAGCACATAGTGAACACAGCTGGAAGGATCATTGGTGCCCCACTCCCCTCCCTGCAAGACATATACACCACCTGCCTCACCCACAAAGCCACCACAATTGTGAGCAATGCAAGCCACCCCGCACACAATCTGTTCAGCCCCCTGCCCTCTGGGAGGAGGTGTAGGAGCCTCCGTTCCTGCACCACCAGACTCACTAACAGCTTTATCCACCAGACTGTTAGGTTTGTGCAAGTTTGAATCTCTGGCCTGTGGCTGATATACTCCACAGATTAATGTCCTCTTCATGATCAAAGTGACAAGTAGCCACGAGTAGTCACAGAAGAGTGGGATGTCCAGAGAGACACCACAGTATTCCTATTACAATAATTCCTATAATTTTTCTGTAATCATGCAGTCGGTCTCACAGGACAGCAGCGTTCTCATGGAGGGGGATTCTCTCTGTAACATCACTGGAAGACTGAGAATCTGAGGGGATGTTTCATGTCAGGTTTAAAATATTTGTATTTAGTCTCCTGGCAGCAGGAGCTACTGCAGCACATCCCATAATCACCCATTAACTAATTAGTGCCACCTGGTGGACATACAGGAGCTGTTTCCTCCAGTGTTTGTGGAGGTGGTGGGTCACCTCATTGAACTCAAAGCCCACCTCTGTTACATTATAAAAATGAAAAAACTTTTATGAACTAAAACAGGAAGCTTTGAGGAAAAAGATTTCACACAGCTGATGCCACAAACTGAAACACAATTCTTCTTCTTTTTTCAACTTCTCACCACCAAATAACATGATTTGGATATCAAAACAAATATGGAAGAGTGTTTTCTACTTCAGTCATTATGAACTCATCTGTGTACAATATTTAAAAAAAAAAAAAAAAAAGTGATTCTTGATGCTATTCCCTTCTTTTATGACAGGAGAGGAAACACTGCGGACCCCAAAGAGAAACCCTAAGTTATTTTTCTTGCCAAAAGGCAAAGACAAACACAGCGTCAGGATCAGGATGTCGTCCCACTTGAGCGGAACAATTTCCTGGTGAACCTGATCAAGTCCTGTGAGTAGCCTCAGCTGACAGCCATAATAAAGAAAATCAGACCTGAACACTCCAGCACACATTTCCACCCTTCAGTCCACAGTTCTCATCATGTAACCACTCCCACTGGCCTCTGATCTAACACCACCACACCAAACATCCCCTCATCACTCAGTGTGAAGCATGGACTGAGGTGGAGCCAGACACAGTCAACAGGACCATCCACCACCATCCAGCCAGAGACACAGAGGACAGGTGTTACTGCTGCTCCTCGGAGAGGGTCACAGGGCAATATGAGGAATTACAGACAAAACCACATCTGCACAACTCAGGGCTGTGATGTGACTGGCTGCCATGGCAACACTGGAGACGAGGAAATTAAACTGACAGGACATATGAGAATGCAGCTGAACCTCCTGTGCTGGCAGATCATGTCCTGTAATGCAGCCTGCAGGGTGACATATGACAGTGTGAAGACAGAGCTGAGATGGTCGTCTCTTTTATACTTCCACTGAGACTTCATGCTTCAGGGCCGTAGACTTCCTGGTAGGAGCTGAAGGACTATATTCTCCCAGGACAGGTCACAGATCTGTCTCCCACCATGTCACCAGCAGGGGATGCGTCATACTTCACACCATACACCTCAACCTGGCATGACCAAACCTCACAGATCAGCTGAGATTCAGGAAGAGGGATGGAGGTTGGAGGCACTGCTGGACGGGAGCTTTCTACCATATAATACCTCCACTGACATCCACAGTAAAACTTTAGTGGATACTCTACAGGCAGAAGACAGATCAGCTGTTTTAAGCATATTAACAAGGAAAAAGATTTTTTTACTTAAACCCCCAATAGCTCACCCTCTGTAGTGGCTATATTTCATAATGAAAATCAAAATTGAGACAAACTTGAAATCTAAAGGCCACTGATCCCCCATGGGAATGTGTTGCATACAGGTAAAACAAGTCCATTATCTATATAAAGTCTTTATTTGACCTTGACGAGAAAACAAACTACTGTAGAACGACAACCCTCCAGGTGCATCCTGGTCCTATACCTGCCTACAGTACCAGAAGTGCTGTCCAGACCTAACCATTCAAAAACAGATTAACTGGACAAATCACTCACCAAACTAATAAAAGAAAATACTAACTATACTTTGTTTAGATAAAGAAAATGTGATTAATCATCAGATATTTTAAACAACAGCAAAAGAATAAATAATCCCTCCACCTTCATCACATAATTCAGTCACTTGCTAAAGCCGCTAAGCTTTCACCTCTTTGAGGCTTAAATTCAGTTGGAGCATTGAATAAAACTTGTCTGTCAATGATTTTAAACTTTTTGCAATTACAATTAGTCATTTGGCAGACACTTTTATCCAAAGCGACTTACATAGAATAGAATAGAATAAAAATGCATTGTGCTGTGTCTGAATCTCAAGACAGCAATAAATAAACAAACAAACACACAGTTCCATTCATACACTACAATACATGTAAAGAAAATAGATATTCTATCAGTCATGTAAAAGACAGGAGGATCCTTGGCTCTGTGAATGGATAATGATTAAAAAGTTAATAGTAAACAGTAGTTCAAGCATGCAGTCAAGATATCAGTTCAGTTTGAATGTCAGCAGCATTAAAATGTAAGCAGTCCCATTATTGCACAAGATGTCCCATTATTGCACAGTTGACTTTTGAGGTAGTAGTTTGTTTGATTTTAGTTTCGTTTGATTTTGTTTAGTTCAGTTATAGCCCTTACATAGAAGCCGTTTTTCAGTCTGGTGGTTCAGTGTTTTGTATCACCTTCCAGAGGGTAACAAACAGAACAGGGAATTACAAAATGTCCTCCAGAGAAGGCAGTGGAAGTCCAATTATTTTTCCTGCTGCTTTAACAGTCCTTTGGAGTTTTTTGCGATCTGCCTCAGTGCAGTTTGCATCCCAAGCTGTCAGACAGTATGTTCGGACGCTCTCTATGCAGCATTGGTAGAAGGCTCTGAGCAGCTCTGCAGGCAGGTGGTTCTTCCTCAGTGTGTGTAGGAAATAGAGTTGCTGCTGTACCTTTTTGACAAGGGCCGAGGTGTTGACAGTCCATGTGAGGTCTTCGCTAATGTAAGTCCCTGGAGACTTACATTAGCGAACCCTAATGTAAGTCGAACCCTCTCCATCTCCTCTCCCCTGATGACAAGAGGAGTGTGGTCCTCATGGTGTCTCCTCAAGCCGATGATGAGTTCTTTTGTCTTTTTGATGTTGAGTGTGAGGTTGTTGTTCATGCACCAGTCTGTCAGCTTGTCTATTTCCTCAAGGTGGTGGGTTTCATTGTTGTTTGAAATCAGTCCCACCACCGTTGTGTCGCTGGGTGTGTGGAAATACAGTCAAGTGTGTAGAGTGAATAGAGCATTGGACGAAGGACACAGCCTGGGAGAGAGAGCTGTGTACCAAATTTGACTGCCTGTGAGCGGTTGGAAAGAAAGTCTTTAATCCACATATAGAGGGAGCTATTGAAACCCAGTCCAAGCAGTTTATTGACCAGCCTGCTGAGGATGATGGTACATATGAATTCACACACCAATGGCACAGCATCCGGGGAAGTTTTGGGGTTCAGTATCTTGCCCAAGGATACTTTGGCATGTGGACTGCTGAGACCAGAGATTGAACCACAGACCTCCTGACTGGTGGACAACCACTATACCTCCTGAGCCACAGCTGCCCTTCTTATAGTGTCACATTTTCCATGATGGGACAATAAAAGAACTGGACTGAACGGCACTTGTTCACTCTTTTAGAAATCATTGAGTGAATATCTCAGAGTGAAATAGCAGTTTTAGAACAAGCCTCTTGAATAAACAGGCACTCCATAGGAACCAGTGTCATACTCAGCACTAAAAACCATGAGTGATGGGTGATTTCAAGTCATGTTGTTTTACTGACATTTTGTATTTAATTTTGCAATTATTCAAAATAAACTATTTTGCAATTAGTCCCTCCAACAGTCCTTGAATAACACTCAACACTGGATCCAGTGTATAGGTACATAGCTACTTGATTTCTGATCAACTTTACTCCATTTTACACCAATTTAAGGTTGACATTTATCAGAGGACGATCTGAAAAAAATAAAAATAAAAAAAATATTGCTGTTGTAGTTCCAGTAACATATATATTTTCTGTCATGTTACTCTTTTTTAAAAAGAGCCTAGCCAAGGTCTGTTTAACAATTCAAAAACATCTGGCCTTAAAGTATAGTATAGTTGTAGTATTAGCAATAGCTTGACTCTTAAATAGCATATAGGCTATGTGGGGAGCCATGTTTCTAATTAGATATGTTTCATGTTCTCTGGTCTGACATGTAATACTGTCAACACTGTGCTCTGTCACTTACCGAGCAAACGTCAAGTAAAAAAGTTTTCCAGCCAAAGGAATCCATCAGCTGGCAAATCGTTGCAATGCTGAGTGTAACATTAACTGCAACTCAAACTTCACAAGATTTGAAAAACACAAACACAGTAAAATAATTCAGCATCACCTGTTAGATGCAGCTGGATCTGACTTCATGAAGCACTTATTACACTTACTACTATTCACATACTTTGGTGTTCAGCTCTGCAAACAGACATTGCAACCAGGTGCTGCTCAGTGTTATGTCTGGATAAAGCTTTTTTAACCCTGGAAGGGCTTGAGGCCAACTTGTGAGCTGTGGCTGATGAGTGACTGTACTCTGTTTACAATATTGACGCTCCAAATGCTCATTTTCAAGACTAAACATCTCCACTAAACTCTAAACTCTGAACTAGAGAATAAAGTAGAGTCGAATAAAATCACTGGCCACATCTCCAATTCGTCTGGCCATTAAAATAATGAATAAAAACTGAATGAATGAGGTGGGATATAAAGCAAATTTGTCAATTTTTTATTTTTTTTGCCCAAAACCACCAATTTTCCTCAAAGGGGCTTTACAATCTATGCGGCATATGACACCCTCTACCAATAGTACAATTAAAATATGGAGAAACAGGATGACAGTATTAACTGGCATACAGACATCCATGAAGAATATGAATCTGGGAAGCAACTCAGCACTGGAACGAGCTGCAGACAGCATTTAGTGTGATGAGCAGGTTACCACTGAGGAACAGCTGAAATGATGAAGGTATTACACTTTCTACATTGTCTTGAAGCCGTGTCATGTTGCAGATCTGTGTTATTTTGTTTGATTTTATGATTTACATCGTTCATATTTCTAAATAAATATTCCAGCATATCTCTAATGACACACACCATCTTGGGGCAATATACAGTATACCTTTGTAGAAGTACTGGCTGGTACACACAGAGTAGGAGAGAAACTTCTGAATTATGGTGATATTTAGTTGAAATAAAAATCATTAAAACCGAACTTTCTTCAATTCCTGTAATAAATTACAGTCTTTGACCGACGGTATGTCTGAATGGGAGATTACTCTCCAACGTCTCCTTGAAGTTGTTTTTTAATCAACCAGCAGGCGGCGCTTGATGACTGCATGATTGGAGCGGAGGCCGGAACCACTTTGTATCAGCGGAATATGTTCATTCTGTTCGCCTGTGCTTGAGTTGGCCTTCATTGCACTTCTTCTGATACATTTTTACAACACACGTGACAACCTTTTCCCATTCAAGCTTTTATTAAGCATTGGCCTTTGTTCTAAAACATGTCTACAAATGTTGATATTAATTCACTATTTCAAGAAATGAAGGGGTAGCACCTCTAATGCTGGAATATGACAAGGACATGACAACAGAGATAAAACACACCATGAAGAAGGTGATCCCACCTGTGACATGACAAGAGACACTGCAGAAGAAATATACCATTACGCAGCATTCAATAAATTCGTTACTAACTCACTTTCGGTTACCATATATTGTCTATTATTCCCTTGCATGGTTATTATTTTTTTGTTCAAACAAGCAACGAGCCCCGTTAGGAATAATGGACAGGTGAATTTGGATTCCGGTAACCATAGTGAGACATGAGAAACTGTGTCAAGTGAGTCTGAGTCTGCTCTTACCCTATCAGGGCTTAGAAGGTTTCACTTTCAAAATAAAAGCACCACTCTAATACTGAAACCCATTCCGTCGTACTTTTGTTAGTTTGTTTTTAATATTGAGACTTAAAGCCGGAAGTGGTCTTGTTAATAGAGCCACATTTACAACTCCTCCACCAGAAAAGCCTTTAATGTCGTCTAAACGAAAGAAACTTCTAAGTAGCTCGACAACTTTTCCTTCGACATTGTTGGACAAGACGTTATCGTTGCCAACGATATGTACAGTTAATGTTTCATCTTCCGACATGACCGGTTGATACAGCTAGTTTGGGCCCGTCTACTTAACGTTGGGTTAGTTGCGAGGTACACCTAACTGTTCAATGCATATGCTAGCGTCAAACGGATCCATAATGGACTTGGACTCCGAGTTGGTGAAAATAAAAGCACACTACTGTGGGTAAGTAGCTCACCCACGGAAAGTGGACGGTGGTCAGCCGATTGGCTGTGTCAAAGGGAAACACCTGTGGAAGACTTCCAGTTCAGTGGTGGTGTTATGGGTCAGTTGTAGGGTCTTCTTCTTGACGTCTAATCAGGGTTCGATAGATCAAGCTAGGTCACAGTGACTCTGCACCGTACCCGACCATTGTCTGCCTCTTCATCAAAAGAATTCGATTCAAGATAAGAAGAGTTGTACAGTGTTTCAGAAGCTTTCCCGCTGATAAGAATATTGATTACATGGAGCGAATATTCTCTTTCATTTTTATTTGACTGGATTAAATGCTATGGCATTAGTAGCAAGTTGTTGTGTGTCGTCTCGTGATGTGTTTTCGAACGCCTGAAGTTTGGCGGTAATTAGGTTGTTGGCTTGAAGCTTATAATTATTCATGTAATGAAATATGAGTCATGTTACTGCTGTGTCAAATATTAATTTCTGTGAGATATTTGCTGTGTTAAAGCTCTTATAAGTAACTTATACTTCAGTAATATCTCATGTGTACCCGTTCGTCTGACTCATTTCAGAAACGTTCCCTTCACCTTTGTGTTTTAAGTCCTTGCTCTGGTCTGCGCCACTTCTGTCAAATGTCCATTTTTACTTGCGTTGGTGAGACAAATCTTGCTCGTCGTAATTGAGACTATGATATGACACCTGAACCTTGCTCTTAACAAGACAATGCTGCAATGATGCGACTAAAAGTTGTAAAAGTCAAGTAATGTTATGGAAGGTCCTTGATTATGGAATTGTCTTATTTTGTCAGTTCCTTCTTCCAGTGTTTCTGCTACAACCACTGTGTGTGTGTGTGTGTGTGTGTGTGTGTGACCATATTTGCTTCTTTTCTATGATAGAAGTACTTACTGTCTTTGTATTTTTGCATCATATGAGCCTCTGAGAATAATGATGGGCCTTTGTCACTATTCTCTGACATTTTATTTGGCTGTTGATCAGATAATCATTAATCTGTGCACTTATATGAGTTTGGCACTTACAGTACCAGTCAAAAGTTAGGATACACCTTCTCTTTCTATGCTTTGTCTTTATTTTTATGATGTTCTACATTGTAGATTCATTCTGAAGACATCCAGACTATGACTGAACTCTGTAGTAAACAACATAAGTGTAAATAAAGCAAACTATATTTTATATTTCATATTCTTCAAAACACCAACCATTTGCATTGATCACAGCTTTGCACACTCTTGGTGTTATCTTCATCAGATTCACGGGGAAGTCAACTGAAATGTTTTTCAGTTAATAGGTGTGCTTTGTCAAATGTTTATTGGAATTTCTTCCCTTCTTTTTGAGATCATTGTTTTGTTGTGCCAAGGTAGTGCTGATATACAGTAAACAGCCTAATTCAACTCCATATTATGGCAGGAACTGCCCAACTTAGTAAAGACAAACGCTAATTACTTTAAGACATGACGGTCAGTCACTCTGGAAAATTTTAGGAACTTTGAATGTATTTTCAAGTGTAGTAACAAAAGCTAACAGACCATGAAACTGACTTTCCAGGGGACCACCCCAGGAAAGGACGACCAAGAGTTACCTCTGCTGCAGAGGATAAGTTTATTAAAGTTCGGGGCCTCAGAATCACCAATTAACAGCATCTCAGATTAAAGTGTGTATAACAGCTTCACAGAGTTCAAGTAGCAGACACGTCTTGATCAGCTGTTCAGAGGAGACTGTGAATCAGACCTTCAGGGTCAAATTGCTGCAAAACAAAACACTACTGAGGGAGACCAACAAGAAGAAGAGAATTGCTTGGACCAAGAAACACAGGACATTAAACCAGTGGAAATCTGTACTTTGGTCTGATGAGTCCAATTTCTAGTTTTCTGGTTCTTTGTGAGACGCAGAGAAGATGAATGGATGGTATCTGCATGTGTGGTTCCCACAGTGAAGCATGGAGGAGGAGGTGTGATGGTGTGGGGGTACTTTGCTGGTCACACTGTTGGTGATTTACTAAAATTCAAAGCACTCTGAACCAACATGGCTACCACAGCATTCTGCAGCCACATATTATCTCATCTGAACACACCTCCAGGCTATGAAAGACGTGGGCACAAAACAAGATGTCTGGACTTTGTAAGTGTCTGAGCAGAGTTTTGGCTGAATTTAGTGATCAGTTTCAGTGGTCTGTTCATTGCTTAGTGTTTTAAGGTTAATCTTTTTGGGTATTTGACCAAGAGGGAGAGTGATGGAGCGCTGCATCAGATGACCTGGCCTCCACAATCATCCAAAGTAAACTTAGTTGAGACGGTTTGGGATGACTGCAGAGTGAGGAAAAGCAGCCAGGTGCTGTATGGGAGCTTCTTCAAGACTGTTGGAAAAGTATTCCAGATGACAACCTCATGAAGCTGGCTAAGAGAATACCAACAGTGTGCAAAGCTGACAAAGTAAAAGGTGGCAACTTTGGAAAAAGGACTGCAGACTAAACCATATGCACCATTGAAACTACAACCTCTGACGACACAGCAATGGTTTTTAAATGACTTTGACCCAAACGACACAAGTTTAAAACTCGCCCTGTAACTTAAACAACAGCTGCAGTGTTTTTATTGATTCAGAGCAGTCTGTAATTGTCTCCATAGAAGCCACTACAAGGTCAACTATCAGACCAGGTTTTGTACACACACAAACCAGCAGTACCAAAGAGGAGGTGTATAATTCTGGCTCAGTGTTACAGGGCTACAAATAATCTTCATGTATGATTAATCAATCAGTAATTTGTAAAACTTTGTAAATATGGACACATGCTCATTATGACTCTCCAGAAACCAAACTGAGTCTTCATATTTGTCATTTTGGCCAACCATCAGGAAAGAACCCAAATACAGCCAGTTTATAATGACATGAAACTGAGCATTCTTTGAGTCGAGAAGTTGGGAACAGTTAATGTTTTCCATTTTTAAACATGATAGTGATGTGGATCTAGGGATGGTGATGTTGCTCGGGTTGCTAGCTTCTTTGTCAGTCCAAGACCTGGATCCACTGTGACTTTTTATGTTTCGCTTTTCATTACCATCTTTATTATGTTTATTTTTCTGTCAGTTTCTTCCTGTAGATGGAATAATTGATTTATCATTTCAGAACTAGTTAGCTGACATTGCCATGTCACTAAGGGCATGAATGAATGATGTGGAATATCTTCTGCATCCATGCTGGATTAACAGTAACAGGGTCCACAGTATACTGAGCCTGGCATACACTGGTTTCTCATGATTAAGAGATCAGAAAAGTTTAAACAGACTAAAATATTGAAGCTTGAGAATGAAAAGCCACGTTGTTCAATAGGTGATTAATCCAGTTAGCATGCTTAAAGGACCACAAAGCTCAAGCTAACAATGTGATGAGTTGTGTTCTGCTCTTTTTCAAATGTCAGAGAGAATGAGTTTGGGAGTGAATGTTCTTTAGTTTATCTGATCTTCGAGTTCTTTAACAGTGAGTTTGTGGGTAAGTGCTAATAGTCAGGGAACACTCTCACCACCAGAACCTAGGATGTTCCCTTTGTAGGACAGTTCTCCTTATTGTTGATATGTTACTGTAAATGAACTGCTGCTTCTCAGGTAGCAATTTACTGATGTCAAACTTACTAAAAACTCTGAACTGGCTCAGAAGTGCTTTTCAACTTAATAAGACCCTCAAGTGTATTTTCAGAGGGTACTGTGTTGGGTAATGCGACCCTGTTAACATCAATCTAATCTGTTCATTTTTTTTTTTTTTTTTTTTTTTTTATGAATGACATGGTTTGTTGAATATGCATTGAACATTCATGTCAGACTGTCTGTCACTGTCTTGCTGTTCACACAAAACTTTGGCTTAGACTCTATATACTGAGCAGACCAAGTGGTGTAACTTTAAGATTTAGTCTCTGGACTCGGTCACTATATGAAAAGTCAATAGAGCAACTCAAATTTTCAAGTTTTTTTGTGATTGAGAAGTGGGGCTGGTGTAATACATGAGTTTTCAATTCATCTTTCCACAAAATGCTGTATTTCTCTTTAACTAAAGGAGCCAAACTTCTCAAAACTACGATATTGTCTAAACCCAAGTTACCGTACAACAACTTTCACCAAATAAAATACAGGCAAAATTTTCATTTAAATTAGGAAATGTCGAATTTAAGAATAAGTGAAGAAGATAATGAATCGGACCTGACATTTGTTGTCATCTTGACATTTTTGAGATTTAATATTGATAAAAGAGAAATTTATGGCAGAGAGGGTTAGAAGTTATCATCAGTATCTGCTAAAGAGTTATAGTGTTGCTACATGAACTGCAGTGACTTATTGCAGTGTCTTATTGCAGCATAAATTTTACAGTCAGACCAACTTTAAACAAAGGCTCGGAGCAGATTAGCAACCAAGAAGTTGTTCAAATTGCACACATATTTTATGTCGTCATGCTCTTCAATGTAGATTATAGTAAACAAGGTCCTCATGTTCCAGACACAACTTTGTCTGCTTCCAGTCATAGAGAGTGAGCAGATACATAGAGAGAGATTCTGTAAGGTCAATGGCCAAAGTAAAGGTAAAAAGACAATAAACAAAGACTATGTGAGACTTCAGGTATTTTTTAAACCTGATTTTCAATTCTTTTTTCCAATTAGATTCTTTTTGGAGTTTCACATGGTTTAATAGTTATAAAATAAACAGATAAGAATGCTGGACATTTTCTCATTAAATCCAGAAATTCAAGTAATTTCAACCAATTATCAGCAGCCATATAAGAAAAAAAGAGAGAAAGAGAAAGTGTTTTTTGTTTGCATTCAGTAATAGTGCAAGACAAGTGAGTCACAGGAAGACACGTGTGAGACATGACAAGCCAAGAGAGAAACAACAACCAAAGACAGGATAGAAATATGAAAATAAAACCTCAAAGTAAAATTACAAGATGACGTAAAATTACTATGCACAAAAGGAGGTATATATGTGAGTAGATGTATGGGGAAGAGAGAGACAAGAGGGAAACAATGAGTCTTAATGATAACAATTATAACAATAATAGGGAGAGAGCAAAAGTGAGAGATGAGAAAAAGAAAAAAGGCTCGTATGGAGCATCTGGGTTGAGGACATGTCGGGGTGGAGCTGGGACAGAATGGGACAGCTGGATCAGGCAAGAGTTTAGTTTATTAATTAATTAGAATAAGAATAGTTTTAAAGAAAAATGTATTGAAGACAACATATTGCCAGTGAAACTCGTATCATGATGATATTGTGTCTAGTCGTTGTGTACCATTGGATGTGAAGCTTACTATCAATCCCTGAAGTGTATTAGTTTTGTCTTGGTGTCCTATGCCACATAGACTGCACTGAAGAGCTAGTACGAAGCCTGGGGCTTACTGCACTGACAGTGAGCACAGACCTTATTAGTATGACAACAAAAAGGAGAGATGAAGTAGGAGACCCTTGTAAGACACCATATGTCTGTAATTATATCAAAATGTCACATAAGCATCATTAAGATGTTGGTAAGGGTGGTATTGATTAAATGTCAAGGAGTGTAATAAACACAATAAGATAAGATGAAAGGCAAAAGTTAAAATACAATATCATACCATACTCATATAGTCTTCACATTCATTACATCAAAGCTACTCAGCTAGATCTAATTTGATATACTGTACATTTCATGTATGTAGGCATAACCTCACTGTGTATGTGTGTGTGTGTATGTGTGCACACGTGCATGTGCAAGTGTGTGTGTGTGTGTGTGTGTGTGTGTGTGTGACATCATTCCACCTTGACTGTGAGGAGCAATGCCTGCTGAGAAGCAAGCTGTCTCTGCTCCACCTTGTCAGAGTCCAACAAACACTCACCATAAACACTTTGCGCACACACACACACCCAGAAACCTGTTAGACACACTCCCATAGGCCCAGTGACTGTAGCTCCTGCACTAATACATTTAGAAACATGTTTTAGGTGGGGATTTTTGTTTACAGTATAAAGCACATACATATTTGGATACATATCTGGCTGCACGTTTGGCCCAGTCTTCATTCAGACCTTGATTCTCAGCAGCTGCACTGTTGAATGTGAATACATACTGCCCACAATGTCACATTCAGCCAGCAGCAGCGCAGTGAGGGTTGATGATGAAACTGAACACGCACACCCTTATTTGAAATAGTTGTCCACTGATAAGGGTCTTTGAAGGCCAGTACTGATATGAACAGGGTTCCCACATGTCCTGGAAAACTTGGAAAACAATTTTTCAGTCATTGAAAACACATGGAAAATGAGAGAAGAAGTAAAATCTTGTGTTGCCCTGGAAAATTATTTCAGCTTTCTATTTTCCTATAGCTCAGAGTGAACTACTAGCATATTTATCAGAGCTCCTCAAGACGGATAACATTGTTATCTGAGAAGCAAAGTTATATTCAGGATAGCATATTAATGTTCAAATGGTAGTTTATGGACCAGAGTATTTTGAATAGGCTGCTCTCAGTCATGTTGTGGTACTGTGAACACACCCCCAAGTCATGTCACATGATAGCTCACGCAGACTGGATGACGGATAATAACTTCAGTGGCCTAAACTCTGAACAGTGTGAGTTACATTATCCTTCAGATGGAAATATTAGACACTGCTGGGTGGTAACTGTGGTAGTTTTTATTAGGTTTTTAGATTAAAGTTGCTTTCTTCACACCTTGCTTTAAATGGCTGAATAATTGCTAATAAATAAATTGCTTAGCATGTTTGGTGCAGTTGCTAAAGTTAAGTTAATGTGCTTGCTTGCTTGTTTTGCCTGCAAAGGTTTAAGGTGCAAAGGTTTACTAGGTTTTGAGCATTGATATAACAGCAATGATTTGCTATATAAAGATATAGTGGAATAATGGCATCCTGAGCAGAAATGAAGTCACACTCCTACTGTGTGTGTTGTAATCTGAGTTTCTCTGTTCTGTATTTTGGTTGCCGGACCAGCCATGCGTGCATGTTAGTGCATGTGAGTCCCCCCTGCTTAAAGTGTTGGCCCTTCTCGTGTTTGTAAAGACACACACAGCATTGTAAAAATGGGATGGTAGTATGCAAAGCGGTGCTAGTGGTGTCCCAAACATTCAATGAAATGATCAAACTTCACTTATCGAACATATTTTACTTGATGTTTAGTTAGCTAGCATTAGCAGGATAACTAGCAAGCTAATAATTATGTCACATGGATTTAGGTCACATGGCAGATAGAAGAAATAGCTTCTTTCCAAGATGAATGCATTACTAATTTTACTAAAAGAAATCTATACTGTAAAATCGATATTCCAACCAACAGAATAATAACCAAGATGTACTGACGCACCTCGTCATTTGACGTTGTTCACAACTGGATAACTTTGTTCCATGGTTTATCTCCTTATGCTGAGAAGAGGAAGGGAGGGGGGAGGTGTGGCAAACGCACCTATTTGTTATGGACTGAGATGCTGGTGCAACATATAGTGGCTGAAAATCTCATATATACTGCAGAACCTTTAAGGTTTGTGATTCAGCTCTGACTAGGAGCAATGGTTTCAAATGTGTGTTGTGGAGAGAATTGACGGGATAATAATGAACAGAAAGCCAGGGTCCAATAATGAGCTGGAGCCCAACTGTATGTGTGAGTCATACATGTGTGAACACCAGCTAAACCCCTTTATACTTTTGCTCGCCCTGTCTCTTCAAACACAATGCTCCAGAAGATTAAATAAAGCTTTGAATTGTACATTTAGGCATGTAAAGTTCAGGCGAGATCTGTCAGGACTCAGAATTGTGGGCTACTATTTGCATTATTGTTGTTCAGGCAGCAATGGTTCATGCAATTCATTAGAAAAAAGGGATTCACGTTATGAATTGTTAATAATGATAATCATAAATGTTATTTACATAGCACTTGACAAGCGTATAGCACAAAAAAACAAATTAAATACAATGAGGGAATACTATAAAAAATATATTGATTATGTTAAAGCAGAGCATTAAAACAAGGCAATTACAAAAATATCAGTAAGAGGAGATAGTTGTAAAAGTGATGACATTAAAACATCTAAAGATTATGTCTGTATGTTTTTTTTAGTCAGACTTCACAGAGAGGAACATATTAGTGTAATGTATGATCCCTGTCTGTCAAACCAGCTACATTATCACTGGAAAAGTCCTGGAAAATGATTTCCAGAGAAGAGTGGGAGCGTGATGAAGTTCAGCCACGTAGCGCTTTCTGTTTCTTTTCAGCATTCATAAACAGAGGGCAAACAAAGAATTTATGGTCATTGATTTCAACTGGTGTCTGTCCCAACTGTCTAGTTTACAGCTTCAGTATTAAATTTATTACAAAGACTGATATGTACTAGCAAAGCCTTCTGACTTGTCTTGCAAGCTTTGTTTTTCCAGTGTTTTCCTATGAGTTGTGATTCCTTTTATAACCAGAGCTCAGTCAGTACATAAGCTCATCCTTCATCCGTTAATGAACGGACACGTCTTTTGTCTGTTTTGGTACTTCTTTGGTACCAGTTTAAATGTGTTTGTAGCAATGATTACCAATAACTGTCAGCTACCTAAAGTTTGCATCAAATGTCTGGACAGATTCATCATTGTCCAGTTTTCTCATCCTTTGATCCAGCAGTTCCAGATGTAAAACATATGCTTCTGTACTGAATTTAAGCAAAGTCCTGGTGTTTAGACAACAGTCAACATTTGAGAACACTAGGTTCTTTTGTTAAATTTAGAATTGTGAACCTTTAAAAACTAACTACTAAGTCCTCCACACCGACAGTTGTGTCTGGTCTGCTGCTGGGGGCACTGTTCCCGGGTCCCTTCAGCCTGGCTGGGCGGGGGGCTCCCCACGTTGGTGTGGGGGTCCACCTGTCTGTCGGAGGAGGGGGGGCCTGTGGTCATACCCTTGTGGTCATAGTCTGCGATGATTTCTCTCAGTGTGGACGGCCTCAAAGGTGGCGTTTTTCTCGATCCTCAGTGCCTTGCCATGTCTCACTACTGTGTGTGTGTGTGTGTGTGTGTGTGTGTGTGTGTGTGGTTGTGGGTGTGCATATGTACATACGGAGGGTGGGAGGGATGGGTTTTCTGTTTTTCTGTTTTCCTTTATAATGTTTTTAACTGTTGTAAAGCACTTTGTGTTACATTTTATCATGTGCTATATAAATAAAGTTTGATTTGATTTGATTTGATAATGTTCTGAAACTATTTCCAGAATTCTCCAAGATTCTTGTAACTGCCTGGATGAAAAATATTGCATCTGCTGCACAATGAAAAAGATTTTTATCCCATTTAGAAGCTCTGACTCTGTTTATTATTCCAAACAAGGTGACACCTGGAAATAACATGTCTTTGCTCCATTTAAGCAAAAATTCAACCATGTTTTTATGAGTTATATTTCTTTATATGAACAGTCAAGCTCATTTCCATTTTTTGTATCTCTCTCAAAAATGCAAAAGGTATGTCATTTCAGGCTACTTGAGTAGGAAAATAAATCTGCAACTTGTGAAATGGATTAAAAACCTTTTTTGCAATGCAGCGCATGGAATATTTTTATTATCCAGATGGTTAGAAGAGTCTGAGGATTGTGATATCACTTTCTGAAGAGCTTTGGGAGCTTTTCAAGGATTGTCAGGTATTTATCTGTCAGAAACAGATGCCTAACTTTATGAAGTGATAATAATACAGTATATTAGAGGCACAGGCTGGGGCTGCCATTATTTGCAGACTGCTATTAGTCCTCCTATGACCACAACTACAATAGCTATATTCATACTACAATTTGCAAGGTCAAGAGTAAACTCCACGCTCATTGTACATCTGTTTCCACAGCCTGAGTAGTTCCCCTTATGACAAGTAAACTGATCTTCAGGTCCAAAATCAGTGGCGTGCCTCTTTAATTTTGTCCATTTGTCCAAATTCTCGAGTGATACTGTTTAATACCTTTAAATTTCTTTCTGAATGTTCACTTCCATTCAGACTAGTGAACAGCCAACAAATACAACAGATATGCTCAGTGACCTGCATCCTTCCGCAGTCAATGTGCCATTAACTCTGTTGTAAACCTTTTCCTCTGTCTGTGTTTGCACATCCAGGTACTCTGTAAATACTATACCTACAGTAGCCAGATAACAGCTGCTAAATTAATCATCTGATAACTTAGGAGTGCGAGTGTAGTGAATGGATTCCTCATTTTGTTGTTGTTTTCTTGGAACCCCCTGAGGGATCTCTTGATCTCTGTTTCACTAAAGCAAAGTGACTCGATCTTGACATTTTCTGTGTGTGTGTGTGTGTGTGTGTGTGTGTGTGTGTGTGTGTGTGTGTGTGTATGTGTGTGTGTGTGTGTGTGTACATCCAGCGACATGTTGATCACAGACTTGGCAGCCACGGTAACCTTTGTGGAGTTGTGCGATGAGGTGAGAACAATGTGCAGCGTTTCCAAGCAGCAGCCCATCACACTCAAGTGGATCGATGATGAAGGTGGGTGTGCCTCAAGGTAAAATACTGTCCATGTGCTCTGTCTCACCTGCTGTGTCCTTCTATACTGTTGCTAAACTCAGGCTCCAAAATGCAGCATGAAAGCCCATTTCCTGGGCTTCTGGCCAGTCCAAGTCATTGTTGCCACATCATACTGCTGCTCATTTCCGGCTGTCCACACTTTGCTTCCGTAAGCAACATGTTTGCTGTGCTTTGAATTTCATCAGTTGCCGAGCTAGGTTTATTTATTTTTTTAATTAGAAACCTTTACATCTGAAAAAATGCCGCCTCCTATGTTGTAGCCACACCTTCAGAAAGATTTGAACCATCCATCCACAACAACTATAACAGCTAGAATCATAATAACAGTGAGAAGAATCATAATCAGTATGAGTCCGTGCAAGATTTTGAATTGTTTTTAACATGTGGGCCAGCAGTCATATGGTCTTAAGCCAGTGGTTCCCTACCAGAGTGTTGACACCCTAGAGAGTTACAAAATAAATCTGAGGAGTTGTGAGATATTTAACAGGACAAGAGAGCAGATAATAAACAGGTTTGATTTTTAGACTTCTTTTATTTTGGCTTCCTTGTACAATTCCACAATTTGGTGTCTTCAGGTCTCTTGAGGAGCAGGTTTGGATATCAGCAAATATCAGAGATAGTTACTGACATTATTGACATATTGATTGGGTGCCACACAGGGATCAGGGACTAATAACCAAACCATGGATACAGTCTCAAACAGGGGTGTTCACTTAAAATGTCAGTATTTAGGCACTATTTTCCATTTAGTTGAACAGTGAAGGGCTGAATCTGTGTGGGGATAAGCTAATAAAAATGGCTCTTAAAGTACTGACACAACCAGCTGGTATCACAACACATATGCACAAATAGTCACTACTGCTACGTAGAAGGACAACAGGGTTTATCTAACTTTTGCACGACCAATCAATAATCAATAATACTTTAATCAATAAGCATTCATAGTCCATCTACAACTACAATAACAAGCAGCTATAAGCATGAGCAATTACAGTGACAAGAATAAAGACAACAAGAAAGCATATGGCGTCTGTGACTCTGTGTGTGTGTGTATATGTGAGAGGGAGAGGGGAAAGAGAGAGAGAGAAACAGAGAAGGCAGATGGTGGACATGACCACAAGAGTGGCTACGTCACACCAGAATTTGAGATGGCGAGCTGGACCGTGAGAGTTAAAGAGGAATGAGATGCAAGATGGGGGATGTCGCTGTCATCAAGGTGACGTGGAGCCAAGCTGAGTTATGCTGCCACATCTGTGCATTTAAGGTGTGTGTGAATGCCTGTAAAGGTATGTGGATGTGTGCTTGTGTGGATTAGTAAAAGATACAAAACAAAGCAGGCACACTGAAAGACAGAATAGCTGTCCTTTTATCACCCAGAAACCCAGCACGCAAACTTGCTTTTGTCAGCCATGACACTGGTCTTTTAACTGAAAAAGTGCATCTTACTGGCTTTATACGCTGTGGCGGAAACTAACACAAGCACAGCCCAACAGCGTGGAACAACACAATTGACACAGGCACTCGGAAACAAGCAGCAAGCTCGATTGAGGTATTTCAAACGGCAACACCAGAACTTGGTGGTCTGTTAACTTCACAACAATGCAGTAAAGCTTATACATCAGTAAAGCAATAACACACTATGATTAACCTGTCCCTGCCCAGACAATACCCTCTTACTTGAGATTGCTTCGGGGAGCAATTAACATGTCTTTCATCCATCTGATATATCTGGTGGAGTTTCTTGCTTCAGACAGTTGTCAGCTGTTTTAACGTCATGTTGACCATTAATGGCAGCAGAGGATGGATGTTTGGAAGATCCAAACATGTTCAGTGAACACAACAGTCAGAGGGAGTGTTCCCTGGGCCATTTAAAGTGCGAACGTTTCATTATGGCTTGGTGAGACTACCCGATTTTTTGTCTTTCACAGGAGTCACTGTGTCACATCTAATGATCACAGCGCCATAAACTCGTGTCTTGGTCGAGTGACTGGCAGCATTACACATATGACCCAGACTATTCACAGCACATCTTATTTCACGATCATGCATGAGTTCAGATGTCATCAGGGAGTGAAATTGTTGTGTGTGATGCTGGCAGTCTTGTGTACCAAAAAAAAAAAAAAAAGAAGAGAAAGGAAAAGTGGAAATGGCAGCAGGTAAGAGGCTGAATGCACAGTGACAGGTAACGTCATTGCTGTGTCATAGGAACTCCCCTGAATCGGGTGGGTCTCATCCAATGGGAAACCAGGATTTGGATTCCAACCGAATCTTGCACTCAGGTGAGATTCACAAGGCCTGATGATGTTTTGGCAAGGTGTCATAGTTCAGGCTTTTGTGTGTGTGTCATGTGGCCCTCTCTTTGTTCACCCATGTGGTGAGGTCCCAACAGGGTCACATGTCAAAAATGTTGGGAACCACTGGCTTAACGTGTCCACATGCCATCTGCAAGATGTCCCCTTATATCAGATTTGTGGAAAGACTTATGATACCCACTCTCTAGTGAGTTTGACAAGGGGTTTTAGAAGCTGTAGTGAGTTGAGGATACATGGTCATATTTACTAAGGTTTTTGCACTAGGTTTTCAGGCACAGATGTTCTTCTCAAGACACAAGTGGTGTATTTCCTTGTTGCATATGCATTTAAGGGAATGGGAAATTAAGACATTGAGACATTTATTTTTGTGAAGATTCTCAGTCATCTTGGTCATGGTTACCTAAGGTGGGTTGAATTTAGGGCAGCTGGACTGGTGGACCAGGGACTCCCCACCTGCCAGAACTCAAGAAGCCCCTTGGTTGAGAGGCAAAATGTTTTGAAGTATCTACAACCAAGTCCAGTTGCCCTTGATTCAACTCTCCTTGGATAGACATTTACTTCACAAATATAAATCCTGTAACCATTATTTCCCCCACTTTATTATTACCTAAACAAATGTAGGTAGATAATTTCAGTTTGTGTACAAGACATGAGAAATCAAAACCTAGCCTGGAAATCCAAAGTTGCAACATAGTTAGGACATTTTTGGAAAGTGAGGACATTCAGGGTTGTTAGAGGGTTGATACTTGGTTTTAAGGGTTAGGGTAGAATTAGGTTTAGGCTAGGGTCAGAGTAAGGAATGGGGTTAGACATTTAGTTGTGATGGTTAAGGTCAGGCACTAGAAATGCATTTTGTCACCGAGTGAAAAGTTCAAGAGTGTGTGTGTGTGTGTGTGTGTGTGTGCGTGTGCGTGTGCGTGTGTGTGTGTGTAGGGGACCCTTGTACTATCTCATCTCAGATGGAGCTGGAGGAGGCATTTCGTATTTACAGTCGCAGCAAGAGGTCTGGACTGATGCTGCATGGTGAGTTAGCCCCTACTTCACTTTTTGTCATTACTCACAAAATAGTTTTGAACTATTCGCCACAATGGACAACTTCTGGAGATGTAAAACACCACAGAAAAGGTGCACAACTTAGCAAGCACCATAACATTTATTTACATTATTTTTATTTTCTTTCTTTTGCAGTGTTCCCCAGTACCCCAGAGCGGCCTGGCATGCCCTGCCCAGGAGAGGACAGTGAGTACATTGGCTCTGCTTTCACTCTCTACCCACAGGCAGGATTCCCAATTAGAATCAGGGGGTCAGAGTTATGCTGTGTCCTATATCATCATGTAGATAGGCATGGATACATAGGACCCAATGTGTTGTAACCAGCGTGTTAAACTAGGTTAAGAAAACAATGTACCTGGCACCTGGTGTTGGTGTCAGTGCAAGGTGGAGTTGGGTCAGCTTCTGTCATGTCAGTAGTGCCACATCACAGTTACATCAGCCAGAGGAAGTCAGCAAAATGAAGAGTTTACAGTGTTGTAACTGGTAGAATGGAGGAATCAGGGTCGAAATTGGATTCCTTAGCCATAGTTCCTGTGCCAAAAAAGTCCCTCTGGTGTACTTTCTGATGGTCCAGGCACAGACAACTGCCACCAAGCTTGCTAGATTGTTAACTGGCTTATCTCAATGCCACTGTAGTGGAAAGACAACAAATGTAATTTTCAGTAATGAGTTCCTGATTATGGGTGGGCTATATGGCAAAAATCTTCCGTCACTGTACATGCAGTTTAATAACAGTCAGTGTTGGGGGTAACATGTTAAAAAATAATGCGCTAGAGTGATATATTAGTTTTGCCAGTAACAATGGTACAATGCAACGTTTGCCAATAAGATATTAGTAATATTATTGGAATGGGTGTGTGTGAGAATGTGAATGAATGTTCTGCATTTATATTCAAATTGGAAAACATCCAGACACCTGATTATGAAAATTAATATTCAATTGTTAAAAAAAAAAAAAAAAAAAAAAAAAAAAGCAAGCTGCCTTTCTGTTGTCCAGTGATTCATGTTGTTTGTTTTGTTTTTTGTTAACAAGAAAATCTGTTGAATTCCGACACATTTATTAGTTTCTCCTGTTTTAATGTCTGGTGAAAATAATTTCAGAGTAAGATGTGAAAATATTCCGGCACAACACCAGGTTTTTGCTGATTTTTATTTAGTCTCTGTCGAGTTTGAATGAAGTGTGTTTTATGATGATAAAATGACTGTTTCTGTGAAAGAAGTCTGGCAGCTTTAGTGAGAGTGAAATAACAACTATTTCTGGTTAAACAAAACTGATTTTACTCTTTACCAAAAAGGTCTGTCTCTGTAGGGACCCTTTCCATAATGTTGTCAGACACTTAGAATAACAATCTGAGCCTGTCAGTGGCAAAAACAAACACTCTTTGTGAACATACATCAGTGGTTCGCAAATGCCCTGAGCAATTACATTGCAGCTGCCGACTGCATCGCTGTAGCTCAATGTTGAAAAAACTTTGAAGTTGAAAACATTGAAGTCTTCCAGGACATGTGGACTGGCAACAATTCTGCACACAACGTCGCTTTTGAGGTCTATTCAGAGATTTTTGAAGATATTCAGGTCAGGACTGTGAAGGCCATGGCAAAACCTTCAGCTTGATCCTCTTGAGGTAGTCCATTGTGGATTTTGAGGTGTGTTTAGGGTCATTCTCCTCTTGTAGAAGCCATTTTCATTTTCAGCTTTTTGTGCAGTGTAATGTTTGCTTCCAGAATTTGCTACTATTTAATTGAATCCATTCTTCCCTCCATCATTGAAATGTTCCCTGTGCCACTGACTGCAACACAAGCTCAAAGCATGATCGATCCACCCCTGTACTTGACAGTTAGAGAGGTGGTCTTTATAAAATTCTGCACCCTTCCTTCTCCAAACATACCTTTGCTTATTGTGACCAAAGAAATTCTATTTTTACTTCATCAGTCCACAAGACTTGTTTCCAAAATGCATCAGACTTGTTTAGATGTTTCTTTGCAAACTTCTGACGCTGAATTTTGTTTGGAGAATGCAGAAAAGGGCCATCATATTTGTGCAGGTGTTGCTGCACAGTAGAACACTGCACCACCACTGCAGAGTCTGCTAAATCTTACTGAGAGTCGTTTGCAGTCAGATAGGGCTTTGATTTGCCTCTCTAGCAATCCTACAAACAGTTCTCTCTGAAAGTTACTTTCTCGCAGTCTCTTCTTCTGCTGTGCGTGGCAGACCAGCCTAGAGGTGCATTACCACCACCAACTGTCGCTCTCACATTACGTAAAAAAGTGGCATGCAGTTCTGCTGCCCAAATCACTTTATCTTGCAAGGCAGCTGGATTTGTGAGATCACAAGATCACTTGAGAATCCAGCTTTGATTTGCTAGCATGCCCTGAATATCTAGCAGAGGCGGTAATGGAAGGCTCCCACAGTGACAATGGTATTGCCAAATCTCTAGTGGTTGACTCATTTCTACCGTCTCATAGTATATACTGTCATATCGCTCAACCCTACTACTGAAATGTGTCCACTGTAACATTTTTTTAAATAAAAGCCACATCATTAAACTGACAGCCAATGTCGTCTTTAAGATAACACTCATGCAGACAGTTGTAGTCAGCCATCAGTAAGCATGGCAGCAGATAAGCTTGCTAGCGCTAGCTCAACAACCCCTGTCTGTCATGTGAGCCTCTCCTTGCAGGTTGTAGCAGTCCATCGAGAATCTCAACTATTGTTGCTGGCTAGCGTTAGTACTGTATTACTTGTTATCCAGTTGGTTTAGCTCAACAGCCATGGCTTGCCAACTAGCACTGCAAGTCACTTGTCACCCTGTCTTGAAATCCCCAGCACCACCTATTTCATGAGGCTGAGCAAGTGAATTTTGTTGTGCTGCTCTCTCGTCTGACCGGACAGTGAGGATGGTCTTTTACTGGGCTCATGCAGTGTTGAAAATACAGCCTCTGGGGAGCATGATTTTGCTCAGTAAATTTCTTGACAAAGATATATTCCTATCAGTTGGACAGATTGAAACCATCCATGAGTGTTGAATATTTCTTGGGAGATTTTGGCCTGATTGTTGAACTGCAGGTCAGAGGTCACCAAACATTAGGATTCATTCTCTGCGAACCATGACTATCTGCAGCAAGTTTCATGCTAGATATTGAAGGGTTGTTACATGGTGCAAACTTAATCTAAATAAATCTGTGTGTAATTAGATGTGATGCTGCACAACAGCAATTTTTTAGCAGCTCGATGTAAAAAAGCTTAAAGATCGCATAGAAACTTTAATATCAGTTCAGTTATTGTTGTGTAAATGTGACTAGTCACTGTAGTCTTTGCTGCTCCGTCTCTCTCTCCCCCCTCTCTCTCTCACTCTCACGTACTCCCATGTTGTTGCTGCGCTCCCTCCCTGTCTATTTGCTGTGACAGCATGTTTCAGCAGCTTGTGGACTACACTCCTGTGTGTGTGTGTGTGTGTGTGTGTGTGTGTGTGTGTGTGTGTGTGCGTGTGCGTGTGTGTGTGCATGTATGTGTGTATTTTTGATGGGAGGGGAACCCTGTGCCTTTTCCCTGGGGCAGCCCACTGGTTTACTGCGTGAAGAGCGTGAGTGTGACTGTCATGCTGTAGGTAGGTGATGAAGGATACACACATGTGCAGTGTCACACGCACAGCAAGTTAGTATCTATGTTTTGCGTAAAGCTCTGCTTGTTGTGCTCTGTGGGTGATATGTAATATGACACAAAAGTTGTAACTGTGGCTGCCTGCTGTGTTTTCTCCAGTTTAATCCTCATTTGTTTGCTGTTGATGTTCTTGAGTAGAAAGAAGAGGGACAGATAGAGCTGATCTTTTCAGAGGAGAAGGGAGGAAATAATGTGGAGGAGGGAGGGGAACAGTGTGACTCATTCATTTTTAGAATGTGTTTGTGTTTTTCAAGGCTAAATATGAACTGATATCTCCTGAAAATTTAAGCAGTAGCTAATACTCTGCAAAGGTATTGAAACAGTAAAGGGTCAGTTCATCCAAATCACAAAAAACAGAACATATTAACATAATTTTCCCTGTGGAGGATTTAGCCATGAAGATAGTTTTGGTTCTTTGGTGATTTTGATTGATTGCCCTCCTCATGGACTTGCTCTCACCCCATTATAATAGAGTTGAACAGAATAAATATGTAGTATAGTAGCAGGTACAGCAGTTTGGAAAAGGATGCTGCTATTGAGTATGTGAAATTTCATTCAACACAGAGAAGATAATGTTGATATTCATGACTAGAAGGTGTTTTTTTATGCTCTCCCCATCATAGAAAGTCTCCATCGTGATAAAAAAGCAAAACCAAAAGAATATTTAATTGCTCCAGTGAACCAATATTACACAGTATGCACAGTAGTAAGGCAGGCTATAGGAAAACTTTAAATCAAAGGAATACCATATGTGGGAAACTGCATGTCAGAAGTGTGACTTAAATACCTAAACTAGTTTGAAAAAAGTACAACAAGAAAAATAAATGGTCTTGCTTTTTATTAACTTATGGTTCTTGACTTTTCAGACCATCCATGAATTATATTTGACATGTAACAGATGCAAGGTGCATGACTTGTATCATTGTTCGAGATTTAAATATCAAAAGTAGAAACAAGTATTCAAGTCAAAGTACACAGTATGTGTGGATGTATGTTGTAGTATTGGGGCTTTCAACAAATTTGATTTATCACCATTTTGCGATATGTTTTTGCGGTGAATGTAGTAATACATCCAGTCATTTTGTGCAGTTTATCCTCTTACTGCTTCTATGACTCTAAAACTAGATATATTTTGATGTAGACTGAGGCAGTTTAAAATTTATTTTCAATTGTGCCGCATTCCATTTTGCAATAATGCTCTTGTTTCGTCTTTTGTTATGAATCCAGTGCACCCCTTTCCTTTAGACTGGTGTGTTTTTGCCCCTCCCCAAAAGCCCAAACTCACACTCAGGCAGGGCGTGGCATGTTTAG
This sequence comes from Chaetodon auriga, assembly GCF_051107435.1. Taxonomy (NCBI): domain Eukaryota; kingdom Metazoa; phylum Chordata; class Actinopteri; order Chaetodontiformes; family Chaetodontidae; genus Chaetodon; species Chaetodon auriga. The sequence continues at coordinate 25,020,196 of NC_135083.1, forward strand.
TGCAGCTCAGTACGGTCAAGTGAGCGGTTATTTACGAAAACCCTGATCAAACCAATCGGCACTTGGATTTTGATGCATGTCTATCCATGCTGTTATGGAACCTGTACTTGGACTGACCAAAACATTAGAGAGTCACATTTCAGCAATCCTTTTCACATTTTATATTTATAGTATATCATATATATTATAATACACATCATGTATTACCCAAGTCTTCATATTTATGATGACATTATTATTATAACATATTTAGTTCTTGTAAATTGTCCTTAGTTTCATTATATTGGAAGTTCAAGGAAATCCACTGCTAAAAGTACTTTTTTTTTTTTTAAGTTCAATAAATGCATGTTTCCAAAGTCAGTGAGTATTTGTTTTTATGAATTGTGATCTCAATATTGACCAAAACAATTGTAATTATGATTTTTGTCATAATAGAGCAGCCCTATTATAGTGTGTTATGAACTGTTATTTAAAGTTTATGTACTGCTTATAAATGCTAAACAGGGAGCTTAAGATTACCCAATACCTTTTTTTGTACTCACTTCACTACTACTACTTCACTACATTTATTTACTGTGAACTTGTGTTGTCACATTAAACTGCAGTTCAGTGTTTAACATGGTTAAGCTCTATTAGCTCTGTCAGCTGTATGCTATTGGCTCCATTGCTGTATTAATGCCATTTGATAGCTCTGTTAGCCAAACACATTGCGGGACTCACCGGCTGACAATAGCTAACAGCTAATTAGCTCTTCCTGCCAATTTCAACATGGATTTGTTGCCGGTGAGTCCCGCAACACATTGCGGGACTCACCGGCTGACAATAGCTAACAGCTAATTAGCTCTTCCTGCCAATTTCAACATGGATTTGTTGCTCACAACGTAGCATTACTACATACATACATACATACAGAAAACCTTTTAATTCCCATGAGAATCAAGTTTAAGGTACAGATGAAACAGCATTTCGCGAGTATCTAGCTTCTATATCATGAGGTATTTCCAAATGAAACAGGACAGGCAGGCTGGACATAACTAGGGCCCTATAAGTCATGTTGAAGAGGTCCTCTGAGAGTGTGTGTGCTAGCAAGAGCTCATCACTTGAAAAAAAAACTCACAAAAATGCAACCACATCAGCAGATGCAAGACTTTAGTTTGTTCAAGACTTCATGGCTGTATGTGCAAAGGCAGATATTCTGCTGAAAAAATCTTTTCTGGTCAAGCTTTGTTGACAAGGAGGATCACTGTCCAAATGTGAGAGGACCCTTGGTCAGACCCACTTACCTGGTGTATTTGAGCTGAATGGTGCATTATCAATCTCAAATTCATTGATATTAATGAGGTTTTGAATATTTTCTTATGAACTGTTGAAATTTTATTCATCCACCACGATTAGACACCCATTCTCATGACAAAATGTGCTCAAAGGACCAGATTTAGGGCAGGGTTGGGGAACCTCTAGCCCCCTGGCCGTATAGAGATTGTAAGACAGTTGGATGGGCCGTGATAAGAAAAAGATACCCAGTCCCTGATTTAAAGGGATCTATAGGTAGAATATGGCAGAAATTGAATAGAATATTAGTACAGTGTGTTTCCACTAGTGTGTAACCAGAATCAGAATCAGAATCAGAAAAGCTTTATTGCCAACTACGCTTTTACACATACAAGGAATTTGCTGTGGTGAAATTGGTGCATGACGCATCTACTAAAATAAGAGCACAAAATATAACAATTTAAATATATATACACAAGTCTGTTTTTTGTTGTTTGCTATTTTCCGGAAACACAGTCTGTTTTTCAGAAAGAAGTCCAAGTTGAGCGTTAATGTAACGCATAGAGTTGTATTTGTATCAATGTGACAAAATGAGTCCGAGGTGGAATGTGAAGAGTGTCGGGGGGGTTCCGGGCCTTGTTGATAAGGCTGACAGCAGACGGGAAAAAACTGTTCTTGTGGTGTGAGGTTTTGGTCCTGATGGACCGCAGCCTCCTGCCAGAGGGGAGTGACTCAAAGAGTTTGTGTCCGGGGTGAGAGGGATCAGCCACAATCTTTTCTGCACGCCTCAGGGTCCTGGAGGCGTACAGGTCCTGAAGAGATGGGAGATTGCAGCCAATCACCTTCTCTGCAGACCGAATGACACGCTGCAGTCTGCCCTTGTCCTTGGCGGTGGCAGCAGCGTACCAGACAGTGATGGAGGAGGTGAGGATGGACTCAATGATGACTGTATAGAAGTGCACCATCATTGTCTTTGGCAGGCTGAATTTCTTCAGCTGCTGTAGGAAGTACATCCTCTGCTGAGCTTTCCTGATGAGGGAGCTGATGTTCGGCTCCCACTTGAGGTCCCGGGAGATGATAGTTCCCAGGAAGCGGAAAGACTCCACATTGTCAATAGTGGAGTCACAGAGGGTGATGGGGGCAGGTGAGGCTGAGTTTTTCCTGTTGTCCACAACCATCTCCATTGTCTTTAGAGCGTTGAGCTCCAGGTTGTTCTGGTTGCACCAGGTCACCAGATGGTCAACTTCCCACCTGTAGGCGGACTCGTCGCCATCAGAGATGAGTCCGATGAGGGTGGTGTCATCCGCAAACTTCAGGAGCTTGACAGACTGGTGACTGGAGGTGCAGCTGTTTGTGTACAGGGAGAAGAGCAGAGGAGAAAGAACACAGCCCTGGGGGGATCCGGTGCTGATGGTCTTAGCGTCGGAGACGTGTTTCCCCAGCTTCACGCACTGTTTCCTGTCAGACAGGAAGTCTGTAATCCACCTGCAGGTGGAGTCAGGCACGCTCAGCTGGGAGAGCTTCTCCTGAAGCAGAGTTGGGATAATGGTGTTGAAGGCAGAGCTGAAATCCACAAACAGGATCCTAGCATGGTTCCTGCGGAGTCCAGGTGCTGGAGGATGAAGTGGAGGGCCAAGTTGACTGCATCATCTACAGACCTGTTGGCTCTGTAGGCAAACTGCAGGGGGTCCAGGAGAGGGTCAGGGATGTCTCTGAGGTGTGAGAGCACAAGGCGCTCAAAGGACTTCATGACCACAGAGGTCAGGGCGACGGGTCTGAAGTCATTAAGTCCTGTGGTCCTTGGCTTCTTGGGAACAGGGATGATGATTGAAGACTTGAAGCAGGCTGGCACATGACATGTCTCCAATGAGGTGTTAAAAATGTCTGTGAACACTGGAGACAGCCGATCAGTGCAGTGCTTCAAGGCAGATGGGGAGACAGAATCCGCACTTGATAACAGAATTGTAGTGTTTTTGTTACCTTAGAATGAGCTCTGTATATCTACAGAGAGAGCTGCACTACAATGTTTCTACAGTAGCCCTGAACAGAGAGACCAAACACTGGCTCTAGAGAGCACCTATCGCATTTTCAGTTGTCTGTGTAGGTACTCCAACATGCTTGGAAAGGGAGGGGTGAGCTGAGGGATATTCAGTTGGTTGCAATCTGCATCTTCACCGCTAGACACCACTAAATCCTATGCAGTGGTCCTATTAGTCAAAAAACACAGGATTAAGAAAAATTAAAACCAAAAACACAGGATTTTTGTTAAAGAATAAAATGAAATCTGGAAAAAATTAACATAGATTTTGAAAGAGCCCTAAATAACATTGAACGAAATTTGATTTGAACATTGAAAAGTGGCTGTGTCATAACCAACATGGAGAATTTCAGCGATTCAGAGTTGGATGCTAGCCTCCATTCAGTTACAGAGGACTACTTGCTCAACACCTTCACCTGTGTTACAGGAGCAGGTAGACGTACCCCTCAAACTGTCGGAGATGGAGGGTTTGTTACTTCTGTCCAAATTGATGTACACCAAACAGGATAGCAGTATCCATCAGGGAGAGAGAAGCATTGTAACCCTATCCCATGTCGTTCCTGAAGCAGTCCACTATAAATTGCCTCACACACAGCCACCAGATTGGTAACCACAGTATTTTGGGGAAATGGAGTAAGGTTTGAGGTGGAGAACACCTGAAGACACACAGATGTACAATGCTAGCTAGCTAAGTAATGAATCTTAACTCTGTGCTGCTGAAAGTTGAAGATTGATTGATGGGTGGGTGGTTATTGGTTCAAATTGGTTGGTTCAAGTTTAAATAGATACACAATATGACCAGGGATGTGATCTAAAAAAACTGAAACACAAGTCTCAAGTTGTTTTTACTGATGAAAATAGCAGACATGCCAAAGTGTTCAGTTATATGCAAATATTTAGTAAAATATATGCTTAAGATAAATCATATTCAGTAACAGATACTTTCTAGAGCATATATTTATAAATGGGTTTTTATAATAGGTAAATTTCTATGAAAGACGAAACCACGAATAAGTGACAGGAAGTGTCTATGTTACCCCAGTGATGGTGTTGCGTACAACTAAAAAGTACTGCAAGTAGCCTGTTCATAATAAGGTGGCAGGGGTCCTGAACTGTAAGGGCCAGGATTTTTTGAAGCCTACACTGTGGGGGCTGGACTTCAGATTAAAGAAATGTTTTATATATATATAGTATCTATATATTTAATATCTTAACTTACAAAATATTTTTAGATGAGCCTACATCAGTGTGAACAGACATGGAAAATCCATAATGATAGATTCTGAACTAAAAAATGACCTCCACCAAGGAGGCTGTCAGTGCTTAGTACTGCCCACAGTAGTTGAACCAATGAATGAGACCTTATCCCAACAAAAAACTCCTTTTTAGGATCCCAGGAAGCAAACAAAAATACTCAGTTTGAGACTAAATACAATAGTTGGCCAATGAAAATAAACCCAAACGACACCTCTTGCATCTGCATGAGTTACAGACTTTTAGCTTGATGTTCACTGTCAGGATGGATTGGACCTCTTCCACTGGTGAATAACATAAGCTGCATGAATCTTCTGAATTCATTAGTATTCTGCAGGTTGAATGTGACCCACAAGCCGCCAGTTGACAATATGGGCAGTTCAGTGCGGATGCGGACTGGAATCTGGACTTTGAGAAGGCCTGCTCTATATCAGAAATTCCTACAATACGATGAAAAAAAAGCAGTGGCATTCACATTATCTTTTGCTAGCAATCCCACAATGCAATGTTTTGCAGTTGATAGTTAATTTGGGAAACCCTAAAACTGTCAGTGACAATGCGAAGCGATGTTAAGTCATGAATGTCTGAAATCTTAATTTACAGCTCACTGTAAAGCAAATGCAGTGTCCCATGTAGGAAATAATGACCAACTGAAGGATGACCTGGATTCAGACACAGCATACGGTAAGATGTTTGACAGGTAATGTTTACCATGTTCACCATGGTAGTTTAGCATGTTAGCATGCTAACATTTGTTAATATGCACTCAACACAAAGTACAGCTGAGGCTGATGGGAGTGGTTTTCAGGTATTTAGTCATAAACCAGAGTATTGGACAAATAAAAAGATGACCTGATGGTTGAGCGAGGTGAAAAGAGGATCACCAAACACTATTTTGTCTTTGTTCTATCTTGCAGTCCAGTTAATTTACTGCCAAATTAAACCTGATGACATACAATTTAAACCGCAGTAGAGATGACGTCCAGTCTGGTTGCTGATGCTCCCATATGTTGATGGTAAATTTATGCCACTAAAATAAATCTAGAAATGTTGTATTGATATGAAAAGATCCTTAAAGGCCTGATCAAAAGGTAGAGCTGACAACAATACACAAGAATCCCTATGAAAGCTGCTTGCTTCTTTCTTTTTTTCAGCCTTAAAGTGTGATTTAGTGTGCGTCTGTGCGTGTGTGTGGAGTTAACAGACCCCCCTCTGTGTGGAGAGACAATGATGGAGGGTGGGAGGAGGTGGAAGTCTTGAAATCCTGGATGATGCACTCAGTGTAGACTGCCCTGCCTTGCACCGCCTCCCCCACCACAACCACCACACCACCAAGCCACGCCCAACCCACACAGCCCCACCCTCCCCCTCCCACTGCCACCACTTTTTCACAGCATCCTCTTCCCTTTCTCTCAGCTGTGTGGCACCACTATCTCTCCAGGGAGGAGCCTGCAGCCTTACTGCATCACACAGACACAGAGGCGCATGAGGGACACAGTGTGAAAGTGAACGGCAGGGAGAGAGAGAGGGGGGAGAACTGTACCATGCAGATATAAGCTCGTAATACACAAGGCAGGAATTCCATTTTCTTCTTTTACACTTCTATTTTTGGCTGTGTCTGTCACACCAAAAAACGGAGATACCACTTCACCGAGGATAACGAGCTCGAGAAGAAGAAGGGAGAAACAGAGAGAGAATTAAACAGCCTTGAGAAAAGCAAGGCGACTCTATCAGCTGGGAGGAGAGAGAGGAAAAAAGGGCGAGTGAGAGAGGGAGGGAGAAAATAATTAAATAAATCCCAGGGAGGAGAGAGAAAGAGGGAGGGATCAGTCAGAGAGAGGGAGAGGAGGGGATGTAGCAGTGTGTATCCTTGCTGGCTCACCACACACACATACACATACACATACACACACATGTACACACATACACACACGCACACTTAGCCTGGATAATGTGCTGAAAGAGGCGGAGAGAAAGGAAGAAGGCAAACCGGTGAGCTATCTATCTCTGCATCCTTCCATCCATCCATCCATCCTTCCATACATTCCATCTTTTCATCAATCCGTTTGTGTTTCCAATCCAAACCCAGAGACAATGGATTTAGACAAGTGTGTCCTTGCTTGGATTCTTGTTTGTATGTGTGCGTGTGGGAGATCTATCTGCCTCCATGATTAGCATGTGTGATTGATTCATGCCTTATCACTCATCGTGTCACGCATTGCAGGCAGGGATTGTGTGCATGCAACCTGCTAGCTGTGCTAGCATGGCTGGTGCCTGTGGCTGGCTGGCTGCCTTCACTGGAAGGGCTGTCTGGCAGTCCACTCAGAGGCTGCACCTGCCAACGAGTGCGACATGGTGTTGGTGTGCATACAGTATATGTGTGTGTAAAGGTTGCATTGTTATGGCAGCGTATAATTCCACCATTCTAGCAGACGGGTGCTGGTCTTAAATTCAGATGTGTTGTAGCGAGTGCCATCCACCCCTCATGTAATGTCTGTGATGCAGGCTGAACGCACACTGGAACATTGTTACACTGGTTGGTCAAAATGCTCTTTCTGAGGCTTATCCCTCCTGATAAGAATGAATTTCTGTCAGAGAACTTTTTATTTTTAGAGATATTTGTGCCATGAAAATGGTTTAAAGATTGAATATTGGTGATGGCAGCTTTAATCCAATAATGTCAATGTTAAGATTGACCTTCAAAAACCTCTTGATGCATCCTAAATTGTACACATGGTAGACAAACCTAAATATCTCTCCATCTCTGTCACTCAGGATAAATCTATGCGAGTGTGTGCTTCAGTGGGTGAGTGTGTGTGTATGGAGGGGTTCCAGGGGATTGCTTACCTGGCAGCAGTGCTCATTGCTTCAGAGGAGAGGCTCTAAGAACAAAGAGTTCAGAAACCCAAAAGTTTGATTTCTACTCTTTTCTTCCATCCCTATGTATCAGAGAAAAAGGGAAGTATTGCACAGTTGTGTATGTGTTATTTTGCAATTTTACAAGCCAAATTCAATTTACTTCTCATGGTTAATGCAACTGTAAAAGGTCTTCTGTTTTTCTGGGTGGGCTTTATGAAATCTTATAAAATAACCCTGGTGATGTCATTAGGCTTGGAGACAAGGCATTATTAATAGCAAGCTTTTGATAAGTGCAAGCATGATGTTTGAAAGAGTTGGATGTTTACCAGTCAGGAAGGGTTTATCGAGTAACCATCAAGTTGCATTATGGGAAATGTAGGATTCTGTGTTTTTGGAGTTTGACCCATAGGGACAAAGAATTGGGATACCTTCACCCCTGCGGCATCAATTTTATACCATTCTTCTTGCAGGTCTCCCAATTTTATTGAAGAGTTTAATACTGAATTAAACTTAGTTTTCAGTTTTCATAATAGTTACAAAAAGTCAAAAGACAATTTGTGTAAGGGTACCGGAGCTTTCTTTGGGTAGTTCCTGCCTTGAATTTTCTACTTCTTTGATTTGGCTCTGTGTCAAGTAACCGTGGCTGTCTTGTGGATGTTGTAGCATTTAGACCCGAAATGCTATTCCATGGCATTTCATTTACTTAGCCTGACATTGTGCTCTTGTTAGTAGAGCTGCAGCTAATGATTTTTTTCATTGTCAATTTGTTAAGATAAGATAAGATAAGATAACACTTTATTAATCCCCCATAGGGGAAATTATGGTGTTACATGCAGCAACAATAGTATGAGGAATATATAAAATGAGGTATAGAAGGGAATAAAATACAAAAAATAAAATGAAAAATCAACTATATATTTGCATTCTATATAAAAAGGGGGGTGGGCACTGAAAAATAATACAGCTAATGGGAAAAAATTGAAAATTGATTGGGTTTATTTTGGGGTTTATTTTGTTTTGCTTTGCTGTAATTAATCAGTAGCGGATGGTGCATCAATAATGCTGACAACACTTTCAGTCAACATGGAAGCTGCATGTTTTTCACGTCAGTCAAAAAAAATGTGCTAATTTAAGAGTTGTTATTTCCACTTACATCATTTTTTGTGGCCATTTTTCTGTTGCTGTTCTCCTGTTTGAACAAATCAAAGAAGAGTTTGATGTTCAGAGGCTAATGTCCCATACCAAGCTGAGGGAAACATGCGATTCTTTAGAAACAAAGTTAAGATCATTAAAATGATGGCCTTACACAAACCCATGGTATTGTTGAACATCTTTATCTGTTAATTAACATTGAAGACATGTGAATGAAAGAACTCTTTGAAATGGGAATTAAGAGATGGGGAAAATACCACTAAGATCTCCCATCTCTTCATGACATCACTATATATTTTTCGAATACTAAGGCAAGTTTATGTGATGTGATCAAGCTATTTGTCTTTACCTTTCAAAGAAACAAGGCCAGTGTCCATTAGGAAAGCATTCCATTTTTTCCCTCATGCTTCAAGGCTCTCACGATTCATTGTCTGGGTGACACTGTGTGTTAATTGCTGGAGTGCATTCCTCTGATGCTGGGCTGTGGGTAATGGCTTTTTGCTTTGAATGTTTTTTTTTTTTGCCTAAAGTGACGAGGCATTTTAACATTCAGCCTCTCTGTCCTTGGCTTGCTCTTTGCTGCACTGGGAGGTGAACATAGAGGTGGAGTATTACATCTCAGAGGCTATATCTGGTTTGGGGGCATTTGGGGCTGTTTTGAGCTGTAGTGGCTGTGCCCTGTGCAATCTGAGTCATGGTGCCTATTGATCCCTACGCTGCTTCCAACTATTTATGAGCCTGTGTAGGACTGTGGCTGTGTGTGTGCTGAAAGTTACTTTCCTGTGTCAGTTTTGCTGACTGGACACTGACCTATTAATAGTACTCTATGGATAATGCACAGCTGAACACCTCAGTCTGCAATGCAGTTGTTGTAATGTAATGCTACATATTATACATCTGCTTCCATTCCTCTTGTTGTTAGTGGATGTGACTGTATCATATCAGCAGCTGCAGCTCTCTTCTAGGCTTCCTGCTGTACGGGTTAGAGGGCCCACTGGGACTGAATTATGGAGTTCCAGTCAGCCTGTAAGCTGTTAAACTGGTTAACTGGAGACCACCAGACTCAATAGACTCAGTGTCTGGCTGACTGTGGCACAGGAAACATTTCATGATACATGTAGCAGCATGAGTCATTAAACTAAAGATGGAGCTCTATCTGTTTTCCTTGTGTTCATTTATTATATCACCCCATTCTTCTTAGTACCTGCCCGATACCATTACACTTACATCGGTATTACATTACCATCACAGCATGTACACACACTCTTCCACCTGCAAAAAATGAGTGTAAGCGAATCCTAACAGCACAGGTAAAAAACCAAAGGCTCTGTATTTGTCACCATCTGTCTTTTTTTTACTTAATACTTGACCTTGGAGGAAAGAGTTCTTCAGAATGACTCCTATCATTGCTGGAAGACAAAGCATTCTCACTAACTAGATGGACAACCAAGAGAGAGTTTTTTTCCATCCTAGATTCACTGATAACATCAGACAACACATTCTAATTATAAATAGGCTTTTGCACTTAACAGTGTCAGCCTGGAGGGATTCATCTTAAAGCTGAAACAGTTTGCATTTGCAATTAGTGATGAGGGTGGTTGGTTGTTCCAGTAGCTCTGTACTGTTCAGAAAACCAAGGCACAAAAAGGCATTTGTCATTGCAACTTAGTCAAGTTAAATTGTGACTCTAGGTTGCCATTATGCTTTATTGCTGTGGTGCATCGTTTTGCATCGAACAGGGAGTGCACTTGACCAGCTCAATACTGACAGATTGTGGTATTACATAAACTTGTCAGTCCTAGCTTGGAACCATAGATGTGGAAGATACTTTAAAAATCCAATTTCAGCGTACTCATTACTTCCTGTAAGTTGCACCGGCTGATGCCTCAGATATATAGATATAATATATATATATATATATAGATATAATCTGATTGCTTCTGTCACTTGTGGATTCATTTACCTCCAGGACACCACAAATAAAATGTGCGCATCAAATGTTAACTTTTTTCACTGTAGGAATGTCTTGTACTGTACTGTATATATTTTTGCTGGTCTCAGTCTTCCTATCTAAAACCATCATTACCACTTTATCATGTGATAGGACATTTTTGTCTGATTTGTACAACACTTGGGTAGTTGCTCCAGTGCTTTCCAGTTGGCTGGAGGATTGCTTTCTCTAGCCAGGCTTTTCTACCTGCAAATGTGAACATGTGTACAGTCACTATCAAGAAGGCCTCTTTCATGGGTTTGGTCTCAGTAGAATTAAGCTTTAACAGAAATTTGATATGTTTAAAATATTTATTTTCAAGTTGAGTTTCACGTCTTGCCTTCTTCTCAGTTTTTTTTATGATGGTACTTTTTAACTTCTTTCAGCCCTTAAATGTTTTTAAACCTATTGGAGTGTTTGCAGTTATTTTTGTGTAATGGCAGGTTCCTTCATATGTCCACAGGACAATACATATAAGACAGGATCAGTACCCAAAACCACATCACCTTTTTAGAATATAATTAACAATTTCTGCATAAACTCTTTTATGAAATTGCTGATTGGAACTTGGGTCTTATTTTTGTAGTTTTAGCCAACTGGTCATAATTTCATTACGCTTTCCATGAGCGGTCAGATTATGAGACAGGTATTATTTGTATGACAAAACGCAGATGAAGTGAAATTATTACCTGAACTTTACCATTAGAGATGCACTTCCTGATTCAGCTTTAATGTACTATACTTAATGTAGTTGCAGGGGTTCTTATTCCACTTCATATGGGCTTACTTTCAGTTTTACCCCTAAATAGATTTATTTAGATAATCTGGATAAACTGCTAGTTTGTTTACAACCTGTCTCATCTTCTAATTGCCCCATCAGACTTTGTTGTAGTGACATTGGCATATTCCCAGATCCCAGATGGTGAATAAGATATCATAGCTTATAGAAAGTTACCTCACTGATGACCTTATTCAAAGAGACTCTCAGGTGAGTGCACAGCTTCAGAAGAAAGACAAATCACTCTGGCTGCGGAAACTAAAGTCAGACAATGCTTCCTTTGCCAGCTGTATCACAATTGGCAAAGGAAGTGGTAAACACAGAGGAGTCAAAGAGCCTTGAAGGAGTAACATAAAAGCACCCCTGGCCCCCATGATAATGATTTCTTTCTCCTTTCATAGTCCCCGTTCTCATTTATTCGCTCTCGCTGTTCAAGCAAACAGGTGGCTTTTTGATGCCATCATGGGTGGAAGTTACATACTTATGCTATTCAGTTGTCTTACACAAACACAGATCTAGTATGTGATCTATGGTGCAAGAGCCAAGAGCGTACACAAGTTTCTTAGAAATCCTTCTGGGAGCAGATTGTCTCTTCAAAATTAGTGGTTTATACTAGACAATTAATTAAAAACAGAAAAGAGAAGCCTGTAGTGTTCTTATGCAATCATCTCAAAGAATCTTTCAATTTCAAACACTATAAAATTAAGTTTTCCTTCTTTTGTTAAGGTGAATACAGGTGTAGATATTTGTTTGATTAAAGTTACCAAAGTTACCACCTTAAACTTTCATTAAAGATTTGAAAATTTTCAAATATTATAGTCTCTTGCCAAGAATCATTGGTAAAGAAACCATCTTGAAACAATGAAACACCAAAACAGAATAGCATGAAGAGGTTAATGGTGTTTTACATCTAACAAACTGCATCACGTCAGAGGAGCAGTGCAATATTAATTTATGATTGTATGCAGCATAGACAGTGGGACCAGTACATCAGCTGCATCTGTAACAATAGTGTTATGTAATGTAGTAGCAGGATTTAATCACTGCATTGAAACTATGGCCAGCCCCCTGAGGATGAAATATAACAGGCTTCCAATAACAACAACAACACAGTGCAAACTATGGCAGTTTCCAGACTGTTTAGGAGAATAATGTCATACAGCTTCCTAGTTTAACACCTCTGGTCTTTTTTAATATTAACCATCCATTATTCAGCAGCTACAGTATGATCTGTGGTGCTACTGGCAGCACTGAGCCAGAGACCAATCGTTTCTGCTGTGATATTAATGGAAAAGTCTGTCATTTGTTTATAGTACAATATTGATCACCACAGTCAATGTTATGAGACATAAGTAATAAATGTGACGAGTGAGAGAAATCTATCCTAAAACACTTATCACTGTTAAGAGCTATTGCCTGTGTACCTTGCACTTCTGGACCCATTCAGTTTGCGGTGGAGTATTTGTTGCCCAACCAGCAGTATGACCTCAGGATGATGACGGTCAGACACCCATCCATGTGCCTGTAGATACATTGCCTTAGTCTTGGACAGACAAACACTAAACCAAGTTTTTTTTCCAGCTACTACCGGCCAGATTGTGAAATTTGCTTGTGATATTCACAGCCTCTATAAGGTAATTGATTGCCACCGATTTTGTTGTCTTCTGACCTTTTGTGTAGCACCACTGTCAGGTCAGAATGTCTCTCTGATCCAAAATGTGGCCCATGACAATATATCTTGAAAGTTAATGGCTAGATTTCCATGAAATTGCTGTGGATATACACAGTCCCCACAAGAGGAATCCTAAAGGGAGCAGTATGCCTCAAATGGAAAAAGAAATTGGCCAGGTGTATAGGGGTGAGAAAGTAGGCAGGCTTTGAATTTCTCTCTCAAGCTCTCTTCTTCCATTCTATACACAGCTGCTGTCAGTAAAAGTCCCACATTCATAAACTTATGTAAAAACACCAAAGTATTATCAGCAAATTGTACTTAAAGTCCAACTGAAAACTTAAGTAGCAGTTTTTTGTATGCCACAGCATACATATTTACTCTGTAAATCACAAAAAAAAAAAAAAATCAGAAACCAAATTGGAAAGATGTATATTTCTTATTTTTTGGCGCTCCCTAGGTTTGCATTAATGAAATACAATTCTGGTATCCATCTGTGTAGATGGAGACCCTATGACCATACAGACTCTGGACAACAACCCATGTTAACTTTCCTCCGAAAGTCTCCTTATCTAACTTATCTAACATGAGAGTACGTCTTGTCCTGCACCTTATCTTGTTAAAGTGACACCAAACAAACATTCACAGAGGAAAAATGCACTGCTAAGGTCAGTTCGGAGGCTAGATAGCTAATAAGCTCTTCAGCTGCGGCACATTAAACAGCAACTGTACCTGCAAATGTCACTTTGGCCCAGTTACATGTTGGTCTGGTCCTTAGTCTTCAATATCAACAACGCACTGTCTGACCATGATGTAGGCTGCAGTACAAATGTTTACTTTGTCTCTTGTTCACTATGGTTTAACACCAGGGCTTTGGCAGCCTGCCAGCTGTTGTCAATCAAACACAGACAAACCTCCAGTCGACTGAGACGAAAAAGGATTTCTACTAATATTTCCCCAAAGTTTTAATAATAAAAAGCTATTAATAGTGCATTTAAAACATGTTGACATTATTTTTGTCTTTAAAAACTGACTGACTAAATGTGAAGCTACTATAAACATCTGTATATGCCGCTGGGTAGTTTAATCTATGACAATGCATTATATTTTACATATGTAAAACCTTAATCTGCGAAGTAACTATATCTGTGAAATAAATGTAGTGGAATTATGAAGTACAATGTTTCTGTCTGAATTGGAATGAAGTAAAAAAGCAAATTTGCTTAATTAATAGTAATGTACAAGTACTTCAAAATTGTACTGCAGTGCAGAACTTGAGTACATGTATGTAGTTAGTCCAGATAATTGGTTGATTGGTTGGTTGAGAGACAGATGTTAAAAATGAATGGTGAAAAACAACCCTGGATCATTAGACTTTACACAACTTGATAGTGTGTTTTGCCAAGCGCCTCCTATCTGGTGAACGCCTATGCCTCTTGGTCTCCACAGTCCAGTTTGTAATGCAGGTTGTCTGTTTTCAATTTGTAGTCTCCCAGTCTAAACCAAGATTACTCAAATTATGTCCTTTCCCATGATGAGTGGTCCTCAACTACGGATGTCTGCTCCAAGCTGCAATATCGCTCTTAAAGATGAAGTACCCTTAAGACCTGTCACTGAGCTCATGAGTGTTTACTGCAGGTGGTTGTATCAGAGAAATACTACATACAGTAATCATATACTCTAACCAAGAATATGTTATGTGAAGTTTTATATGAAGAGTAGATTTAGAAGAAACATAGCGCTGCCACTTAGATGTGAACAAAATAAGTGGCAGGTCAGGGTGTGAAGGCATGTTATTGCTCACCCTTTCTCATCCTTCTTTAAATAAGCCCACTCTGTGGATTTTTTGTGGAGTTTGTAACACATGAAAATGGACAACACAGCAACTGATTGTAGTCACTTAAAATCTAAAAATGGTTCTTCAACACCCGACATAAGTTGAGGCTTTTGTTAGACATTTACCGTCGAAACACAAAATTGTCAGCATGGCATGTTATATGTAGGTAGTAGAGCAGTAATCCAGGGAGAGAAAGGTTTTAATCCAGGGTGTGTTCCACTGACCTATCAGGAAGGGTTAAAGTATAGGCAGGGGATTGGTCCAATTACTTCAGCATAGCTGCAGCAACTCCCATTTACCAAATCCCATTTAATGAGTGTTCCAGCCCAAAGCCATCCCCTTTACACAACATGGCAGACCCTTAAAGTCTATTTAACGATGTGCAATAGTGGGTAACTAGTTGTGAATACTCTGCACTGTTATACTGGATCCATATTCCACTCTGTGTGATTTGGAACTTCATGGATTATGTTGTGTATTGCAGAATATACTGCACCGAAATGAGTGTAAGTCTATGTGATGAAAACTTCACGTGTGTGTGTGTGTGTGTGTGTGTGTGTGTGTGTGTGTGTTGGTTTCACAGCTCTTTGTTTTGTAATGGTTGTGTATGGCACATTTCTGGGTGTCTATCAGAGTCTATCACTTGGCAATTTTGACTGTGTATACTATGCTAAATGTCTGTGCAGCCCAGTACTCGTCCTGTGGACTTGGCTTCTACCCTCACTGTTGACTGTTAGCATGTCAGTCTGTGACATCTCACTGGCTTCTGGTCTGACTCCAGCTGTTAGAGCTTAGCTCATATGACAAAGAAGGGTCAAAACATGTCTAGGTATCAGAGATAGGATGAGTGTCTTAAAACTCAGCTCAGCTCTGTGTGACAGTCAGTCCTTTCAGTCAGTGACAGTACAATGGGACATGTTACACCGGTAAACTACACAATAGATATGATTTCACTGAAGTCTCTTGTAAACTCTCAACCCATTCTAATGGTCCCAGAAAGTATAAACTATTGGAGAAAGATGTGGTGCATGTCATGTAATTGCAACATTCTCCCTTGGATTCCACTTTGGGATTATTATTGGATGTCACCCCCCTCACTACCCATCTGTCTGTACTGTGAACTGTCAAACGCAAACAGGCGAGAAAGTGAGAGTGTGTTGTGATTTCTGATAAAAGTAAGCGTGGTCATTGCACTGATCCATCACAAAACTGCAATATTTTGGCTCGTAAGCTTTGATCAACATCTTCTAATGGAATCAAACCCCTGATTTGGCATCCTGTTTGAAAATATGTGGCTTTTTCAGTCTAATAGTCAATCTATATGCATGGTTATCTATTTCTCTGCTATATACAGTATATTTTAAACAGTAAATGTGCTAGACTGCATCCTACAGTGTTATATGGTATGGTTATATGGTATTTCTCTTTATAAGTCCTTCAGTATGTGTGGATATGTTTGTGTGTGTGTTTGTGTGTGTGTGTGTGTGTGTGTTTGGCATAGCTAGGAGAGGAAAGTAGGGATTGGTATTGTTGAGTGCATGATCATGGTGCATTGTTAAGCCCTGTTAGGACAGTGAAAGAAAGTAGTCTGTGTACTGTACACATGTGTGTGATAGAGAGAGAGAGAGAGAGAGAGAGAGAGAGAGAGAGAGAGAGAGAGAGAGAGAGAACATGCAGGTCCTTCATGCATCAGAGGACTTAAAGTGTGGAAGCTAGTGTGCCAGTGATGACTTACTTTAGTGGGGGACACATTGGGCAGCACTGAAAGACACAGAGGGAGTGGTGGGGGGCATGGAGGGAGAATGTTAATAGACTGGATCAAACCAGTCAAGTATTTATCCTCCTGCCGTGGCCTAATGACATTCCTCAGAAAGTCTGAAAAAGTTTGAAACGGAAAGCAAGACCCATCTAGTCTTGAATTTTGCCATTAGAGATGTCATTTGGGTGTTGTTGGAGGAGGGAGCTGGTGCTTGTCTTGGTGTGGTCACCTTTGTGATGTGATGAAATAGCACCATTTGAACAAGCTATTCTGAACTGTCCCTAAGTGTGCCACTTTGACTGAAGAAGATACTGATATTCAGTGTCTAATGCAGGTTTTTTGTATACTTCTAAATGGGCTTTAGATATGGTATGTGAGGACGTGGCAGGGCCAGCAGCACTGCCAGCTTGTCAGTGTAGTGGTTCATTAATAATGCTGCTATTATGTGAATATCTGGGCTGAAATACTAAAATGAGCTTCCAGTCTCAAGGGGTTTTCCTCATCAACCCCTGCTCACTCTGCCATCTAATTTCTGTGAAAATCTTGTCAAATCTAATGGGTATGTATTATCTTGGGTTTTCATGTGTAGACATGAAAACATGTGTAGAGCTGAAAATAATCAGTTCACCCCCTTCACCCTCTGCACTGACTGTATATGCTGCATTTTAACAACATATATAGACATCATTTACATACTTCCTTACATACAGCACTTTTACCTAGAGGGTTAAGCATACTTTAAAACAAATATCTTGACTCAATAGAATAACATTAAAAAGTAATAGTTTACATCAAGGTTTATGCATTAAGACAGCTTCTGAGGAAATTAAGTTGAACTGACTGAGGACATTGAGTATTTTAATGACTATATACTTAAGAACTGGCGGCATAAACACAAGATTTTAGGTTTATTACACATTAAACAAATAAATTTCAACTTAAGTATCATGTATTTAGCTATTAAAACTATAGCATGAACCCAGATCTTAAGTTGTAAAAAATAAAATTGACAGTTCTTCCTCATTAGCTTTACTAGCTTTTGGAATTAGATTCTTTTTTTATTCAGTAAGTTGAACTTTTTAATTTAACCTTAGAACATAAAGTAGTCAGCATGAAATACAAACTTACAAACTTCTCAAAGTTTTTCTGTACTAAATAACAACAACCTTCCTAGTAACAAAAACAAACATGCTTGCTGTTGCCCAAAGTGTTCAATTTTAGATAAGATGACTAAATACTTTGGTTGTACAGAAGGTGGAACAATTTTCCTTGCATTCCTTGCTAAATTACTGTGTCTGTGAGTACCCTGAAAAGCATTATATAAGAACACTCACACACACACACACACACACACACACACACACACACACACACACACACAAGTAAAAATAAAAAAAATTAAACTCAGTTCATTATTATGAAAACTTATTCATGCATCATATTTTCACAATAAAATAGTTATTGCTGGTAATTTTATTTCATTCCAGCTGTTTTTTTAATTTCCAAATGTCCTTTTGCGGAGGTTTAATTGTCAATGCCATTTTTTCAGATGAATGTTAAAAAGACTATCACAAAGTCTTGTCTCCATCATGACCGTTTCATGTCATTATCAAGACAAACAGGGCTAAGACAATCATGCATCCACTTATTCACACCAAAATAACAACCAGTCATATGCCTGGCTCTGCCATTTGTCTTGATTATGGTAATGAAATAAAATGGGAAAAAACATTGGGGAAAATGACATTGTGAAATAAAAACAGACAGACGAAAATGACATTTAAGAAGTTTTATTATTTTTTGTGTATTTTTCTGTACATGATTCATATCATTGCTTATTTGATGTTTTATTATTTACTTAACATTTAAAGGCCTTTTCAGACACAGCTTGACAAGGGCACCACTGCACACCCATTATTTCCAATGGCTTGCACCAGGCAGCATGCTGTTTGCCGAGCTCGCGCCCAAAGTTCAGCCTATTTAAACTTGTGGCGAGTGCACCTCATATTGCATTGTGTCTGAGAGGGCCGTAACACTTCAGTGCAGTCAGATGGCCGAGATGAACAATCAGTTTTTTTCATGCTTCAAGTCTTTCATGCATTCAGGTTGTAGAAAGTCCTCTTTACAAATGGATTTTATTTTGTATAAAGGGTTTGCAAAAAAAACTATAATGATTTGTACATGGATAACAGATCGCTGTACAGGGGTTCAGACTGACACCTGAAAGGGCAGAAAGACACAAAGATACTTCTCACTTACTACTATGTACTACGTACTTCTGAGCAACACTTAAACAAGAAATTACCAGTCATGGTCAAATACACTGCCAGTTTAGCATCACAGTCTGTGCAGATTTTAACAGGAACAGTTTCCTGTTTCAGTATCAAGTGTAAAGTAATGGCTCTAACACGCTGGAATTAACAGGAGTATTGCTTTAGCAAAGCCATTCTTAAAACTTGTAAATAGAAATAGTAACATTGATGGATGAAGCAACTAATAAAGAGGATCCAAGTTGAATTTTAGTGAAATAAACGTCAGCATGATAGCATCAACAAGGTCTTGTTTGCGTATTTTCCCTACATGAATCATAATTTATTCAACTTAGTTTCACTCCCTATTTTTTTCCCCAATCATCCATGCTCCCCTTGCAGTTGCTCTGTGCCACCCCAAGAGGGCCCGCCCTCCACTTTTAGAACCACTGATTTATGCTAATTGTATGAACTGCTCTCACCAGAAAGTGAAACATTGACATTAGTCCACAGGCTTTTGTTGAAATATCTGGTTCTTGAAATAGTAAGTATACTCTCAGAGCTAGCTGGTGAACCAGTGTCGAGCTAGCCACTAACATCCTAGCTGACTGCAGTGTATTCCAAAGATGTTCTTGTACAATCGACTCCTGTCTCATAATTGTCTGCAGACAATTCTTCTTTTGTGAAGGGGTTTTTACTCCAACAGTGGTGGTTAAATAAGTCGGAATGGTGCAACACAGTAAAGCCTGGTTTACGCTTCAGCGTCGCGGCGACACCGTACCTACGGCGTACACCCGACGCCGTCACTGAGCATTCATAATTCTGCGTCGAGGGAACGCGTTGCTCCGCAATTCACCGCCAAGCCGTTAGGGGGGTGTGGCTGTGTCTTTGTATGGTTTCGGGGGGCTCTTGTCGGATCCCCGTGTTTTGTGAGAATTCCCTCCACAAATTGTTGGCCATTTGGCAGTCTTTATACTGCCGCGAAGAGGAGTTGTAGAGGTGGTCGTACTTGCGTACCTCCTCGATAATTCTTTCTTCGGCTTGGTCCATTTTTTCTTGTAGCTCTCACCACAGAAACTTTGAAAATGGCGGTGTTGTTGTGCTGCGACCATAGGGCTGCGGCTGAACCGAAAATAAGTTCTGAGCGGACCAATCACAGTCCTCGACGTTCATGTCGACGGGACGCGTAGTCAGGATTTTTTTAGAGGTGCACATCAGGCTACGGCGTAGGGTCCGCATAGGGGTCTGCGTCGATGGCGTAGGTACGGCGTCGACGCGACGCAGAAGCGTAAACCAGGCTTAAGCTGTGATAGCGTCCTCCATCTAGGTCAGCACTGTCAAGATAGCTTTCTGTTGGCCACTTTTGCATATTCAATGGCCAAAAATTCACCAAAGTTGAACTCGATGTAAAAACTTTTCACACGTTTACTTCACACCAGTTAATCCACTTATTGTAATAGGTCCATTGGGGTGAATTGAATATGCTGTGAAATGCTGCCATTATGAAATGCTGGTGTGACCAGGTCTTTCATGTTTCAGATTTTCAGATAGCTGAGACTTGTGACTTAATTGTGTGATGCAAAATATGACTGTGGTATCTCCAGATAACATTAGAATTAAATCATGTCCACCAGCCTTCGAGATGATTAGAAAGCAGAGCTGTTCTGAGATTCAGCACACAGAACTGACTAGTTTGACTTTTATTTGCCATCATCTGATTTAGGGAAAACAAAATCTGGTAAACTGTAAGAGATCTAACTTCCATGTCCTGTGATATACTGTGTCAGACCCAGCTACCTTTCAGAATTTAGCAGACATGTCACACATTATTTCCCTCATCTTGCATTGCCGATGGCTTATCAGCTGCTCATTTAGAAGCAATGAGAATGTCATTTGTGGTTACCTCTAATGAGAGCAGCTGGACATGCATCCAGGCTCCACACCCATAAAACTCAACACCTCTCTTGACTTATAAGCATCTCTAGTTTCAGAAATAGCAACAGCGGTTTTGTAATGTGTCAGGCCTCCCTGCTGCACTGCAGCACACCCACATGTTTTCACTGCTCCTGATAACCAAGCAGCTGGGAAGCTTTCTAGCATTGATCCAAATGCGGAAGCTACCAGCTCTGCCAGGATGTATTTGATTTGCAGATAACTGATGTCATTTGATATCAATGGTCTGCTGCATTAACTGTCTGGAACTCATGTCTGGAGTGTTAAGGACATTAAACATGTAGACACATCTTGAATAGGACTGATCTGACACGATCATGATGCTCTCTGTAAAATGAGAAATTCAAAGATATGGTGACCTTGGCATCATGGATTTAGCATCTATTAGAATATCAATAGCAGCCTTAAAAAGCCCATACTGGTCACACCTATTCTGCAGAGGCTATGTATATTTTTTGTGAAGTCATCTGGAATTGGGTAGGTCTGTTTCTTCAGCAGCATGGCTTTCAGCACAGAGCTAACATAGCTGAAAAGCTGTAAATGGTAGCCTTGTTAGTGGAGTGTTGACTGTGGCACAGCAGAGCGCCATTGTTCTGCCTTTAACACACTGTGGTTTCTATACCAGACCAGAATGATGCATTGTGGATGACAGCGGCACTCTCCTGAGACAGCAGTGGGTTTGTGTTAAGACTATATGTCTGATTAAAAGCTGCCTTTTAATGGGCTATTTCACTGAAACACACAAGCAAAAAGTCACTCCAAGATCATCCTCTTCTGAAGAAATAACTGTTGTGAATTTCTGTATTGGCTGTAAGCAGAAGGAGAGCAGTAGCACATTTTCTCATATATATGTTTTTACTGAACATAAGGATTCTGCGTAGAAAACATTCTCAAGTCAATGTAGTATATTTTGAAATTTTTGATGAAAATCCCACAAAACAATGCTTTGCTGCAGATAGATGAAAAATGTAGGCGATAACATTTAGGCGACACTACACGTGTTAATGATGATGATGGAGTTGATTCATAAGAATTGAAAATTCCAATTTACTACTCACTATTGACTAAACTGTTGAGTTTGACAAAATAATTTTAACTCAATATCCATTAACTGGCTTTTTCAGGCCCTCTCAGCCACATCTCAGAGTCTTCCTCAATAGATAGATTTTGATTGTTCATTATCTGGCAGAAAGCTCCAGGAAAAGCCAGGAACAGGACCTTGAATTAAGATTATTTTCTGTTGTTGTTGGTTTTTTGAGTTAGTAATGGAGGTGTTGGTGTTGCCTGCTGAACAACATTACGCAAGCATACCTCACTGTTGTGGAACAGCTTTTGATGATGTTCTGATGATGAATAGCCTTTGTCCATTACCTTATGCCACAACCACCACACACTGTTGGCACAAATCTCGTAGTAATGGTAGTGAAGTACCTGTAATGGCTGCAGCTGTTACCTTGAATATGTCACTGACATAGTCTGAGAGTCTTCTGGGTCAGATGTGTGTCTGTGAAAGTGTGTCTAATAAAAGCTTGCACCTCCTGTGCAAGGATATTTTTTACAGATTTCACTTCACTTAAACACATTGAAGCTCCAATAACAAGATCAAATGTTTAGTACTTAATTATTTCTGTTGATTTTTTTAAACTTTAATCCACAATAACGGAGAAAATAGAGACTGTCGTAGAAAAGAATGATTAACAGAACTGAAAAGGGTTACTAAATTGAAAATGTTCCACATGGTCACACTGCTGTCACTGCTGTGATGTTTCCATTGAGTGAGCTTATTCCTGTGTCTGCTTATGTAAAGAAGGAATTATAATGACTTTTTGCTGTGCTTCTGAGATCCACGTGCAGGTTTGCAGATCCTCATTGAGGGAGGGATGGAGTGCTCTGCAGTAAGGATCTACACATTTCTGTACATCTGGCATTGTAGTCGCTGGCTTCAAAGTGCAACCCATTTGTTGCCGGTTGTCAAAGTTTTGATTATTGACAGGTACTGAGCACCTCCCCATCAGCCCTGACAATACAGGCTCCCAGTCTCCTGCACACTGTTGTCACTTCTTTTATGACATATCACTCAATTGACTTTCCACCCAAGCCGTAATGGCTTGGGTGATCCAATTTCCACAGAGATGAGTCTGATTCTTTGGTGACTACAGTGTGTTCATGTGTGTCTGACTTGCCTCAGTGATAAATCAGATGAAGCCACAGCAGAGCACGAGGCGTGTACACACAGTGAAGTCATCTGGCTTTGATTATGATGCATCAGCCCTGACACCTGCTTTCTGGGCTAAATTTCTGCAGTGAGCTTTCAGTCTTTAGGGCTTTCCCTCCAATCGCACTCATTCTCCCACTTAGTGTGCCAAATCTGATGGGATTGTATTGTTTTGGTTTTCATGTGGAGGCATGCACATTGGCAGATCTAAAAATTATCCATCATCTTCACTTTTTGTAATATTAATGTTCTAATATTAGTGCTCGGTGATAAGATTTTTGTTTTCTTTAGTGTACAGCTGAACAACATTGCCTCTACAAGTGTGAGCGAAAAAACACATATTTTCTTTCTTTATGGTTTAGATTGTTTATGCATGAAAGTAGTTCAACATATTTCAGATTTGGGGAGAAGGGAACGCCAGTATTGGATCAGAATTCACCCTGAGTCTGAGTGCCAGACTCGGTATTGGAAGAGAAACATTTGTATCAGTACACCCACATTTAAAACTAAGATTTTATTCTGAGTGGCTTTATAGTATATACGCTTACCGTGGCATATAATAACTTATGAATCTACTGTAAGCTGGTGAATGTAAACCCAATATTCAGTCTCTCACTTCTCCACCAACTCATGAGAAAAGCATTTGGCTCCTCACTTGCTAAATGCTCCATTATGTTCACCAGCTAGTCTCTAACCTTGTCTGTCTGCAGTTTGGTGTTGGGTAGGTGGTGTAGAGTGGGTTTATCAGAGCTTTTTCATTGAGAACAGCTGTGTGCTGCTTGTGGAAACAGCACTGATAGGAGGAGAGTTTGTGGGCTGTAAAACCAAAACAATGAGCTAAAATAGTCTGAAAACCTTTACATAGCTGTGGGGAAATGAGTTTGTCACTATGAGTTATACCTTTCACATTACACATACTGTAGCCATTTGATCCCTTTTTAATAATAGAATTGAGCAACTCTAAATAAATTGACTTACTGTGTTTTAACCACTGCTCACAATACTCCATACTATATTCTTATTAAGTCACCAAATAATCTAAATAATTTAATGGAGGCTGACTTTGAGCAAACACTGCATTCCTCAGTATTTCAGATAATATTTGTGTACTTGAGGTAGTTTTTCATAACCATGGTGAGAGCTTATCTGGATTATTGAAAACAGAATGGGATGTTGTCGTTGAGCCAGCTCAACAAAGAATGTTGGCATCCTGATTTATTAACAGGATCACAGGGTGAATGTTTGACATTGTGTACAAGCATCAGGCCATTGTGTGACTTCTTTTCAGCGTTTTGTCATTGCTACAGATAATATGCTGTCTAACTCAGAGTCAGTAGTGCTTATCGGACCACATAAGCACATACCATGCCATAATCAAGAAACTATCTGTAAAACCTGATATTCTCTTAGTTTTCAAATTGCAATCTCTATGTTTCTAGTTCACAACTCTTATTGTGTCTTTTTGTCCGGTTTTTACACTGATTACATAATGTGATAGGCTGTATGAGCCATCAAAGCCAACCCCAGCCCCCAGCAGCAGGACATCATCCTTGGTCTCTGCCTACCAAGGAATCCCTGATTTCCCTGGAGTGATTGTTCTGAGCTGTCAGCTTCAACAAACCATCAAATTGATTTCTCATTACATGGTCTTAGTGAGCTGTATGTACTGTGTGGGCCTGTGATTCAATGCAAGATAAGTTCCTGTTCATGAAAAAATTACGCTGTGGCCTCTGTGAAGAATCTCTCATATATTTCTGACACGTCAAGGTTTTTGTTACACAGCTTTAGCTCAGCCATTTCAAATTATTGTCTGTTTGCTAATGTAATGTTCTCATCTTCAAGAGTGGGGAATCTCTCTCAGGGAAAGCTGCAATGACAGGCACCTGAGTCTAATTGATTTCAGTCTGTTAGAGATGAAAAAGAGACAGCAAACTGACATTTCAGTGTAATCTTCAATCGGGGTAGGCAGGTCTTTGTGGATTCTATTTAAAAAGAGCATAAACAAGCTGCCTTCTAAATAACTTAATACTTGGCAGGTGACATCACAGCCCTCAATACCACACCCACATAACTCTGCCACCTTAAATCCCCTTTCTAACTTGAATAAATGCACAAGATTGGAAGGTTGAGATGTAGGCCTGTATGCATGGCATGCATGGCAGATAAGAGATTTTCTAGGTCTGGGCTTAGCTGGGCTGATATTGAAAAACCTCTGCACTAAATGGTCAAGGAAGACTGTTGATTGGCAGAGCGTTTGCTGGTATGCCCGCAGGGTCATACATGAGATCTAGTGGCTCCAAATCATTCTGGAGTACAAGAGCAGAAGAGTAATTTTCTGAATAAAAAACTACATAGCAAATGTTTTCTTTCAAAGCAGGGCCAAAGGCGCTATCTGTCTGTCCATCCACCAATAGGTCCATAGAATGATATCTCCACAAGAATAAGACAGATTGCCATAGGATTTGTTTGCATAGTCATATCACCCAAAGGATTGCTGTTAATGATTTTGGTGACTTGACCTTTCATGTAGTGCCACCATCAGGCCAATATTTGGTCTATGGGTGTTTTGTATCATATCATATTAACAATATGGGACTGTGTTGATGTACTTACTATGACCACACAGCTAAAAGTGGAAGTAGAATATAGAAGTAGAAATAACATTGGCATTATGGAAGAGGTTTGATGACATTAAAATGGCAAGAAAATGAACAGAATTACTAGAGCAGCCACATATGCTGTCATCTTGTAACTACACTGACTACGAGAAGAGATGTGTCATGATCTGATACAGCAAAGCAGACGATAATGAGTAATCAATCATGCTGTGTGGTTCATGGTAATCAATCATAGAATCATGTTGCAAAGGGAGGATGACAAGAAACTCACTCTGAGAGATGAATCCTTTCTGGTTTAGTCACTGTGTAAACTCTCCTCTGACAGTACCCTCAGGACAAAATGTCATCTTTTGAAACAAAGTTTCACATAATTTAACAGCCAGATGAAAATGAACATTGCTTTGGACAATCAGGCTCCCAATGAGACAAACCCTTTCAATCTTAACTGACCCATGGCCTCTCCTCTCATGCCACCCCTTCGAAGAACTTATGATTTTAGCCCCACCACTGGTAAGGCTAGAAGAATACTAAAACAATGTGCATGTTGGTCATTCTGGTTCATGTATTGTATTAATATTATGGGTTGTTATATTTGACATTAATGCAAGGAGGAATGGATAAAAAGCCCTGTGCCTCACACATTACATCATCAGCACAAATGGCTGGCAGAACTCTCAGTTCTCAAATATTGACTGCCAAATCAAAGCAAATGTGCCTCTTTGCCCAGTATGGATACAGTACAGAGACAGCATGCAGTGTCTTCTCAGGTACTGTCTCATCCTCTGAGCTCTATAACTTTTTTTTTATCTCCTGGATTTCCCCCATCTGACAGGCCTATGACTCTGAGTCTAGTTTTTTTCAAGTCTCAGTCTAGTTCTTCCTGTCTCTCCCTGTTAGCTTTCTCCTCCAACATAAAGTCTAACAAGCTAGAAAGAGGGTCAGTGAATGCCCATGTCCACTATAGTGTCCCTGTGTAGTGAGTGGGAATGATAGAAGTGCGAGCCAATTTCAACCATTTGTAAGATGTCTGTAAGGGAGTATTAAGTTCTGTTTTGTAAAGCCAGAAAGTGGGCCCATCCCAAAGATGACTTATTACCAGAAGGCATGGGATGTCTTCATGGGATGTAGCATAGTGTTTCAAAAAAATGCACTCAACACTCAACATGGTGGACACAAATTCATGTCTAAGTGTAAGCCAAGTCAGCTTAGCAATGAGCAATTATATTGCTGCCTTAAAGTACAGTATGTACAGAATACAACAGAAGTGAACCCTGTAAGGACACCTTAAAAAGCAACAAATGCTGTGATGCTGCTTCCCTCTGCAGTGCTGAGTTAAATTTCACTGATTTATTGCAATGAGAGGCGTCTTGCTGTTGCTTGGCAACACATTATGTGCCGTTTCTCAGTTGTGTGTTGGTGAGCTACACAGTATAACATGTTTACTATAGCTGCATTCAAACTATCAAAACCACAACTTACCCAATGAATGCTTAAGTCAGTGAGTGATCCTATGACAGTCTATCAAAGACACATTTGGCTGCTTGGGGACAAAACAATCAAAACAAGCTGGCAGATCAGCACCATATCACCACCTTGTAGGGGTATTACTCCTACTGTCTTAGCAAACAGCTGCCTACTTAAACATTAGGCAGACACAGAGCAGGGTTAGGAGTCATTAAGAATGGTGTTTGTGTCCACCTGACAAATGTAAGGCCAATATTCACTCCCCTTTTAGCTCTGGTAGACTCCAATAATGCCTGAGAAAAATGCATTTGTCTTTAGCCAGTAGATGCTCAGTTTCAGCCACGAGGTAACTTTGTAGGCTTATTTGGGCCTGATCAGGTAGTGTACAGCGGCATCAACAGTGCTTTCTTTTGTGAACATGGCTGCATATGGGCATTGATGAGAGGGGATTAGACTCAGCCATTTAGTCAATGTGGAGGTTGTCAAGCTATAGCAATGAGCTAGACATGGCTCTCAGGGTCAGATTTGGATTTCCCTGTTGACCTCAAAAAAATTTGGCAGAAATGGTATTCCCCCTCCTCAGGCATCATTCAACTTATCCTTATGGCACATTTTGGTTCATACTACTCTTGGTGGATTCCCAAGTATGTAATTTTTCCACAGTGACTTTAAAACTGTAACTGTAAAACTGTTTGCTCCAAACCAGAGTCGAGGCAGATGCCTTGGTGAATATTGAAATCCTTAAATGTCAGCACCTGCCTAAATTATTGTTGGGTGATGAGAATTCATCAGAAACCCTTTTAGTTCCCCAAGTTCTTGCAGTTTTGTGCTGTGTGCAGTGAAAACATTACTTTGTGCCCAGAGGACGTGATAAGCAGTCGCTGAACGAAGAGATGCCAGACTGTGTTCCTCCAGTTTCCAGGACAAATAACACTCCTGGACCTTTCCAAGTATTGTATTGTTGCTCTTTAAAGGTAGAATGCAAGAATGCAAACTTCCATTGCTTCAGATTTTTTTTTATAGTTTACTAATACCTGTCTGATCAACATGATATCATAATCATATTCCATGTTCTTTTAGATTATATATTAGATACTATTATGACAGGATTAACAGGAAATGCAGGCATCAGCTTATGGTTGAGAGCAACCTTGGTTTCTAGAAAAGCCCAGCCTCAAAAAGTCAACAGTCTTTTGGGAGTAAAGGTTTTCCTCTCTGCCTATTTTTACTAACTGGGTTGGAACTAAACCTTTAAGTAACATAGCAGTTGTCTTATCCGACATGAATTTGGGTCATATCACCCTTCAGATGAAGAAATGTTTTTCGTAAGAACTGATGACTGAAACTGTCTTTAACCTGTCCCCCTCTGACCAATCCCTTTCTCCCAGATCCACAAGAAAGAAATGAAGGAGCTTTGAGAACTAGAGCTTTATGGATTGCAGTTCATTTATATCCTAAGCTTTTTTTTTTTACTGACACATGTGATGGGGTTGCCCATGCAGAAGAGCTTATGAGATTACAGTGTGTCGAACGGTTGATGCAAAATTGAAAGAGATGTTTTTTTCCTCAAAACAAGGAGAGTGACTCAGAGATGGAGGGTGAGAGGGAACATGTTACCTACTAAAATAGTTCTGACTTGCTGAGGGGTTGTTAGGAAGGCGGTCATGTTTCCACTCCAGAGGGACCTGATCAGGGCGAAGCGCTAACCTTCAAAGACATGAGAATTGGATAATTCAATACCAAGAAAGACACACACAAAAATCTCTGCTGGCTGTTACACTACCTTTGAAATGGTTGATTAGTATTGGTATAAACAACCAAATGGTCATCTTCCACCAAGTTAAGCTGCTAGCTTTGCTGAGAGGAACCAATGCTGTAAAACTGTGGAAGCAACTATATGATAAATACTGTGAAGTAAAGTAACCTGTGTTGATATTGTGGGTTCATAGCTTGAGTCACTACAGTCAGTGATTAGCATGCTTTCAGACTTCAATATCACCAGTGTTTTCAGCAATTCAAATAGGACTGGGGTGCTCAGTTACCGCTGTTTCCCCCAGTGGGAGCAACAATTGAACAATCAGAGCTTTGTTGGCAGGACTATAAGTGGGGGTGTTATTTTCCAATGCCAGACCAGAAATATGGCTACATCCATGAAAATAGCACCAGCAAATTTGCCGCACAAATAATAGCAATGCACACAACTCGATACAACTGTAAGGTTGTTGCAAGTTGAATTCCAGAAATAACAACTGTCAAGTTAACTATTCCTATGAACTACTACTACTGCAGTTCAAAATTACATCATGGCTGATGGATATGTCACTCCCTACTCATTGGTAAGGGCAATATAAAACAGATTAACCGCATCTCAAATAGAAATTGTCAAACGTGAACACAATGTTAGTGTGAATGAATAAAGTGGCAATTATTTGGCAAGTCAATGTCCATCCCTGTCAATGTGTCCTTTAGCAAATCGGATTACCTACCTGCTCCATCTTGTGTTTCTAAGGACTTTTGTCAGCATTTATAAAATGAATCTTGGGGAAACTCCCACTAAATTTTATTTATATTGCCCAATATCACAAATCAATTTGCCTTGACTCACTTTACAATGTATATGCAATATGACAACCTCTTTCCTTAGACACTTGATTTGGATAAGGAAAAATTCCCTCTAAAAACTCTTTAATAGGGAAAAAATGGAAGAAACCAGAAACTGGAAGAGCAACAGAGAAGGCATCCTTTCCCAAAGATGGACAGACATGCAATAGATGTCATGTATACAGAATAGATCAACAAAAAAATCACTCAACAATCATATACAAAATATGATGACTATATGTATGTATATATATGAGAAATTTACGTATTGGGTCCCTACTTCTATGGGAAAAAATAGGTTATATTCTAGTATTCATTGTTTTCATTGAGTCAACTTTAGTGGCCATTGGAGGAACAGCAGCTGAGCACTGGTAGACTGGTCTCATCAGTCAGTATTATGTGGTTATAATTATGTGATACCTGAATTTTGATATTGATAACTAACTGCATTGTTTATACCGTTGTTTGAGGATATGTATTTCTTATACTTTAAAATTGCCAAAGCTGTGATTAAATCAGTAAATATCAAATTAAAGAATATGTAAACAAGACTATGAATCTCAATGCCAATTTTTGGTGCCTTGCACTTCTGCCTGCACCAAAATATAGTGAGGTTTGATAAACCATCGTAAGTTGCTGCTTCATCTTCGACTACTTACCAGACGAATGAGCATCCTTACACTCCTCACAACTAGCAGCATGATTACGCAAGAAATAATGCAAGATTCAAGATTCAAGATTGCTTTTATTGGGATTGAGCATGGCCATGTCAATGAAATTTTCATTGCAACCCCCGTGTGAAAAAGAAAAGATAATAAAATAAGATAAAATAAAATAAGATGAAACACATCTAGATAAGCAGTGTTTATTAGTGCCATAAAATGACTTGGAAGTGTTGTATTCAGCACAACCTGAGAGCCACTGGTCTCTTATCTGCTTCTGCTGCTGACCTCATTCTGTTGTGTGGCTGGATTTGGAGTGGTTGCCATATCCTACCATTGAACCTCTGCAGTGAATAGCGTTAGCCCGGAGCACATCTGTTCAGAAGGCTAATCCACAAAAGGCTGGTCCCTTGCATAATGCTCCCACTGGGCAACCACTTCAGCTGGCACAAACAAGCCGTACAACAATAGTGTCGCTGAAGCTAGCCTTGGCAAGGCTACGTGGCGAGCTAAATCAAGCCGACTCGCGTTTGAGTCCTGCTAACTGTCTGCAGCAGAGCTGTTGGCCTCATTTCAGAAGCCTTCACCCGGCTTTCCCCCTTTATCCAATCCTGCCCTCTTTCTTATATTGCAACCCCCTCATCTGTCAGTCTCTTTTCTGCTCAACCACACTTTGCTTTCACTATCTCATCACTGTTTCCTTTTTAACCATCTTCTCACATTTAGTCTGCATTCCTATGCTCAGTGCACCACATGCCTGACCAGGTCACCTTGTTAGTCTTTGTAGTCTTTGACATTTTGAAGTCAAAGCATTTTGCACAAAGCCCTGCAATCTTACATAATACACCACCAGATAGACTGACAGTACAATGGTCTTTCAAGGTTAAGACTATCATAGACAAAGGGGCTAAAACGCTTTTTATTATGAGCAGGAAAGCTAAGATTAAGTCACGTCATTCAGATTTAGCCAAACATTACTACATTATAGTGTGTGTGCAGTCTTATTCTGGCTCAGCTGGCTGAGCGTGAAGGTGATAGCACCACTGTTACATTTCAGCACAAGTTACACAGTGAATATTTGATATCCAGTTATGGTGTCTGGTTTCAGTGATTCAAGGTATTCACATGTGTGGTTTACGTGTACAGTTGGTTTGCTTTCCACATTAGCATCTAAAGTGCCTTTGAGTACCTTTTAAAGTGCTATACAAATAAAATGTATTATTCTTCTTCTTATTCTTATTCTGCACTCCCAGCTGAGTGCATGGAGGAAATATTCATTGCAATCAGCTAATGTTCAAATTGTGGATTTTGATGAGGACCTTTGTTCAATTTGTTTCAGTGCTTCACAGATAAACCTGTGGAAATCTTTTGTGTCAAGTTAAACTTTGGTGGACTTTGACATGAAAATTTGTAGAAAAGCAAACTGTCCTGGAGAATCAAAAGTGGAGGACGCTGTTATATCATCTGTGTGAAAAATAACCTGGCTGTGTTGGAGTGTAAACTGCATAAATGGTCTACAGACAGTTATGAGACATGAGCCTGTGGTACAAGTGCAACAGTCTGTCTTTTGAATAAACTGGGTGAACTTATTGTGGGGTTAATGACAGAGCTAGCAACCAGCTAACTTGAAAAGCTATTTAGACTGATTAGTGCGGGTATGTTCACTGCCATCTTGTGTGTACGGTTACAGTTCACCAGTGTACAGTTAGCTCACCAGCTACAGTAGTTCACAGACTAGCCCTGTGAGTAGTGACTGTCACCAGGCTTAAACATGACCTGTTTCATGAGGCTGTGCACTGAATGGTATGATCAGGGTTTGTAGTCCTTTAAAGTTGGACCTCAGCTGTAGTTCAAGCCTTGGATTGCTGTGAGAAATAAATCATCAAAATAAATCATGTCAAATAATTTGGCAGCCAACTATAACAAAATAGCATGGAATATAAGGAAAACAAATGCATTGAAGATTGAACAAAATTTGTAGTTACAAAAAAAAGACAAAGTGAAAATGTAGTACTGAAGCACTCTATGTATAAAATATAGTTGGGCAGAAATGGTGTGTCTGCATACATCCCTGCAGGTACAAGTAGACTTGCTCTGAACTGAATTGAATTAAATGTCTGATGCTGAAGGGGGAAAAGGGTTCAAGGGTTCAGAATTAGGAGAGCAAGATGTAGTACCATGTGGTACTGATACCATTGTTTAGTGTTATGTACGGCAAAAGCCTACAGATTCTCTTTAGAAAAAAATATGAGGAGCCTAATATTTGAAATGCAGTGTAAACCATGTAAATAGTATCAAAACTGAAATGTTAAGTTTGAATGAAGTTAGCTAGTTTAGCAGAAAGTACAACTATCATAAGTGGGTGCCAATAACCATGCAGAGTAAAGGGAATATGTAAACTTCATTTCCAGTCACTCCCAGTGGAGAAGCTCTTTAAAATCAGTCAACTTGTGATTTCTAATACACTACACTGCTCTCAGCCACAGTGTTGAATTCAGAGTGAATGAGTGGCTGTGCTACAGAGCCTGCTGTACTGATAAAGTAAAAATGTCTTGAAGGTTGCTTTGATAAAGCTATGGGTTGAGCCTAGAGAATAGCCTTCCACCCTCACTGTGAAGGAATGCAGAAAATGTTTGCATAACCTCCTTGGTGTTGCAACACTGCCGGGCAAGGATAGACATAAATGTGTTCAAGACGGTGTTTGGCTGGGAAAGAAAGAGCTCTGGGTGAGCCTGTCTGAAAATAATCAAAGTTTTTATGATGGAATTTTTAATCATTCCGTCATCTAAGGCATGAACTTTGCATCTTCTGGATTCATTTTTTTCTTCTAGCAATGGATTTTTGCGGCTGATACTGATATGGATATTGGCAAATTTTAGAAATCTGATAATATATTCACCAATACTACTTTTTTTTACATAAACACATAACATAAACAAACTTGATACAGATCCCTTAGATTTGTGTTTTTTAAGAATATGACCAAGGTACATACTGAGCAGGAGCTGAGATACTGAGTTGAGGAATAAACTTGTTGTTGCTCTCTGGTGGACAAACTTTATAATGAGGAGCATGTTTGATGTGACCTCAAACCAAGTTTGACAAATACATCAACAGCATTTATTTGCAATAAGCTGATATCAACTGATAAATCGACCCAGCCAATTTATTGGGGGAATTTTGTCAAGATTCAGCCACACACATACGACTGTCCCAGTTATCTGTCCAGCACAGTCCAGGAACAGAAGTATTCTGTACAAGCAGCCATATCACAAATTGTCAGAGTCATCACAGGTTGTAAGATTAGTGGAACAGCACAACTCTCTGTCAGTCTGGTGGTTATAGTACTGTATTGTATGACTGAAATGGCTTGAATCTTTCATTTTTTTCATTTGCTTTTGACACTTAAACACCAAATGTATAATATGCTACCTTTTGCGATTAGAGTCATTTTTCCTGGCATTTGTACATTAGATAGTTGACTGTAGAGACAGACAAGTCACACCTATATCATACTATATGCATCTTAAACTGCTGGCCAGTCACCACCACCTGTATGATGTTGCATTAACAACACCCCAAATGGTTTAAATGTGAGTCTGTAACTTTGGTGGAGGTTTAAAGAGCATATTTGAAAAGATGAAGTGTTCATCTAATTTTTGTACAGTTCATTTGGGTCTTTAAATATGATTCAGAAACATCAATAGAAAGGGAATATCTGTCAAAGACTGACTGTAGGTGATGTACAGTAGCACTCAGAGCTGTGCTATAAAGAGTGCTATAAATGCATCCAGAGACAGGTCTCTACGAAAGTGTGGCTGTCATCTAGGGTGTGCTCCAGTAGGCACAGCACAAGCAGTAAAAATAGTCTACAAGGTTTAAATTTAGGTTCAAATTTGTTGTGTATTGAGGATGCTGCTACTACATTCAGTGCTACTTCTGCCATCTTGTGGGTGAAATGGTGCAATTGCAATGTCGAGCAGACAGCAGGTTCGTGTGAAAAACCTCAATCATGTGGTCCGATCCCTGTTTAGTGTGGAACATTTGATGCACAAGCACAGGAAGAATTTGTGCATGTTTGCATAGATGTCATCTGATGAATACTACTTGAGGTGTGTGTGGTGTAATAGGAAGATGACGAGAAGCAGTCTGGAGGGAAATGAAAGCAAATAAGAAAAGGAGGGAGGGGGAAGAGAGAGCACCACAGAGACACAAGCAAAGCTGTTCCGTGAGAGCAGGAGGAGGAAGGCAAGATGAGGAGAGGAGTAGCAGAGCAGGTGCAGGAGACAACCATGAGATCCAGGCTGTGAAGACGAGGAGGAAGTGGTAACGTTCAGCAGGAGGGATGCTGCTCACACTGCTTTTCTACCTTCGAGTCAAAGGTAGGGGATCTGGGGTCAGCGTGGATGATTCTGTCACTGGGATTCAGACGATGTCAGGCCATCTGAGGTCTGTGCAGCAATACTGTAGACAGTCAACCCGAGAGCATGTCAGACTCGTAAGAAATATTGTATGAAGTGAATTGAGGTGAACTGGTTTTCCCTTTTTCCAGCACTGACATAATTAGTATTCACTCAGTGAAGGAAATAGGTTACTTCAATGAAATGTGTTTCTTATTTTTAACAGAAATCATGAAACTGACTGGCATTGCTGTCTCGTTGTATGCATCCTATGGTTTAAATCCAAAATGATCATGAACTAGATCCATTTTCCACAAGGTCAGACTCCACAGTAACTGTTTAACAGACTTGTCTTTCACCCTCACATCAGCAGCTGCATCTAAATTGAATATCCTCTGTATTTCCTTGCTGGGAGCATGTGAGTCTGTCCTCTGTCAGCTGCATACTGTCAGCCCTCACAACTTGTGCCTGTTGGTTCTGCTCAGTACCATGAGAGCTGCTGATTGGGATCTATGTAACCTATTTAAAATCCTCGGGCTATCTGTCTCCTTGGGGAAGTGACTAGTAACAGTGTTGGAGTGTGTGGCTTTTGTTAACCATTTACAGCAGTCTGAAGCTTGGGTAGAAAATAGTCTCCATATTGCTATTACATATTTTTACTATAATCGTGCTTTTTAGTTTTTTTTTTTTTTTTTTTAACAATTCTCATAAATTACGTTTGAGAACTCAATCATAGAGCCAAGATTAAATACCGTACTGCACTTGATACATGTAGCACAAACTTATTTTGACTGCACTGCGCCAAGGCAGCGTCAGCTCTATAAACACAAAGGTCTGTCCCCAACTTACTGAGTGATCAAGTTACACCATTGGTCAGTTGAGTCTTGGAGATTCCTCATTAGCTGTTGATTTTTCAAAATGAACAAGCAGGAACAGTCCTCATTACGTCCTCACTGAGCTTTTACAGTGATTCTCCTCATTGACTGCCTCTCACTCCAAATCACTAAGAACGCACTATTCTGCTCATCTTGGATGCTACTATGTGAGGCCCAAAGACTGCTGCCTCATTATAAGTTAGATTTCAAATCAGTGTAATTTCACTTGCACTTTTAAGTATTGCACTAGAAAAGGTTGATGGAAATGGCAAAAAACAAAAACAAAAAAAACCCAGTTTCCAATATGAGTTTCTAAAATGCCAGTGACAATTTCCCAGAACAAGCAAGGTATCATCCTCAAATTGAGCGTGAAAGTTAAAAAACAAACAAACAAGCAAAAATCTTAACTCATGGTAAATTTATTCAATTTAATCTATTTAGAACCACAACCATATCTAACGTTCTCCATCAACGTATGGGTTTTGCTCACTTGTCATATAGATTTTTGTCAAAACCCACAAATGTCTTGTTTATCTGAGCAACAGTCGAAACACCCTGAAGACATTCATTTCCAGTAATATAAAATTGCTAAAAGCAGCTAATGAGTTCATTAATGATCAGCATAGTCAAGAATTCATTTTCCATCAGTTGAGTAACTGATAATTATTAATTATTATTTCTTATATTATTATTATTTCTAATTTCGTCACCTTAACAGTAAACAATGCGAGTAGCTGGATTTCAGTAGAAAGGGCAACAAAAATATTGTAGGTTTAAGAACAAGAGATTACCTCAGAAACAGGGGCCATAACAAAGGTTTTAGAAACACTGAGGTCATGAACCTGCAGCACAGGGGAGTCTCAGAGTCTGGGCAGTCTGTGTTATGGGTGGAAATCAGAGACATACTGTAGTAAGTCTCAGAAATCTTTTGCTATTTACCTTTTTCATATTTCATGTATTTACTCAACTGGTCAGTGGTATTGTTTTTCTTGAAACTTCAAATGCCTTCTCAGCACTGTTAGTGGGAAATACTAAATGCTTTCTGTATTTTTGTTGGCGTAAAATTCTCACTGTAGAATGTAAACTCCTCGATTTCCAAAAATGTGGTGGATGTGGGCTTAAAAATGTGAAGATTGGTTTGGTTTTCTCAGTTTCAAAATGGAATAACTTTGGAAAGAAAACAATTTGAAGGCATCTCTCTGTTTTCCGAAAGATGACGGTCATTTGACATTCCTTCTGAAATGCTATTGACTAAATCACTTTTGAAAAAAGTCAATAGATGAATCAGTAATGAAGATAATTGTTAGTTGCATCGCTAAAATACCTGCATGTGGAAATGTACACACAGACTAAAGGGGCAAAGAACAGTGTAAAAATCAACAGACAGAAAAAGGAACTGAATATATATGGTTGATTGTCACTTACGGTAGACTGAAGGGTATTTTAATCCACTCCACTTGTCAAGTTGACATGAGAGGGACAGACGGAAGTATTTTGTCTCCACATTCAGCCAGATAAATGAACAACCAGTGAAAGACTGACTTCTCATAGCCATCACACAATTTTCTCCTCTCTCATTGCAGTCTGGCATGAACGTGGATGAATTATCTGGAGACTGACGTACACAGCTCAATAGATGGTTGATAAGTCTCCCTTTTCTCAGATTTTATTGGATGAACTCAGCGTGCTCTCTTTGGTCTTTGTTTCTGATTTCCAAACTGGAACAGCATGGTGGCTGCTCAGCAAGCCATTTGTCATTTTTCTCCAAAACTGTCCAAATTCACAGGCAGAACTATGGTTACTTTCTCTTAAATTCAGTGTTTAATAATTTTTAATGCAGGCTGGCATTTTCACTGAAATGTTCAGAGGTCTGATTGAGTTCTCGAAACATTTTGCAACAAAAAGTGAGATTTGTGGAATGCAGCCAGGTTTTTTTTTTTTTTTTTTGAGGCTGGTAGAAATTCTGGTAAAAGCAATTCTAGTTGTTTTCATTTAGTCAGTTTAATGTTTTTTCTGTGAGTCTCTGCATGTTTCATCCACACATGAGGAAGTACAGGTTAGATAACTGCAGCTGTTGCATAGATGCTCCAGCTGATTATATAACTGCACTGATGAGACTGGCTTTCCCAAATCAATGCACAGCTTTTACTTTGTGTGTGTGCGTGTGTGTTTAAAGTAGATGAGTACAAACAAAAATTGCTGCTTTCTGCCTGTGGCAACTCTGGCAGCACCAGGCTGTTAAACTAAAATGCAAGGTAATTTAGGACATGATCAATCAGTGACCCCACACAGGCCCGACAATACACACACACACACGCACACGCACACGCACACGCACACGCACACACACACACACACACACACACAGACGACAGATGGAGTGAAAGTGAATATGCTGACTGAATGCTAAGCTTGCCACAAACCTTTAATATAGTTTCTATAAATGCCTGTGTTTGCAACGACCATGTCCTAGATTTTCTTTGGTGTATAGGCCTAAATTTTTCATGATCAGGTCACACTGTGCTAAAGTGTACTTCATTCAGTCTACGTCTTGCCTTTCTTTAAAAACAAGGTTTACAGCACCTTGAGGAATTCCAAACCTACAGAACAATGGTATGATTCTGTAAGTATTTAAGGAGTGGAGCACTCAAAACCATTCCCCTATGAATCCTTCAGAGAAGCAAGACAGCAGTGACTACATCACAGAAGACACACTGAAGTCTGATTATATGAGAGCCTTTATGTTCTGAGAAAAACCTCGTGCTGTTTCAAGTGTTGTTGTTGGAGGCAGTGTTTAGATCAAGTACCTGAACATATGAGTGTAAGTAGATTAGTAAAGGTGTCACTTTAATACTTGCATGTAAATAGTTTAACTACAGTGTTATCTTTGAGCAGACAATAGAGTCACATTATGATGATCATGCAAACATACAGTAAAGTGTGATGAGCAGAGACAAGGGGATTAATGGACAGATTAAGTCTGTGTTATAAAGATGGCAAATATGAAGACAGAAAGCATTGCTGTAGTGTTTGAGTGATCATCTCACTGAAGAACAACACGAGGATCCTCAGTAGTGGCCCACTTTACCTAATGTGGGTTAACACCAGGAAATTAAAAACACATAATGATTTTAAAGAGAAGGGTTCTGGAGCTTGCAGAGGGAAGGACAAAACACAATTTTTCAGTCTGGATGCAGCTTCATCAGTAAACACAAAAATATCCAGTATTGTCATGCGTCATTGTATTCAAGTTTGACAAATAGTAAAACAGCATTTGAGAAACGTCGTGCTGATCAGAGGGAATGTGAGATGCACTAGTACGCACAAGTTAGTGCGTATTAGCATTTCTCATGTTCCTTAGTTGATATTGGACTCAATGTGCACTTTAATGGAAGAACTGATTCCACATGTTGCCGAGCTTGTTACAGTTTGTGTTCTCATCCACACCTCCGCTCTCAGTGGTCTCATATGGATGTGGAGGTAACATGGTGATAAATCTGTTGCCATGGTGTCACCCAGAGCGGCTGACTCAGGGAATCCCACGTCTGCCTCCTACACTCACCCCTCCAGAAAACCCCTATGGTCTTAAATCCGGAACAAATTTCAGTAATCCCATCTTTTAAATTGGGTGTCTTTTGTAATTTCATTAATTAAAAGTCAAACTAACAAAATTAGTCATGGCACTATTGAGCATCCCCTATCACAGAGGTCTAATTGTGTCTAAAAAAGCCTCACGGCTGTCGCAGTGATCCCTCTCAGCTTCTGTGGAAGCCTGTAATAACCTTGACTGCTTGCTGTATGTAATGGCCCTTAACAATTGGCAGCAGGAACAGAGTGTCCAGAAAATAGCTCGACACTTTGCAAAAGTTGACAGGTTCCTCATACCCTGATAGGAACATTTGTGGACCCTTCATTGAGAAATGTGTGCAGTCACACACTGCTGATTGCTGCTGATTCCTGAAGAACTCATTGAAAGCATGCATTTTGTTCCCAGTCTTGAGACCTTGTGCTTTCTTTCTTTCTTTCTTTCTTTCTTCTTTTTTTTTTTGTTGTTGGGTATTTTAGTGAGGGTGCATGTGTTGGTAGCAACTTGTGTGTTGCTACTTTCCTGCAAGTGAGAAGAACAATGTCTGGAAATGAGTCAAGCTTTCATAAATGTCCTGTCCTGGAGAGATTTGGTAGTACCACCCTGTTCTCCTGTGACACAGTTCCCCTTATCAGCCACAGTATAATACCAGCAGGCCGTCTACTCTTCTTTATACCTTCCATGGACAAAATGGCAGGACTTCACATGTTGGCCTTTGCATCTGGAGGTGTAGTATTGTGTTTGCATTCATCATCTGAGAAACTGTTTCGCTTGTCTGCTTCCTTCATTTAGTCTATGTCTTTCTTACTCTCATTCTGGCACCTTAGCAGAAAAATAGGGCAATGCAACACTCATTGTTCTCCAGAGGGGGATGTTGTAACAGGTCAGCTCTTTGAAGGTCTGCTAGTCAAGTGCAAGTGGTGTGTTGCAAGCACATGTTGGAGGCAGCTGTGTTTCTGCTTCACATCATCTTCAGGCTGCGAGGACACTGCTTGCAAGATGTAACTAAGAACTTATCCAACCCCTGATCCAGAAATTGTTTTTTAATTGGATGCAGTAAGGAATAACATCTGCTGTAACCGGAGGGGATTCAAAAGGGTGTCATTGTCTGTGTTGGAATTGATAATCGGATTATCATGGGTAAAACATGAAAGGATAGATGAGGCCAGGGCTGTATTTTTCTTCATTTGTGGTTGACATTGACCGAGTTTTGGGTCAGTATTGTGATGAGTATGAGTATCATGATGAGTCACAGCGGGACAGCAGGAACTGATTTTGAAGAGAACTTAGGGGTCTCATGTAATCCCTCTTTGTTTGTTTGTGCTCATATTCCTGTTAACCTCAGATTTAACATTCCCTGCACTTTCCTGCATGCCTTTGGCTCTATATATAGTACTTCTGTCACTTCCCTACAGCAGCACTCTTCCTTACTTGAATTTAATTTGGTGCGTGAGTTCACACTTCACACACACACCAACCTCATCTGAAGCTGTGTTCCTGGCACACCCGAGGCCATGAGTGAAGTCGAGCTGTTGTTATTTAAAACTTGGTTTGTTCTTTGAAGCTACAGTTCTTTGTGGTAAATGTGAAGCCTGCTTTAGCTCAGGCTTCAAAGAAAGCACAAGCGGTCTTCACAAATTCATCGACATCAGACGAAATCTGAATATTTAATCATTCTGTGCTTCACTTTCAAAAGAATACCCCGACTGTTAACGCAGACCTCAAGTAAAGTGAACTTCTATTCACAGTCAAAACACTGAATTTCAGCATGTGAACAGACATGCAGATTTGAATAATTCCCTTTTTATCATCAAAAATTTATAATCAAGTCATGTTCTTTACTATATTTACTTATAGAGATCCAAAGTTTTGATCCAAAATCCGGTCTAACTAACAGCAGCACTGGTAGCACCACGATTCCCCACCAGCTGATGAACAGGGCCATAGAGCAGTGATACATGTGATGTTTCCTGCGCTTTGCATCTGTATTCTACACTACCCGGCCAAAAAAAAAGTCGCCACCAAAAAAAAAAAAAAAAAAAAGGTCACACACTCTAATATTTCACTGGACCACCTCTAGCATTGTCACAAGATTTAGTTCCATCTAGTGCCGCATTAATTTTTCACCGAAATCTTGTATTGATGATGGGAAAGTTGGACCACTGCGCAAAGCCTTCTCCAGGACATCCCAAAAATTCTCAATGGGGTTAAGGTCTGGACTCTGTGGTGGCCAATCCATGTGTGAAAATGATGTCTCATGCTCCCTGAACCACTCTTTCACAATGTGAGCCCGATGGATCCTGGCATCGTCATCTTGGAATATGTCCGTGCCATCAGGGAAGAAAACATCCACTGATGGAATAACCTGGTCATTCAGTATCTTCAGGTAGTCAGCTGACCTCATTCTTTGGGCACATAATGTTGCTAACCTAGACCTGACCAACTGCAGCAACCCCAGATCATAGCACTGCCCCCACAGGCTTGTACAGTAGACACTAGGCATGATGGGTGCATCACTTCATCTGTTAAATCCAGGTGGTGACTTTGTTTTTGGCCAGGCGGTGTCTATTTAGAAGACCTGTAGGAACCAGCAGGACCAGACCCAACCTAATTAGACTTGGACCCAGCCAGACTCAGGTTCCAAGTCGCATCTCAGCTACTAGTCACAACATGGACGTGTGAAGATTCAACCCTTTGGTTTGAGCAACTTAACACCCTGTTTCATCCTAAATGTACTTCCCTTCAAAAACTCAAAATTATGTTCAAAGCCTGACCCCTGTCCCTGCAAGATTTCATCTCTAAATAAAAGAACTTGTCTCCTTGAATTTTTTTTGGAGCCTCCCTGCACTAACAGAGCAAGAGCTGCTCAATTTTACTTCCCTCAATCGTGCAAATAATTGTTTGTTATAATGATGTTGTTTTTGTTAAAACAGTATTCATTCTTTTCTGAAATTTTAAGCAAAATTAGGCTGTAGGCTGAGTTGATCTTAGTTGATCTCTGATTATTATATTATCAAACTATTAGTTTTACTGTCTGCATAAGACAGTTATTTTGGCATGCATTTTTAATTTAACCAAATTTATGATATCACAGTCCATCACATCATGTTCTGTTTCACATAATTATCTTTAATGTCACAATCCAGATCATATCCATAATGTTAACTACTCTTATGGAGCGCAGAGCAAAGTTTTGGAGAGCAGGCATTTAGAGAACAGTGATGTGAGGTGTCAGGTGCAGACTGCATTGTAATTAAGGATTTAAAATTCACTCATCACTTGTGCTGATTAATGCGGCTCAGCAGGTGGACATGCCGCTCCACTCGAAACATCTCCAAATGCACAGTAGGGCACAGATTCCTCTTATTTCTGATAGTCAGGTAAAACTTAAAACCGACTTAATATCGATGTAGGAAAAAAACAATAGTTGACCATCCATTCAGTTGTCCATATACGATCCAACTGCCAGTTGGCACAAGCCTAGTGCGACTTATACTGTGTGTGGCACTGTACAGCCCTGC
Source organism: Chaetodon auriga (assembly GCF_051107435.1). Classification (NCBI taxonomy): domain Eukaryota; kingdom Metazoa; phylum Chordata; class Actinopteri; order Chaetodontiformes; family Chaetodontidae; genus Chaetodon; species Chaetodon auriga. The sequence continues at coordinate 25,062,948 of NC_135083.1, forward strand.
CATTGGTTGGTTGGAGTTTCTAAGGAGACTTGTAAGCGTTGTTTTATCTTGTGTGAGACACCGTGATGTGGGCCGCTGTAGATGGAACTTGTGCTACGGGAGATGATATTGTTTATGCTGTAACACGTTTCCATGTCAGGTTTTCTCTTCATAGCTACAAATTATTCAAGATAAACTGTTGACAGGCAGATTGGAACAATTTTACTTTGTCCGGTGCTGGCAGCTCTGCAGCAGCAATAAGGTACTCCTTTACCAAATCTCCTTGTGAGTGAGGTTTCAGCTTCTCTTCTTCTTCTTCTTCTTCTTCTTCTTCTTCTTCTTCTTCTTCTTCTTCTTCTTCTTCTTCTTCACCACCACAAAACTTGGCTTCATAACACTGTCTCTATCAGAATGTGGTCTGTGAAAGCTGGTTGTTGGGAATCCAAACATTGCTTCAGACCATTAACTTTATCCAAGCCCATATGTCCTTGCAGCTCATCCAGTTTGGCATGTTTGTCGCTGTAATGACTCTTGAGACTAGCTTTTGTCATCACTGCGAGCGCGTCCCCACAAACTAACCTAGACACACTGGTTTGCCTTTACGTCCAACAACAACAACAACAACAACAACAACAACAACAACAACAACAAAAGTTTGTCCATTTCTCTTGGAGAGCACAACATTCTGCATCTGCTTTTGTTTTTCTGACAGACACCATGATGCTTTGATTCGATGTCAACTTAATGTGTCGTGCTCAGGGACGACTCAGAAGAAGGTGTTAGTCTAATATTTTAGATGATTTACTTTATCATGGATAAAAGTAATTGCTTTTTGTATTTATGAATTGCTTTGTGGCTGCATCAAACGGTCTCTCAGGCTGTATATGGCCTGGAGATGGCGAGGAGGTTCCTCACCCTCGTCTAAATAGACACGATTATTAATGGAATTTTCACCACTATATGGCAGCCAAATATAGATTTAAGAGGAAAACACTGAGTCATGTATTTAAACTTCTTCTGTATAACCACTCATCTATTCATCAACACTCTGAGCTAAGTGTTGCAATTTACCACTTTAGCAAAAACATCTGCTGCAATTAATTATTCAATCGCATTCAGTTTGTTTAGCATCTGATGTGGGCACGGAGAAATGTAACATAATGTGCAGCTACACCTTCCTTCCCCTCCAACTCCCCCACTCATCCACTAGTATGGGCATGGGGCATGAAATACTGGGTAACTATGGAAACACACCGTAGTGATTCTCCAAGGCAGGCAGCACTTTCCTTTAGAGGCCTTGAGTTAACAGGATTAGGGGGAATTCACAGACGAGTCCCCAAAGAGCACAGCCTCTTTGTGTCTCCCATCTGCTCATTTCACTCTGATCTCTACTGCCCTGAGTCAGACAAAGTGATCAAAAGATAGCAGAATCACCAAAACATTCACCCCAATGCAAAAAAAGGCAGAATGTTTAGCTATAGAGTGTACATTCAGGACAGCAGAGGCCTCTATGGTAATATTAGGTATTGCTAGTGTGTTGCTCCTTCATCCTCAGTGAGTACATGTACCATGTGTCTGGTGGTGATGGCCTCTTTGCATACAGAGATGAACACAATTAAAAATTTGGCTGGGACCAGACTCTGCTCATCAGCATTGCCAAAGAAAGGCAACATATAATGTCAATATTGTACTTTCCAGACAAGAACCCAGCATGGTGATAGAAAAAGAAGAACAGATTCTTAGATTAAACATTAAAGACTGTGCAAGGTCCCCTATTAAAACCATCTAGAACAAGAGTTCTCCCCAGGACATGAAAATTTAAACACGGCTCTGTTTCCATTCCTCGTGACGTGAACAGCACATCTGTTTCACTGTATGTTGAACCGAATTCTGCAAAATGGTAGAATCAGCTTTCAGAGAAGAACAAGGGGAAATTTGTTAAGATTCACTTTTATATTCAGATAATGACATCCTCACTGCTAACTAATAATAGCTGGTATATCGTGGGCTGTGGCTACCATAGCAACAGAGGCAAAAAATGAGTGAGTGGAGGAGGACATCACAGCCGCACCCAACATCGGATCAACCAACCAGACTGGAAAACCAGTACAGACATGGGGCGCTACTGGGAACGCAGCTAGTGAATAATTAGTGGGAGGTAGGAGGGCAACGCCTGATGTGGTTCAGCCAACCAGTTCACTTCATGCTATGGTGATTTTTTGTAGCAAACAGCAAAAGGCGACACATTTAAAATGACTAATACTTCATTGATTTGTATGGCAGCGGGTTTATCAGTCAACACCTAAAACTGAATAAAGTGATGCTGCTTTTGCATATGAACAACACCATGGCCTTTAAAAGCACTGCACCAACTTGTGAAGTCAAATTATTCAGCATGTGTAAACCAAGATGATGTCATCAGTTATCTCAGCTTGGGTTGGGTTTTACATTTTTACCAGAAAGTGTGTGGTACAAACTGAGGGCGTGGCCAATGAAAGATGTGGACATTTGCCAGGCAAAGAGGGTCTAATGAAAGATGCTATATAGTTGCTTTGTGATAGCATTTGATAGTCAGGATATCTCCATTTATGCATCACTGGTTTTGACCTTTATTTGCAGGTTACTTGCAGGTCTCCAGTCTTTATGAAACAGCCTTGAGAAAACTGGACAACTAAACTTTCTTTTTGACACAGTACAATCACAATCATTCAGATGGAGCTAATGGTGTCCATGGACAAATATCTTATGTGAGTCAGTTCAATATTAGAGCTATTAGAGAATTAGTTCTCTAGTATTTTTTCATCAAGCTCTAGCATATGCATCATATTAGTGTTTAATCATATGTTAGTGGACAATGATCACATGATGTCCAATTAGTCATACATCAACAAATGAATGTGTCGTCACAGTGCGTTACTCATCTCCTCTTGATGTGCACTACTGTTTGCTGTCGGTGTACATCAAATTAAAATGTTTTCTTTTTTAAGCTACGTCTAATGTAACACCCTGAAATCAAAATGTCCTGCTGCTAATAGAAATATAATGGCTGCCTATAATATTCACCTATTACTGTGTAACTTGTTGAGTGATCATTTCATATGCTGAATGCAGATCTCATCTGCACACTAGGATAGAACTGGACCATGACTAAGTAATGTGAACAATAGACATGATGCATGGTGGTTATACAAATTGTAATTGTGCTCATCATACCCTTTGTGACAGCCTCTGGACTTGATTGGCAGAAGGGATTGTGGACCAGCGTGTTTGGTCTGGTGTTTTAGTTGAATATCACTGCTTGTTGAGCTGTACTACTTTAGCTGTAGCCATTGATAATGTTGTATAATGTAATTCTAGCCTTATATTTTCAAGTAGCATGAGAGATTTTGCTGAATAATGCATTAATTGGGTTAAAAAATGGAATAAGATATTGTATTTGATTTGTTTACTGCAACACATTTGGCTGCTCAAATGTTAAAAATGCAATGCACGACTGTTGTAAAAAATATGGCTTCTAGTTGAATATGGATTCACTCCATCCTTCATTACTCATAAATGGAGCACATGTATGTGGCAAGAACAGTTTTACATACAGGCCTTTCTTCAGATCACCTGAACTCAGTGGATGAAAATGTGTTTCTGAATGTGGGAGATGCATAACAACAAACTGGCATTCATAGACTGTGCAGTCTGTACTTTCTCTCACTTTAACTTCCAATTCAGGAGTTGAACCTTGCACCACTGGGCTGAAAAAAGCAAACATGAGGCGAAACCCAGGGAACAGAAGAACATCCAGAATGCTTTGTAAACTTATGGTCACTCTGGGCCTTTCTTAAAACCCAGACTAGGTCCAAAGAAAACACCAGACCATGCAGAAACTAGAGCACCACCCCAAACAGAACTGCATTCATCCTCCGTCCACGCACACACGGGATGAATGTGGTATCAGAGGATTTGTGTCAAACACAACATTCTGATATTTTTAACTTGGCAACAAACTGATCAGTGAAGAAATTTTGTCAGTGCAATGGAATGCAGTGAGGAGTGTGCAGACCTTGACAAAAACTAAACAACCCTGTTACAAAAAATGTATTGGCTGACCTGAGCAAACATCATTTGTCAGTACCTTCCAAAAACAATACAAATGACTATTACAACTGCTAATGATGTTATAGCAACATACTGTTACTGTATATACATAACATAGTGCATTGATATTTGATCTGTTTTTCTCAATATTGTTAATGAGGTTTAAATGAGAAAAACTGTCAGGTTCTTAATCATCTCTTTGTGTCTGCTCGGCGTCTTTCAGCAGGCCAAAATCAATCCCAGCAAACCTTTTGATAGAGTGCGGAAAAACGTTGTTTGATATGAGGACAGAACCTCCCAGTTTCAGCACACTGCTAGGCGCATGTTTATGCCCTGCAGTTTATTAATAGCTGACTTCATGATCTTATTATAAATAGCTACACCTTCATGGTCTCATCTGAATAAAAGACACCAATGAGTCGATTCATCACCAGGAGTACAAGAAAAGGAGGGATAGAGGAAGAAGCAGGGAGAGAGGGAGGAAGATGAAGGGAGAAGGTGAAAGAAGAGAGTAAACTGGTGAGGGAGGGAGTGGAGAGGGAGGCAGGCACTTTGGTTGTGTGTGTGTGTATACTCTGTATGTGAGCATGCGTATACATCCTAGAGAAACCTGATGGTTGTCTTCCCCTCACTTGAACTCAGACTTCACATGAAGGACGAGCCTCAGGACCTCAGCTTTCACTCTTTTCTACTATTCCATCTCTTCCCCTCCTCTCCATCTTTCTCCTCTGTAGTTGAGCATACCTCCACCCACCTCCCCATTAGTCCCTCACCATGCTGCTACTTTACAACTGTTTCCTCTCACTCCTAGAATCGATCTACCGCCGTGGGGCCAGAAGATGGAGGAAACTCTACCGAGTCAACGGACACCTCTTCCAGGCCAAGCGCTTTAACAGGGTGAGTGTCTTCAAACCTCACTAATACCAACTCCCAATTGGGGAGTACATGCACTAATGCCTGAACAATGCTTCAGTCAGTTTAGTTAATTGAGTCTGTCTTCACTGGGAATACTGGAATTATAACAGACTTGGTATCACTGGGAGACGTAGGACATTTTAATAATTATATTAGACCGGTGCTTTATTATAAGGTGAAGTTTGGTTTGAAGAGTTTTCAAGATACTTGAGTACAACAATTGACCTTTTCCACTGAATTTTGCTTTTGCTGATTTAAAGTGTGAAAACAGGCTTCCATGTTCACTAAAGCAGCTGTGATGAAAAGAAAATAGGGTTGGAGAATGAAAGTTTGTTCTTGACTTTCGAAAACATACTAAAAATCTTCACTGAGGATTGACGTACTTGCCTTTTCTGGAGTTTTCAACCTCATCTCATGGTCTTCATGAGGAGATAATGTTTGAGTAAACTTTTTCTGCTCATGAAGTCCATGAGATGCAGATGTAAAAAGATAATAACTGGAATTTCATTTAAGATTTCTGGTGAAAAATTCTTTTGTATTTAACATGGTTTGTTGAAGCATCCCTATTCTATGAATTACAGTAGGACCATCTTTCTCCCCTCACACTTTAGTAGGTTCAGTTTTCTTTTCCAATGCAGGGTTTGGTCCCATCACATAGCTACACTTAATGTTCCCCTTTTTATTAACCATAATCAGAATCTCCCCCAGCCAAGGGAACCAAGTGTTTTACATACTTAATGCTGAAGATACCTTAACCATAAATGATTTGCCATAACCATGACTTAACATAACCATACTGTAGTTGCCATGTACAGATAACACCGAAATTTTCATTTATTTCCTGTTGATAGGATTGGACATGTGACATGTAATTTAAGAAACTAAAACAACACTTGTACTGTCAAATTTAACACACTTTTAGACTTTGTAAGTGCCTGTGGATGTCCTTTGGGTCATCCTGTCCATCTGCACTGTGTGTTTGAGTAACATCTGTTCCAGGCTCACGATGATCATTCCCTGTCCAGGAAAGAGTCAGTTACTTTTATTTAGTAAACTACTCATAAGCACATATATATATTTTTTTACCTTACCCACACCTCTAGTGTGTGCATCTAAATCTGTGCTATGTATGAGTGGATTTCTGTGTGGAGAACACAGTACAGTATGTCATAAACATACTGCCGCTAGATTATATATGACAGGTAATCAAGTCACCGCTCCAGCTAAGCTATCTGGATATGGATGCATAATTCATGGTGTCCTAGTTGTGGCTTGTTTAGCAGTCTTCACGCACACACACGCACGCGCACGCACACACACACACACACACATACACACACACACACACACACACACACACACACACACACACACACACACACACACACACACACACAGGTAGCACATGTGGGCTTTCATCATCTGCCTTCCAAGATGTTAAAGAGCTCCAGCTGCTCATCCTGCTTGTCGGAAACAAGACTTTCTTACTCCGTAATGCACAATGGCCATTCTGGGCAGCAGAAGAAGAAAGGTCTTAATGCTATTTCACTCAGGCCTGAAGTACCTAATGTGTTTTCTCTGAAGGGGAAGAGGGAAGATCAGGTTCTACTGCTGCTATAACAAGAATGAATCTTTACCTGTGTGTTGTAGCCTCCCCTTTTGTCAAGTATATTATCTTTAGCTAGATCAAATTATGCAAAGGTACGACATTTAAGGAACAAATACACACAAGTCACATTCCTTTATACAGTAATTCAACACTTACACAATTAATTAATTCCAGACAGCTGGTGACACACTTGTACCTTTTCAAAGACAGCAGGACAGTACAGATTTATTCCATTCACCATTTTCCTGGTTAGTAAATCAATTCTTAGTATGAAACATCTCCCATGGGTGCTAATGTCTCAGCAGTAAGTGGAAAAGCCATAAGCTTTGTGCACTGTCATCTTGCTGAATCAGCACTTTGCTCCAACATCTACTCCTTGATGTGGTCATTACAACTGATGCACTGTGGAGCCTGACTTATTCAGTAAAAGACATATTGGTATACAGCCGAACATTAGTACTCGCAGGTAAAGCATTCATCATCATGGCTGCTCTGTTACTTTATGCTGCTTAGATGTCCTTGTTCCTGTTAAGCAGATTATTTTCAGCACTGTTGATAAAGACCGCCATCTTTCCATAACCTTAACTAAGTGCTTTAAGTTGCTTTAACAGAACCACAAAAAAAGTGAATGATGCTTAAATTGACAGGTTTCAGAGATTGAAAGACATGAACAGAAAAGTTCCAAAATTTCAAAACGGGGCTGCTATTGCAAATTTGTAATACATTTTAGGAGACAGGGTTGTATTTTTTTTTCTTTTTCTTTTTCTTTTTTTTTTTTTTTTACAACTCAGCAGTATTGTTAACCAGTTGGTATTCAGGCTGGGGTTTCTGACTGTTGTTGCTATGCCAGATTCCAGGCTTCTGGTTGGTTCTCTGTGTTGTCCTCAGCATATAAATAAGCCAAGGAGAAGTAGGTCAGGTTTCTCCTCCCTTCTCTCACTCCATCCCTCTCCTTCCTCTCACTTTCTACTTGTTTGTCTCCATCTCTCTCCTCTCTCCTCTCTCCTCTCCATCCCGCTCCATTTCCCGGTGATGTTGCACTGGAGAAAGCTGCTTTGTGGATCCCTCCCATTAGACATAATGGGGTCTCTTTAGCTTCTGTCTCCCACGTGATGAAGCAGAATTCAGTCATCCTTGCTGGATGTTTGCCAGGGAACATTTTTATTTCTACTTCAACCACTGACTAGAGGTGTGTTATCAGAATGAGAGGAAATGTGAGGTAGACACAGGCAATCTCCAATAATCCTCAGGACACGCATATTTTCCTTTGAATGATAGTTAGCAGAGGTTTAGAGATGCATTTGGAGACACAGGACTGAATGTTTTGAATCCATTTGAGTGTTTGAAAATCATTAGTATTTAGCTGTGTAGCTCTAGGATAGCAATGTTGGTTGGTCCTCCACTTTCTGAGACTGAAATACAACAACAAATATTCGATAAATTGGAATGACATTTTGTGTTGGGACAAAATTACTTACTGTCATTGTTACCAGGTGATGAGTCCCATTGGCTTTGGTAATCCCCTGATTTTTCATATCGTGCTAAATGTCCAGTTTGTTCTGTCTTTAGTGCTAATTGGCAACTGTGAATATTTGGTAGATCTTGGTACTAATTTGCAGTCTCCTTGACCATGGGATTCTGGGATCACCATTGGGATCAGCATTACCATTACAAAACTGTGTTTAATTGCTGTTTTTCATTTACACTAAATAGATCATTTCTTTTACCAGTAACTGCCTGAAGTGAAATCTGAATGTAAAACGTCCCGGTACATATTAGCATGGAAAGATCTATCTTGTGCAGCCATTTTAGTGAGGATTCTGTGCAGTTGTTCCAGTGGTTTGAGGTACAGAGGCATCGCTTTAGGGCGTTTTGATGCAACATTTGTCGTTTTTTTCATGCGAAACTCTAGCTGTTGCATGCGCCTCTGCATTCTGAGATTTTGGAAGGCCCCTTGCTATGTACTGACTGAAAGTGAAGTTGAATTGCATTTGAGCTGTCTACTTAAATGCTTAAAACTTGTGTTGAGTACTAGTTGTAAAATGCAAGAATGTAACACAGTGAACTGAAATGGTGAATATGGACTATTAACTGCTAAACATCTGCATGTTAGCATTGTCATTGTGAGCAAGCTAGCATGCTGACATCAGAATTTTGCATGGCTGAAGACTCTCAGTCTTGTCATTCATTAAAACTATAATAACTGCATTGATAAAAGTTGCCACAGACTTAGACGTAAATGAAATAGATTCAATGCAAGCCACAGAATATGGAATAGTATCCGTTTGCTCTCCACATGGGGGTCGATTAATAGATGTTCATCGACTTTTTATGTAAACATCGTACGTAGTGATTAGTACCTAGAGAGATTTGTTATTATTTATTATTCCTCTGGCCCCACTCATTGTTCAACAATCTGAGATCACAGTCCTTTCCAGTTGTTATTGGTGTTCCCCAGGGCTCTGTTTTGGCCCTCCTTTTATTTATTGTTTAACATCTACCTTTTGGCCATATTTTTAAGAAAGTCAGCATTCAATTTCAGTGTTACGACACCCACTGTCTCCTCTGAGATCCTCATCTGTTATTCAACTTTCTATACCACCGCCCACTTGATAACCATGGGGTCTAAAGCCTTCAGCCATTCTGTTCCATGCCTTTGAAACTCTCTCTCAACCTGCATATCCTGTCTCAAAACACAACTTTTTGAATTAGTGTATTTTGTGTGATTCTGACTCTAATGGCTACAGAGTTTTGCACTGATGATGATTTTATCAACTTATTGTACATTATTGCTTTCTTTGAGTTTATAGTGTTTCAATACATTGCTGCCTATATTGAACTCTTTTTTAAGGTTTTCTTCATTTATTGAAAGGCTTCTATAAATAAGATGCATTGTTTATGTATGCTTTTTTTATCATTATTATTCTATTGTTATTACTAAATGGTTTCATGATGCCATCGAAGGGAATATTCCAGATTTCATTTTTGAGGCCTGAATAATTTTAGTAGAGGACCAGATTTAGCCCTCAGGACACATTTCCTGAACTCAAGCAAATAGTGAGGAAGTCTGTTTGACGTTTAGCAAAGGGTGCGCATTATTGTCCTAGTTTTATGATTAATGTTGTCTGTCCATTCTATGGATGCTTCATTTGGTGCTGACAGTCATAATATGGTTGTAATATGGTTGAACCTGGGTGCATTTTGGAGTATCCTGTGTATCACTACACAGATTGCTGATGTCATTGGTCAGTTTGCTCTGATGAGTTTTCTTTTTCAGAGAAGGCACATCATTTCTCAGCATATTAGGCTAGTCAGTTTCCAGGCACTCATATGATCTGTAATGCTGTCTGCTGGGCTGCAGGGAGGGCTGTCAATCGATTTAAGCCTTTCTCATCTACTCATCCCTTTATTCCCAAGCTGCAGGACTCTGGACCTCCACAATCAGTGCCTCCCCATGACAAACACAGCTAGAAGGATGCACTCCTTATCTGTCTGATCAGTCTGGCAGCTAATGTGTAGTAGAGTACAGATGACAAAATCACATTCACTCAGATAGAATCATGTCCTTTGTGATTGTCCTGGCTGATGGACTGTTCAGTTTGTCGTCAAAATGTGGTGAGGTGCCGGTCAGGCTGGAAAATCGCTGTTACATATCATGCCATACAGAAAACTCTTGAAATGAAGACTGGAGTTAATAAATTCCCAGAGTAGAGCAGACTGGGATTCTGGGATTACATCTCTCTTGCAGCACTGAGCAGTAGGGAGATGTCTATGAAGGTTTCAGATGTCAGTGACAGACTCAGTTGCTTTGGTGCCAGGCCCATCAATTTAATGTACATCCACTGTTCAAGTCTTTCATAGAATTGAATGTTTTTCTGTGCCTTCAAATATATATATATTTTTTGTGGAATCTGGGATTTATTTCCCTAAGTGAAGTTTGAATATCTTAGTATGTTGTCTTGTAATACTTCTTGAGATTAAGAACAATTCCTGATGGGCGTATGGTCATTGCTTTTGTTATGGTCTGGGGTAATTACTTTGCGCATTAGTATAGAAGGAGGATCCATTGTTGTTGTTTTTTTTCTAAATTTAGAAACTGTAGCTGTTGAATGTCCCTCTGCATTCTGAGATTTTGGATAGCAACTTGCTAAGTACTAACTGAAGATGATATTGAATTTCTTGTCAATGCACGAACTAGCAAGATTTGTCATTTCAAGAAATCCTTTATAGATGATCATTACTGGAGAATCATATCTCACACATGTCTGTTTACAATAATGTTGACATGTACCAGTGTCTCTTGAGTAAAATACTGACTGTCTCCCAGTAACTCAGAATACCTTGTTCTTCCTGGTATCCTCTTTCAGACTCATCGGTTTTACAAAGGTAAAGAAAAACAGTGTTGTCTGTCAGTTGATTGTCTGGATCTTAAACGTCAGCATGTTAACTGGCAAAATAAGAACTGTAGTTTCAACAAACAGTTCAACCTTTTAAGTAAAAATATCTTTGCTGTTTTGCAACAGTGTACCATCGGCTGTCTTAAAATAACTTATTACTCTTGGTTATTTTTGTAAGAAACAAAGCATGTATAATTGTATGCAGTCATATAACAGCAACCAACAGATAGCATCTGCAGGAAGCTACAATATTATTATCAGTGTCAAGTGTTTACAAGTTATCATTAACATTATGGGTAGAGGAGTAGTTAACAAAAGCAAAATAAAAGAAACGTATGTCTCATCAAATTTATAATCCCTCTGTTTTACATATTACAAGTAAAATAGAGATACATCCAGTTTTAGTTGTTATGCTTGGTCTACATTTTCAAGCCAATCCCAAGCCAATGTGCTTCCTAGATTTTAAGCCATGCTATTGGTATGGCCCTGTATGTCTTATTGTCTGTTAGTTGGTCAGCCCACCACTTGGGTCAAGACTAAAGGATCTTAACAGCTAACAGTATTTAATGGCTTGCCTTGAAATTGAGCATAAAGCCTAGAGATTCTACTGATTAGCATGAAATACTGTACATGCTAAACAAATATATTCAAGGTCCCCAGAAATTGACTCCTGATGATTGTTGTAATCCCCTGGCTTTTTTCTGGAGCACCACCAGGGGCTTCAGTTTGTCCAGTATTTGATTTATGACCAGTGCATTCAAAACTGTTGACATTCCCATGAACCTTTGTATTTGTGATTAGTGATAGTTAGCAAATGTTAGCATGGTACCCTGCTAAACTGATGGCGAACAGGGTAAGCGTTATACCTGCTAAATATTAAAGTGTTAGACATTGTTACTGTGAGCATGTTAGCATGCTGATAATAGCATTATGTCAAAGCACCTTTTTGCCAAAGTACAGCTTACTAGAGCTGCTAGCTTGCCTGTAGACTCCCAGTATATATTTTTTGCAATGCTTATATATGTCTGATAGAAAAAGAATCTGAAAAGAACCCGAGGATAGAAAGGTACTGAGACTAGATGTCTTCTATGGAATAAAAGGTATAACTAACAGTACTCCATGGTGTTTTCTAGCCTGTCCAAAGCCTGACACATTGACAGCCATTGTCAAAAGTTTTCTGCTTATCTTGCTCTCAGGTTGTATGTGGTGTGTGGGGAAGAGAGCAGGGAACGAGGCAAAAGTGTGATTAATTCATTAATGTACGCGTTAACCTCTATGTAGAGTTAGATGAGACAGACTGAAGGGATCCTTTGAAGTCTTGCTGAAGCATTTCCATGGCAACAGAGCACTGACTGGGGTTCTTTGTCTTTTACACTGTCAGCATGCACACCCTGTGAGGGAATGTTGTTGAAACACTGAAGCACACACACACTGTCTGTCAAGTGTTAAGTCTCCAGTGAGATTTTTGGTGACAGATTTGTTCATGTCCAGGGACACTGAGCTGCAAACTAACCTTTGGTACTAGAGGGTGACCACCCGACCAGATCCTGATGAGACCCGTCGGGAGGGACAGGCTAGGTCAAATGATATTCGGGTTTGGGTAGGATGCAGTTATATCGGCTAGGCTAAACTACTTAACATAATGCAGTCATCAGTGGTTAGCCTCTAATTTTATTATGTTTATAACTGCTAATGACATTACGTAATGTGTGAAAGCTAAAACTTTATTTGGAAATTATTTATTTTACATGAATTATAGGTAAAATAGAGACATACAAGGTGCTTAATTGTTGCAATAAATAATCCAAATTAATTTATAAACTAATGTAATGTGGAGTCTTTTTGTCAGTGCACAGCAGGTTAGCTGAATGTACAGAAATGCAAAATTTCTCTACAGACAAACCTACAATTCGCCATTAAGGCTCCAATGACAAATACATGATGAATTCATTTTTACTTGGGTTTAAGTAGAGCAGTTATTTCAAGGAATTTCCTCTCAAAATCAACAACCCAGCACAACTATTCTGAAATAACTTAAATAAGAGTCTCAGAACTCTTTCCAATAATTATTTTCAGTAAACTTCCAAGAAATTATTAGGCAATAATGCACACTTAAAGCATTACCGATGTTTAACTTGGAAATATAGACGTTTTCAGCCCTCTTCATTCAAAGCTACACTAATCCATATTTGTATATTAACAGCAGATCAAATAACTTTTTGTAATGTAAAAGCGATCATTCATAGTACCCACAAAGAAATATCAAACTCTGCAGTTCCCCTAAGCTCTGTGGAGCTTTTTAATATCCTTTGTCTTATTTTGGGTTCATCGCTTGCAACTTTACTATTTGGTTCAATATCAGCGTTCTCATCAACCTCATTTCCAGCAGTAGCAAGTAACTGTTTTCAGTGAAAAAGCTCCAATAAATCCACTGTATACTACCTGCTCAGCGTGAAAAAGCAGACAGTTAGTGAACATAGTGGTATTTTATCTCTCTGTGATCTGCTAGGAATGTGTTCATCCATGCAAAACTGTGTTGGCAGCCCCACTGCATTATCAGACTGTCTCCATCCAAATGAATGAGGAGGCTGTGGCTCAAGTCAGTCTGACTGTGAATCTCCATGAATTGGGTGGCCAAAAACCCAACTTAAAATGAATGCTAATGTTGCCCTGTGTCTGCTGGTGTGTGAACAGACGCTAATCACATTCACCATATCACCTTTGCAAGGCAGTAATATGAGTATGAATATGAATTAATGTTATCTTAATTATATTAGGATGTGAAGTGCATGTGATTTTTTAGCCTGTTGAGAAATTCTGCCCTCGACTGGCCAAAAAGAAACAAACAAACAAAAAAAAGACTTGTCCAACTTGAACAACATGAACCAAACTGCTCAATACATCAGTGAAAAATATCCTGATTCAAATTAGATCAGGAAAAGATCTAAAAAGACAGATCTAAAACAATGAAAAGAAGAGGGTAACTCTATACACTGTACATCCATCACATTCTGCCGTTGTATATTTATCAGTGCACCCTTTTAATTGATTCTTGATTTGAGAGTCTGTTTTGCAGACTCTCAAACTCTCAAAGAGTTTTGTTTTGAAAGTCTTTATTCTGTCATTCAGCGTGTTGGTTAAAGACTAACCCGTTAGTGTATCCTGTCCTGTGTGTGTCTTCCAGAAAGCCGACTGTGGCCACTGTAGTGAAAGGATATGGGGGCTGGGCAGGCAGGGCTACAAGTGTATCAACTGCAAACTGCTGGTCCATAAGCGCTGTCACAAACTCATCCCTCAGACCTGCCAAAGGCTTATGGTGAGTATTTCATCATGTCCTCAGCAGCAAACAGCACAGTACCAGCCTGTCATATCCAATGCCAACACAGTCTCAGCATTCTGGCAAACTCTGATATCAAGCTTACATGTTGTTGACATGAATGATGAGGATTACATTCCCTCACCAGGAGAGTGTTATGTGATAATAGCAGTTTAACATGCCTTATATAGTATATACTGTACATGTTCATCTGAACAGAGTCAGCCAAGTAGGTTTTCACCTAAAAGGAATTTGCCTTGGAATTTTGGTGTGTAATAATGAAAACAGAGCAAGTAGAAGATATTAAAAAGCAGGTAAAAAGCAAGCACTGCAAGGCAAGAAGCATAAGTATGAATTATAAAATTAACAATAAAATGTAGACATTTTTTAATTTAATTTTAAAAATGAAAGCGGTACAATTGTGTGCAGGAATGTGCAGGGTGTATACCAGGGAATGTGCAAAAGTGTCAGGGTGGGGGTATGGGGAGCACAGCCTCCTGCTGCGATGGAAGGGATGGCCACAATGTTGCCTGCTCAGGATCCTGGAGGTGGACAGGTCTTGGACATACCTGTAATAATGGTGAGAGGCACTCACTGCTTATTTGGTAAGGCAGGCAGTATATAAAGCACTTGCTGTAACATGTATTAAAGAGCCATTCACTCAAGCTGTAGCCACCAATAGAACGAGAAGCAGAAGAAGAAGAAGAAAAAGAAGGATGAATACGAGATGGTGTGCTAGAGGAGTACCTGCCAAAAAGACAAAAAGTTAATGACAGCTGTGTACCAGATGGTGATGTAGGAGGTGAGGATGGATTCAGTAATGGTAGTGTAGAAGTGAGCCATCACTGACTTTGGCAGGTTGAACTTTTTCCGCCACTGCAGGAAATACATGATGGCACCCATGAAGTTCGATTTACCCCACACTGTCAATTGGGAAGTCATATAAGGTGATTGGGTAGATGGGGCTGGAGCCTGGGCTGTTCCTGAAATCCACAACCATTACCACTGTCTTTAGAGTGTTGAGCTTGACTGCACCAGGTCACCACATGGTCAAATCTTCCAATCCTCTTGCAGGCAGACTCATGTTCACCACAGATGAGCTCATTAAGGGTGGTGTCATCCGCGATGTTCAGGAG
Source organism: Chaetodon auriga (assembly GCF_051107435.1). Lineage (NCBI taxonomy): Eukaryota > Metazoa > Chordata > Actinopteri > Chaetodontiformes > Chaetodontidae > Chaetodon > Chaetodon auriga. Next base: position 25,078,389 of record NC_135083.1, read on the forward strand.
CTTGACAGACTGATGACTGGAAGTACAGCTGGGAAGAGCAAAGGGAAAAGGACGCAGCCAGTGCTGATAGTCCAGGAGTCAGAGACTTCTTTCCTTAGCTTCACCTGCTGTCAGACAGGAAATCTGTAGTCCACCTGTAAGTGGAGTCAGGCACACAGGGAGAGCTCGTCCTGCACCAGACCTGGGATGATAGAATTAATGGCAGAGGTCAAGTCCACAAACAGGATTCCTGAGGAGTCCAGGTGCGAAAAGGATGAAGTGGAGAGCCATGTTTGCTGCATTGTCTACAGACCACTTGTCTCTAGGTGAACTGCAAGAGTTCCAGGAGTGGATGATGGATTTCAGGTGGGACAGCACAAAGCACTCAAACTTACAAACATTACAACAGAGCTAAGGGTGATGGGCAATAGTCATTTAGTCCTGTGGTCATTGGTCTTTTGAGGACTGGGATGATAGTGGAGCTCTTGAAGATGACTGGTATGTGACATGTCTCCAGTAAGGTGGTAATGTCTGTGAACATTGGAGATAGCTGATCAGCACAGTGCTTTAAGGTGGATGGAGAGACAGAATCTGGCCTGGCTACTTTGTTGGGGTTCTGCCTCTTAAAAAGCTTGTTGTTGTCTGTCTCCAGGACAAAGAGAGCGATCATTTTGGTTAGAGAGGGGGAGACCTGTGAGATGGGCCGCTGTGGAGAGGCCCAGGCCCCTGCTGAGCTGGTGCTCAGCTGATGAGCTGGTGAAGTGGTGCTGGTGTGCTGCAGTTTGTGGAAAGAGTCATGTGGGATGGTGTCAGGACGGTCCCTTTGTCTTTCTAATCGACAGCAGAACTCAGTCAGGTGATTGGCCATGCACAAGTCATTAATGGAGTGGGGTATTTCAGGTTTGTAGTTTGTAATCTGTCTGAGCTCCTTCCAGACAAATTCAGAGTTGTTGGGTAAGAGCTGGTATTGAAGTTGGTCTATGATTGTGTTGGATGTTATTAACGGACAATGTAGATGATAATTTTATAATTCCACATTGTTTTGTCTTTCAAATATGTTTGACTAACCTGAGGGTCTATTTTCAACCTGTCTGACTGCAGTCACTGTCACTGCATTTCAACATCTCAGTAATTAATCTGGTCAGTCGGTGTGGAACTTAATAACAGAATAGCTAAAGCCTGCAGTGCTTTTTGTAGGCAACTTACTGGGATTGCAGTACCACAAAACTTAAAGACTACACCATTGTAGAACACATCCTCCTTTCATTCTAAAAACATATATTTTAGCCTTTTTTAAAAATATGTTTTGCATATTTTTAGCTGAAAATTTGTATTTGATATTTATCATTCTTGACTTTTGTGGTACTTTTTGTTTTCTTATACTGCCTTTATTGTTTTGCACCAAGATACCAAGGCACATTCCTTGCATGTGAAAACCTACCTGGCAATAAACCTGATTCTGATTGTGATATATGTGTCCTAAAACAGCTTCTGTGCAGCAGGCTAGCTATGATTTAAAGCCAGATTGAAATGTTTCACAAAAAGTCTGTGATTTGCCATTGATACATGTAAGCAAAGTTTTGAGCAGGTACCATGAGGGGAGCATTCTTGACAAAGGCTATAAGACAGCAGAAAAACAACATTATCCAAAAAGAAATAAGCAAATGGATCTACTGGCACTTTCTTCATTATCAGTCAGCTCTGCTCTTACGTACCATTGTTGTGATAAATAGACTGTAAGTGCAGCATTTGTGTAATGCTTTTCTAGTCTTACAGAACACTTAACAACACAGGTTAGCATTCACCCATCCACACACACATTTATAGTCTGGTGCAAGGTGCCACCTGCTGCCCAAGGACACTTTGACATGTAGAGTGTAGGCACTGACCATGTGGTCAGTGAACAACCCGCCCTACCTCCTGAGCCACAACCGCCCCATTGTGGGAGAATTCCAGAATAGGTCTATGAACTCACTGTAAAATACCTAGAGGTTTATGGGCTTCATTGTCCATGATGAATGAATGTTATGGTTTTCATGGTAACAGATGAGTTAAGAGAAAATCAAACCTGGTTCTCTGTGTTTTTATGTGTAGAAATAGGATCAAGTTTCCTTTCTTGCTTTTTAAATGTCAGGCTTTTGAAGTCATCTTCAAGTAAAGATTATTTAAGGGATTTTCATTTATTTCCCTTTCAAAGCTCAAGAAACAATTGCATTTCAACACATTGTCAGTTCGCAAATTTTTTTGAGACTAGAATGTTAAACGTCCATGCTGTTTCGTGCATAGCTCAGTGTACTTTTGGGTTATGTTTGAAGTGTTTTCCTGTTTTGTTTTGACAGAAAAGTAGCATTTTAATACGGTTAACAAGTTTAATGTCAGCCTATTCTTCAGTACTCCATCCTACAGTTGCTGACAGCACACATTTGTATTAATGAATATCTAAATGTTGTGTAGTCCTGCCATTAAGAAAGCACTGTAAGCTGCTGCATTTGCACAGGCATAAATCAGTGTATCCAAGCACAGCCCTGAAAAGCTCTCTTTGAACATTTCCTGTTTGTCATTGTGGACTGTCGCTCTGCATCTCATCCGCCTGTTCTTTCCTCCCATTCTATTGAAATGAGACATCAAGTGTAGTGACAGCAAACCAGCAGACCAGTGTTCTCTGTAATTAATCCATTTGACCACAAAGCGTCTGACCAAACACAAAGATCCAGAATTCAGCCCCTCGTGACCAAAATCCTGACTAGAAAATCAATGTAGCTCTGGTACTGGGTGAATTGTCCCCTGTCAGCAATGGGAACTCTCGCTCTTGATCACAGCTTCAGCCTGGTATCTTCCATGCCAGATAAGTGACTTTGAAGCTTGATAAGATGAAATGATTGAATGTCTTTTCTTGTGAAACCCCACATTGTCATTAGAGTCTTAGGGCAAAACATGTCTGTACATTAGCTGAGACAACTACAGACTTTTCCTTGCTCCTTACGAACATGTATCTTCATCAGCTTGTCCAGGAGTGTAAAACCCTGAGTAGATATTTCAGTGGATATCTGGGGGAATATGTCAGGGGATATTTAGGTATATTTTTGAATTTCTTTATTCAGGATCCAGTCATGCCATCACAGGAGCCCCCTTCAGATGCCAAGAGTGAAGAGGTGGACCTTCCACCAGATGACAAAGAGGAAACAGATGGGAGTAAGACCTGAAACAATTTTCTTTTTTTTTAAAGCAGGGAGTAGAATGCTATCATGTTATTTGGTCCAGTTTTTTGTAATGTCTAAGACGGATAAGATACAAGATCAGTATTTGTTTTGCAGCTTCAAAGTTGATTATCACTCAACTTTGAGTAAGATGATGATGACACGTGGTGATGAAAACTGATAGTAAGCTAAGGCAACTGTAAATGGAGGTTCATACTTTGCAACAGCGCAAAGCAAAAGAACTCTGAATTCAGTTAAGTGTAAATGTTAATCTAAGGGGTGAGCAGTTTAATACGCAATAGATAACATCACAGTGAGGGATACTATTATCAGAATACAGTACCTGAACATAATTCTATGGCTGTCCAGCTCATAAGAATGAACAATTTGTCTCATATCCTTCTTTATTGTTTGATACAGTAGGGGAACATAATCAAAGACGGTGACACCTGAGGGGGTTTACTGTGTCTCAAATTCACACTAAATGCTAATTCTAAGCAGGGTTTGAGTATGTGGTATGTTCACACTGGAAAAGTGACAAAATACTTTTTAGACAGTATGCCGACTAAAAATGCATGATTTTTGAGTGTCCTGTTGATGAACATGAATATCCCACAATGCAATGCACATTTAAAATGAAGGAGCTGGAGAAAACTCATTGTTACTGGTGGTTTAAAAAAAGCTCTCAGAAACAGAGTCAACCAAAAAAATCACAATTAGATTTTGGAAAGACATGTTGTTGTCTCTTTGTTAAGTTTTAATTATCAGTGGCATTCTAATGTCATAGGTTGATTGATGACCAATGTCAAGTCTTTCCTCACTCCACAACATTGTTGACAAACCAAAATTAAGAGCCATGTTTTGTTTTTATTGCCATTTGTTGCCACCTGTCAAGAAATTGTGAGGGTAGATTGTCCTTATTTTTGTAAAAGTGCCAAAACTAACAAAATGTGTCTGACTTGATGCTACAGTGCAATCTAAAATACCTTAGTTTATCTTTGTGCCATGTTTCTGTCAAATCCACAACCTGCCCCTCACAGCACTGCAGTTGTGAACCTCGTATGACAACAACAGCAGCAAAAAACCAAACATGACTTAACACAGCTCCCATGAGTGTGAATTAGAAACAAAGTAGATGAATAAAAAATGAAACAAAGAGCTGTGAAACGATCAGTAAAGGGATATGTTTTTCCTTTTCATCCAAAGAAAATTATTTGTACTGTATGTCACATGTACAGTACAGTATATACAAAAGTACAAAGCTATCAGAGTGCGATCGGGGAACTCTCAGGGGATCTTGATGTAATTCCAGGAGTCCTCAGAGACATGAATAATAGAGTGGCTACTTTGTTCAAAAGGTTGACTTTAGACTGTGGTAGCTTCACCTCACAATCCCATCATTACTTATATAACTATGTAACTCTCAACTGTTATCTAACCATATTACTGCACTCTGTCCAGATCCCATAGAACAGAGTCTTAAATCCCATTAAAAGGAAACTGTGAACTGATGAGGGGTCTGGTTGGGGGTCCCTGATAGGAGATGCTCTGGGACCCCCTGTGGATTGACCTTGTTTGGCATTTCCTGTGGATGCTGGGCTTGACTCTGTGTACTCTACCTCCCTCTGCTGGCCAGAAAAAAGAACATGTAAACTCTATAAGTGCAGATTCATTTCTGTCACACTGTCTCTGTCACGGTGTTTCCAGATATCATCATTCAGTGACTCTGTCTTCTTTTTCGCAGTATCTTTTTTACCGCACAACTGTACAGTGACTAAAACAGAAGATGCAGATACAGAGGTGAGAAAAGCTCTGAATCACCACAGAATTTCTTTTGTAATTCATTCAATAGATATTAGTATGGAACTCAAATTTGCAATAGCTTGTATTTTTTTGGTCTTATAATTTTTAAATTAATCATCCTTTCTCTTGACTGCAGTCACAAGCTGAATAGCCACGAATCTTTTTTGTTTCAAATCATTTGGAAAGCATTGCTGCTTGAGCATTCTGCCTCCTACAACTTGAACATTCAATTCTGAATGTGTCAGTACACTCACTGCATCGCTGTCTCTCCTACTTCTAGGACATCAAAGCAGTAGTGGATGGGCTTGATGGCATTAAGCTGTCCCAGGGCCTGGCTCTCGGACTGGGTGACTTTGACCTGATCCGAGTGATCGGGCGTGGCAGCTACGCCAAGGTCCTGCTGGTTCGGCTAAAGAAGAATGAGCAGGTGTATGCCATGAAAGTGGTGAAGAAGGAGCTGGTCCATGATGACGAGGTGAGACACAAAGTACGCCTCTGGATGTCCAGGATGTGAAATGTGCACGAATCAGCGTGATTCTCTGCTTTTATCTCAGAATGCCATGGAATGTTAACAGCTAGCTTTCTTTTGATGTGGACTTGACTGCAGAAATACTTAATGCAAGTGGTCATTTTGTGAGATCGTGAATCATCTGCAAAATTTCAAAAAGACAAACTGGAAACACGGAGGCCACGTCACTCAGTTTCCTTTTTGTGGACTTTGTTCATATCAGCTTGATGCAGAAGGTTCTTTTCATTAATTAACATGGTCCATCACATATTCCTTGCAGTCTGATAAACAAGACTCAGTAAAAGCGTATACTCTATGAATATTTTTATTTATTGGTTGATAGAGTGCTTCTAATGCAGGTTTGAGAGCAGAATTTCTGTGCTGGTTATGTCTGATTAGTACAAAGTACAAATCCAACTTCACAAACATCTGAAAGATGATGGAGGCTCACTTTAACTGTCCCTGACAACATGTTGGCATGTCGTATGAAAGGATAATTCTGCTTTATAACAACTTAGAACATTTTATTTATGTAAATGATGTTTTGCCATCATCATTTCAGTTATTATAACATTTTACTCACCAAAGCAATTTTCTTTCCCTGTTGATGTTACCACATTCCCAGATAACTTGTTCAATGTTATTATTACTAGGGGAAATAATGACCAAATGTATAAATACACGAAGATCCAAGCAGCAAAAAATCAGAACCATCCTTTAACATGTGCACGGTGGGAAAAGATTACTTTTCCCAAGCTAGAATGAACACAGAAGACCAGAAATAGAAACCTGTACAAAATAAGTCTTAATGAAAAGGTGGTTCTGCATTCTGCTGCTTTGTGTCCAGAAATGGATTTCTATGGTGGAGCATAGAGATAAAAAATTGTTATGTTTGTCTTCAGTTCTAAACTTATGTTTGTTTGGGGACATTTAAAGCAAACTGTCACTCTTTATAGGGAGCTCCCACTCTTTTTTACCTTAGGATTGTCTAAAAATAGATTGGGGACAAAGTGATACTACTGCTTGGGTCATTCAACACACACTGCGTGTCAAAACACCTGCACCTACCATTTTTATGTAAACCCACATGAAGGTGAGTCCTGGGTATACAACTGTTCTATTTCCCAGCTTCAACATGCGTCACTGTTTAATCACCGTCACTACCTGGAGTGGCTTCACTCGTTTGTATGTCTGCCTCTTACCTGCGGTTTGTGCTATTTACATCAAATGACATGATGTTATGAGACCAGCCAGCAGACATGGAAAACACAAAAGGTGATGGTCTGTAAGGCTTGTCTGCACTGGTTCCAGCATGTATGAAAGCTGTGTGTGTTTCATAGGTAAAGAGATGAATTTTAGATTGTGTGACGTTTTCAGGCCATGTTCTTAGACGTAGAGGACTGCTGGTTTTGCATTCCAAGTGTGAATCTGTCCCTGATTAGCTGGTCAGAATGAAAAGCAGCAGGGCTCTGGGTCCTGGAGGCAGGGATTGAGAACCGCTGGACTATGTAATGGGTCTAAGAGTAGTAATCAGTGATGGATGGATAATATGAAGGATAAAAATTGGAAAGGGAGGGCAGCGATTGAACAGTGAAAGATGTATGGAGAGATGGAAAGCAGGAATGCATAAAAGGGAATGAAGAAGACTGAGTCAGAGGCTGGTTGGAGCTTCTGAAAGGAATGAGGAAAAAAGGAATTGGACAGTGGGGGGACGAAGTGGGGGTGGAAACAACACAAAAGTGGCGGAGAGCTTATGAATTGGAAAAAGGGCTTAGGAGGAAGCAGGAATAAGTGGGTGGGTGACTCATGGGAGAAGATGAAATCCGGGTTTAACATCTTTTTTGCTGTGATGAATTGCCAGATGAACATAACGTGAAATTCATTTCAAAAGGAGAAGTCTGCATAATGAATCCTAAAGGAGGAAATATGCAGACATACATATCACTCGCATTCGTTATTTCTTAGAATTGTGAACGTAGCTGGCAGAGCGTGGTTTGCCCTTATTTCTATAGGCTAGGACACATTTTATTCACAAATGAACATGAAAAGGGACAATTACAGTTACTATCTCTGTTCCTGGTTCACACTGCATGTCTGGTCTTGTTGACACAGTGCGATTTTTATTTGTATTATCTGTTGACGTCAATAAAGACCCGAGGAAGACTAGGGAACACTCTGTGGAAGCTAATGAGGTTCCTCAGGAAACTAAAGTTCCATATTCAACCTCTTAAAGGGTCAGTTCACCGAAATAAGAACAGCAAAAACTGTTTTGTCACATACGTCTAGTGATTTACAGTAATGCAGATTGGTTTGCTTTTATTTGTCCAGGTTTTAAAATGTGTGTGTCTACTGTCTTCCAAAGAAATAGCCCCCATGGAATCTGTTGACTGTGTGTTCTGGGGATCAATTGGGACATTATTTCTGGAAAGTGATGTTGTTGAAATTGGAAACATTATTTTTCATAGCTGTGAGCTGTGACCATTTAAGTCCACCTCCATTGTATTGGAGTGGAGCCAGAAATCTCAATACCTGAACAAATAAAGCCAAAACTATCTGCACCACTGAATACCACCAGAGGAAAGTAAGAACATTTCTTTACATGCTTGGAACTATTTTTTTGACGAATAACTACTGTATATCCATTCGCCCACTCCTGGTGGATGGAGGCAGCAGATGCAGTGTCTCTGGCTATAGCATAAGTTGCCACATACAGTCGGTGAGCACACTTTTTGGTTTGGTCTCTGTACACGCACAGTAGTACCAAACCTGACAACCTCAGAAGGCAAAACTCCCGGAGGCTGAACACAATCATTGCACCGACTGTTCACCAAGAAATAGTCCCAGCACTTAACTCCTCCTAAAACCACAAAGTGTTTGTTTTTACTTGCTCTGACAGTCAGTCAGTTTTGAATGAAGGCGAAATAATTCAATCAGTCAATCAGCTGAGCATTGTTCTGCTGTAAAGCTGTGACCAAGCTTGTGAACACACAACTTGTGTTAGACTTTCTTCAGACTCAGTGAGTGCTGTAGCCTCAATATTCATACTACCAATCATAAAATATCCAAGACCGCACTTCAGTTCTGGTATTGTAGTTTGCACAAACGCTTGCACCCTTTTCAAAGGGATCCGAAAGCGTGTGCACCTCTACCGGGTTCACTATATTTATTTAACGAGCACAGTTCATATACTGAGCGTGTTACAATGTGCTGTCCATACACTTTACCTTTGAAAGGAATCAAAAACAAAAGAATCACATACAAAGCTACAAGAAAGAGATAATTGTGGATGAGAAAACTTGCCTGAAAAAAAGGAGTGCTGTTCTTTGTTGGACTGTTTTTGTTGTATAGCCCACTAGATGGCACTATTGCTCAACATACAAATTCTTTAAAAAGCACCACTATGATGTAGCCAGACCAATTATCTCTGTCCAGAGTGACTGCATCATCCAACACCTGCACAACTAATCCAGGACAGCGTAAATCATGTCACAGGCTTCATGTGTCCACTTCCCCCCACCAACGTCAAATATTCTGTCTTTTCCCACACATAAGCATGTTATGCTTAAATCCAGCCTTTAATTCCTGTGGCAGTTGAAGAGCAAAACAAAACTGACTCCATAAACGAAGATGCAGTTTTTCCTTAGTCCTTCTTATATTTTGATTGGACATCCCATTTTAATTTATTTATGGCTCCATTCATCCACATTAGTTTAATAATTCATCTCTTTAGTAGTCTAATGCCTGACATCAAAGGAGGCTCGAAAGAGCTCTGCACAGACAGACTGCAAACTACTAAAGGAGCTGAAATGACCAATACAAGATGTGTTTTGATGGCGTATTCCGCATAATTATAAAATTCTCAAGTAATAATGAGTTGACCAGAAGGAATTTAGTATCATATGCACAATATGGAGTCTCTCCTGTATGTTATAAATTAACCATATGATGTTGGAGCACAGCATGGGGAACTCAAAATTTAGACACATTATTGTAGCTCACATAAAATATGAACTAACATCAACTTAATGACACTTTAAATCAGCATAAAACATCTTTGCCTCAGGCTAAACACACTTCTCTGGAGTGTGAGCCGTTAAAACGTCAGCTTACTAACAACAGGGGTACACTCTGGCTGTTCCAGAGAACTGGTTTGTGAATGTAGATACTGGAGGTTTCTAAGAGTCAGAAGGATTCTTGCTTTACTGACTGACAATGGTTCAAGGTAGTGCTGCATGTGTACTTTACTTGAGTATTTCCATTTTCAGCTACTTTATCCTTTTACCTACACCACTGGATTTATTCAACAGCTGCAGTTAAAGGTTGCTTTGCCCAATCAGACACAATTAACTCCTCCTTAAAAAGTTCTGCTTCCTAAATTTTGGAACTCTTTGGACTTTTAACAAGCAGCTGAGGACCCACCTGTTTAGATGTGCCTTTTGTTTAGTTTTACTTACTTTCATCTCTGTTTTATTTATTCCTCTCACATTGTGTCTGTATTTTATGTCTTCTTAATGTTACTTTACTTACACGTAATGTATCAGTATTAAGTGGTGACAGGGGCCATTCTGTACCATGACAACTTTTACTTTTAATACTTTACATACATTTTCTTAGTGATGCCACGTGATGGCGTAAGGAGAAGAGTTTGTGGTATTTTTTACCTCTGGGGTTTTTTTTTTGTTTTTTTTTGGTTTTGTTTTGTATTTTGAACTTGTTTAAAGACACAATCACCACTCTACTGAGGTTCTCTCTTGTCCTACGGTTTTAGTGATGCCATGTTTGATTTCATCTTATGTATCAATTCAAACATCACAATTCCAACTGCACCCCATAAATCAAACAAGTGTCCTAATGTGACATTTTCTCAGGTGTGACCATACTGTGCTGAGGGACTCAAGAAGTGAGACAAGCAGGTCTCCCCCAAACCCAAATCACCTAAGTCAAACTGTTAACCATCCAGAAACTGAAATGTTTGCGTTGTAAAGTAGCCATTATGAGCGACGAGTCAGACGCCACGTGTCTTTTGATAGCCACGCAGATCAAAATGCTGGATTAGGTAAGTGATCTGTTTGACTGTCCAAACATTTGGACAGTCAGATGCCTTCATAAATGTTGATTATACAAATGTGGACTTGGCTTTCAGGGTTATTTTTCTTTAATGGTGTCCTTCTACGTTCCAAAATTGTCAACACCTGGGGTAATAAAAAGCTCCTCTGTCTGGATGGTATTTTCAAGAGAGACTTCATTCATGTCAATGACTAACTGGTGGATGGTTTTCAAGACAGGTTTGGCATTCATGCTGCCTGGTTATCTTCTGGCATGCTATCCAAGGTCTACCCTATAAACTGGAACAGTCAAGGAACAAAACAGTCTCAGAATGACTCCAGTGTGAGGATTGTTCTCAAGACTGACTGCATTTTTTTTTTTTATCTGTGGCACGTATCTCCATTTGTCTGTTTAAAGTCTATTGATCAGACAGATTGATTGTTAATACATTATCTTTCGTTCATGTCATCTCTGCTTCCGTCTGCCTCTCCTCATCTCTCCAGGATATTGACTGGGTGCAGACAGAGAAGCATGTGTTTGAGCAGGCGTCCACCAATCCATTCTTAGTAGGCCTCCACTCCTGTTTCCAGACAGAAAGTCGGTAAGAGCATGACAAGGCTGACACTTTATGAGAGCTGACACTGTACATTCCACTCACAGAGGCATTTCAGTCACAGTACCTGACAGAACTTTTCAGTAATACAAAATACTACTTTCTGATGATAATCTGTTCTTCATTCAATGATGGGTGGTGTATTTTTAGAATTTTCTAATTATCAATAAAACCCATGGAAATAAAGAAGGCTAAAGAAGTTACAAGATGCAGGCAAAAACTGAGGTTATCAACATCCTGTGGATTCAAATGTGAACTTTAGTATCATTATGCTATGAATGCATTATTATTATTTTGTTTTTGAGTGATTTAGGATCTGTGCTTTTTGATAGTTTACCCAATGTTACTTTCCCCTTTTATTCCTTCTTACATATATCTCACAATTGCTTTCCGCGTGGATTTAATCTGTTTTTACTTTGTATCCTCTATTTGATGTCATATCAAGTTCGGAGAATCCCATTATGTATGTCCAGAAACTGTTAACACACATAAAATAGCCATACCACACAATGAACAATAATATAGTGGACAATAGCTAGTGTTGTTTTTTCCTCTCAGCTCATCAGACTAGCAAAACTATGTGAACACTAAACCACCAATCTGATGTCTGCATGAGACTGACAATGCAGCTGTGCTTTCAGGAAAAACAGCACTGGCCATGTTCATCTAAATAAAACTCATGTTATCTTAATGAATCTTTTGGTGCCACTGGAGCTGTAGGAGATAGAGGCATAGAGGCAAACTGCATCAGACCACAAAGACAATATTTGTTAGCAGGTCAATTGATTGTTGTTTTGGTCTCTTTCATGGATTTGTTAGCACTGATTCAGCAGCTTTCAACAGGGATTTTAAGAATCAAGTAACATTTCTGTGGGCAGAAATGTATTTGAAGATATAAGATATGCCTGCTTGAGAAACCGACTGATTTAAGTGAAAGTGACAGAAGGAGACATTGCACATGTACATTTCATATCTGATAAACTTACCAAATTCTATCACACGAAGACCTTTTTTACTGGCTGGATAAGTTGTTATTTATGTCTTTGTTCTTCAATTTTTTAAAAACTATATAGTCTTAACATTCTCCAAAGAACCTCTGTTAAAGAGCATCAGTGGCATACTGATGGATTTTCTTACCATGCTCTGATTTCCAGGTTATTTCTGGTGATTGAATATGTGAACGGCGGGGACTTGATGTTTCATATGCAACGACAAAGGAAGCTCCCTGAAGAACATGCCAGGTAAACATCCAGATGTTACAACATCTGTTTATGTGTAAGATTAAAAAATATTGTCCCAGTCCAGAATTTAAGCATCTAAATGTAGTCTTTAAGTATGTTACTTCCACATGAGAAATGTAACTTTTGTTGGTCTGTCTCAAATGCACAGACTGTATGGTGTAATCAAAAAATATCACAACCAAGTTGAAGTGCTACAGCATGGCCTCCAGGAATAGGCTGCATTCTCACAGGAGGTTGAAGTGATTTTGGTTACGTTGACATGGTGCTGTCAGCTACACAGGCAACACATCTATGCATTTGGCAACTATTTTGAGTTGGACTGATTGAACCTCATCCAGATGTGGTCCTTTGTGTTTCACATGATTGGGATTATGTGGAGTACATGGTGTGTGCAGTTTTTGTCATTTGGTCAGAACAAAACCCATCAATTTCATAAAAGCAATCTGTTTTTTGTTTTTTTTTTTGTGGTGAAGGACAGCTGGAGTGTGTATGCTTGGTTAAAGATGTTTTTACATGAACCTTCTTTGCACTCAGTCTAAAGTGTTCCTCAACAACATACTTCTAAAAAGAACTCCTTACAAACATATGCTTAATGGGGTGCTTTAGCAGCTCTTCATGGACGTGGAAACACTGCCAAAACCCAACTTAACTCTTTTCTTCCACCTCTGAGAAAGATAATGAGCACCCATAATTCATTGTGCTTGTATACTTGCGGGGCACTCCAACTGCGGCTCTGATAAATGCTGGATCAAAGGCTGGGTAATTTAGAGAGGCACCGTTAGGCCCCTATCGGCCCCTGCAATCTGTATTCTGGAGACAGTGGCTGTACATATGCAAAGCAGAATGTTAATCACTTATAATGATTGTACATATTCATGAGCAGCGCTCTTAGAGAGAACCATGCCGCATTCCCCCGCGCTGTGGGGGAGGCGGGCCGGTGGGCGATGGATGGTGCTGGTGATAGGACGCAGCTTCTATCAGTCTGATGCCAGCAATGAAACAACGGTGTACAATGGAGGCTGTCACAGTGAAAACGTGGGGGAGCGATGTGGGATTTGTGATTTCTCTGTCAAACATCTCTCCACTACAGTCTTTCCCTCAGTGTTTCACAATCGTGGATTTACAGCAGGCAGACAGACAGAGGCTTGTCAGTGTTAATGAAGGCTTATCTGCTAGACACAGAATACACTACCTACACATGGAGAGGAAACATGCTACTGACTCACCAAAGACGCACACCAAGTACAGCGAATCGTGGTCAAAAGTGTAGGGTTTTAAGGATAACGTTGGCTATAAATATGTCTATGTTCATAATAAGATTAATCTTAGTGACATAAATCTACTTGGGAAAGTTCATTATATCTCAACACTCAGTCATCATTTAGAAATAACCAACTGTGCTGCAGGTGTGTTATATAGATATTTTTTTATTGTATGTATGTATTTTGTCTGTATTTGGTTTGATTATTTTCATTCTTTGAGCAATGACTCAGAAAGCACAGTGACATTGTCCTGTTTCCCACCATTTCAAAAAAGCCGTCGTGGGTCCCGAGAGGCTGCTTTGCTCATCACACCCCCCCGCCGTGAGGCTGACCATTTAAAGTTTGTCATGAGCATTGTAGCAGCATAAAGGCCATGAAGTTAATCGAATCAAGTGGGTCATTTTCTAGGTTTTTTATGTGTGTGCTCAGCAGATTATTAATTGATCTGTCCGTGAGATCAAAAGATATCTTTTCTCTTGAGGGTAGCACTGTGTTAAAGCGCATAGTGGAGTGTTCAGAACGGAAAGGGTTCATCCTCGGGGGGGCTGAATGTGCTCAGCAATGATGGTGGTGTTCTCGGTCAGCCCTGCTCAGCCAACCTTTTCCAGTACTGTTCCTCGAGGAATGTTTTCTTTGTTTTGTTTCTGCAGAATTTCACACTACAGAGATTCATCACGTGTTTGAGGAATAGTTTTAATTTATTTGCTTTAACTTTTGTTTTCTCTTCATTCACAAATTATCTGTAACATTACTGGCCTTCTCTGTTTGTCAGAGTAATAGCTTTTTGGCATTTAGTCAAACACTGTGCAGTGGCTTTATTAAAACATGACAGGACCCTTATGAATAGAGCTACAATGCGACCAAAATGTTGTCAGGTGCAAACTTGCTTAAAACCTCTCTGAAACGGTGACTTGGGGGTGATGTACACATGAGACCAACACAACATGTGCAGCTAGCACAGGCTATATAGATATTTTTTTGTGTACAAGTGGAAATCTTTGGCCTGATGATGGCGCTAGAAGACAGGCCAGACACATCATTCTCTGTATTTCTTCCTCACAGATTTTATGCTGCTGAAATCTGTATTGCTCTGAACTTCCTGCATGAAAAGGGCATCATATACCGCGATCTGAAGCTGGACAACGTTCTCTTGGACTATGAAGGACACATCAAACTCACAGACTACGGCATGTGCAAGGTAAGAGACACATTGATTTTTCAGTAGACTGTGTGAGCGGCTGGTGTAGGGTTATCAATAATGCAGTGGATCTGTATTGACTGGAAGTACTTTAACAGGGCCTCAATTGATGTTCTCACACATATCATATCGTCCACAATGCTTCTTATCTCTGCAACTACTGTTCTCTCTTGTGCACCTTATCCTTCTTCTTGCTCTTCTATCCTTCTTTTTCTCCTTGTCCCTCTTGTTTCTCTTTTCTCTTGTCCTTTTTCTCCTCCTCTTCCTTGTCTTCTTCTTCTTCTCCTCCCCCTATCAGGAGGGAATCAGACCAGGTGACACCACTAGTACCTTCTGTGGAACACCCAACTACATTGCACCTGAGATCCTGAGAGGAGAGGACTACGGTGAGCTAAACTAAAGGATGGACTAAAATCACTCAGCCAACTAAAAGATTTTTCACTAGTAACCAAAGCAGCCTCAGTTTGTGCCTTATACTGGCCAGGTGGGAGACACATGTGTATCTGAACAAATAGCTTGTCTAACTGTTGTGTGCCCTCCCAGGTTTCAGTGTGGACTGGTGGGCTCTGGGTGTGCTGATGTTTGAGATGATGGCTGGGAGGTCCCCATTTGACATTATCACCGACAATCCTGACATGAACACAGAGGAGTACCTCTTCCAAGGTGAGACAGCAGAGCGTAACCATACATAGGATTTATACTTGAAAGCTTCACAGTGCCAGTTGTTTTCATGGCACCACTGTCCAGAGAGAAGGCCTTTGAACTGGGAAAGATGAGTTGTCATTTTGAAACCCTTTACTAGATATTTTACTTTGCAGTGAACATTTGCACATGTGGTTTACTAACATGGGTTGCTGTACGCACTAATTGTTATTTTGTTTGTTTGTTTATTTATTTATTTATGGCATGAGGCATTGTTCTGTCTTGTAAAAGCAACAATGCCGAAAGCATACTACAAATAATGGCTAGGTCTGAAACAAATACCCGTATTAAAAGGATTCATTCTTTAGGATAGCATGATGAATTCTATCAACATCGGCTCAGTGGAAATGGAAATTTTCAGCTACCTGAGAATGCACTCTAGAGGAAAGGTCAGGTGGGCTAGCAACATGTTCTTCAAAAAGGTTTAATCATCTAGGCATGAATATCCTTCTCAAGTTACCTGGAGATGTGGCCATCAACCTTGGTCAAGGAAAATGTTGACGTGATGATTGTGCTGAAGGGAACATTAAAAACATTTGTATTCATTCTCATGACAACCTGACTCTGAACCAGTGTTGGCCAGTGAAATAGACTGATGGACCAACTTGCACACTCAAGATTTTAATAATTAAATTGGATTGATTAAATAAATGAAATAATTTCAATATATGAACTAAAAATACAAATAGAATAAGAATAACTTTACAAGAGCAATTCAACTCAAACATCTGAAAACATCTGCCGACCGCTTGGTGCCCAGAATTAAAAAAAAAAAAGAAAAAAAAAATGCTAATGGTGCTCGAGGATCATGAGTCATTACAAGTTGAACTCCGGAGTTTCCTTCAGTGACTGCTGGATAGTTAGTATCAAAATAAATATTTTACCAAAGGAATTCTTCAAGTAAAAAGTGCTTTTTAAAGACATACTCTTTTTTTTTATCCTCCAGCCATAGTGTCCTATATCTGTTTCTGTTTCATCAACAGGAATGTGCCCAGCTTCAAGCTACATTCTCTGTAGTTTAAGGGATTGGGAGTTTGGAGGAATAGTGGGAAATCAAATATGAATATTGAGAGCATATGGCAGGCAGTTTGGTGCCATTTAAACAAAAGCATGTTAATTTAACCCGTTGTGACGCATAACTGATATTCTGAGAATGAGAAAAACAGATTTCATGTACTGGAATAACAATCAGCTCTGAGCTGTAAAGGATTTATGCCTGTGTAAATCCAGGCTTAGATGGTTGTGGTATGCTTCACTGAAGTCGAGGAATCTCAGAAACAGGGCAAATTTAATTTCTCTGAATGTTAATTCGTTTTAGTTTGCTGTAGTCCCTCAATCCACTTTCTTTTTTTTCTGTCTTAGCCTGTGACATCTGTTGGCATTTGAGTAAACGTATTGTCATATTTACATGTTTGAAAGCACGAAAACCTGATAAGGCCAGAAGGAATAAGTGTTGGAGAACATTCATACTGCATGTTTATTTCCCACTTTGGAAATTCATGTATGCCTTGGGAATCCAATTTAGTGATTTGTGTGTTTCAAATTAAGTTGACAGATTGGTCCTTTATGGGTTAATACAATTCTGTTCTTGGCCTGGTTAAACTCTGTACACCCCAGTGGATGTGCACGAACATGCATGGTGGTCAGGCTGAAAAAACAACCTGGTTCTTTAATGTCCAGCTGGCTGTTACTATATGGATTTCAGCACCCAAAGGTTGACATTATGCTGTTACAGTATGTGTGTCAGCAAGAAATGGGTTAATATTTGGGAATCCATGTAATGATGCACTGCTGTATGTACAAGCTGTAGTGCGTGGACCCCCACCCTTCATGAACTGTGGAAAATCTGGCAGTACATTATGGCCTCTATTACAGATGAGGTTTACGGTACATGTGGGGAACAGTTCAGCATTTTCTCCATTAGTTTGCTTCATTTGGCAGCTGATGGCATTTTCATTTCAACTGAGATGGCACCAAATAGCCACACTGATGCACCTGAAAATGCAGGTCTCTGTCTTCCATCAGTCAAGCTACAAAGTAGTTTGAATGTTAGGAAAAATCCCCTAAAACATACACTTTTATGAGAATGTTTCTGTTGCTAGAACATGGTTTCAAAATTATGATTTTAATGGTGATGGCCAGCAGTTACTCGTACTTGGAAAGCCTCGCAAAACAAAATGAGCTGAGGGAAACTGAACAGAATCTAGACTAACGCTTACATATTTTTAATAAACTGCTCCCCTTTTTGTAAAGCGTTGACTATAATAAGGAATGGATGCAGTATATATCACATCACCTATATGGAGGTGTTGATGCTTCTCTGTTTGCTGCTATTGTTATCACTTACTGGAGCCAGAAAATGCCAATTTCAGTGCGTGTTTTAATATCTTCTTAATGTAAACATTTTCAACGACACCCCCAATGCAAATGCACTGACTTAAAATTTATGGAAAGACGTTTTGTTGATTTTCAGGCCAGGTTGACAGTAGAGCTGGCTGAAACAGCACAAACCTTTTGTTCATTTCAATGAGACCATGCAAAGGACTCTGGTTAAAAAACAAAAATAAAAACAAAACAAAGAAAGCAGGGTCAAAGTGCCTTGGTAGCTCAGGCACTGGTTACAGGGCATGCTGCATGGCCACTGCAACACTGCTGGTTTGATTCCAGCCTTGTTATATATCTAAGCCCCATTTCCTGTCTACCTGTGCCTCTGCTTGTCCAATAAATTTACTGAAAATTAAAAAAAAAACAAAACATAAAACTGACTTTGAATAAAATACCAAAAAAGACAGGATACAACGCGTTTCAAAACTCCCACTGCTAGTTATAAAGAAATAGGTTCTCAAATTTTCACTTCATGAACATTAAAAGAAGTTTTGCTTGCTGTAATTCTTCTTCCCGTTCATCCTGGCTAATTACATCAAACGTGAGTGATGTGTGACAAAGTCCAGAGTCGTTGTTCTGTGCAAAAAGGTGTCAGGGCCATCAGCGCTTAGACCCACACAAAGCCATGTTGAAATTTTGGAGATGTGTGCATCTGCTCATCTGCATACCATGCAGTTACCTATAACACCCTTCTTTCTGTAGACCAGACAGAGACATTTACATGAATATTTGGAAAACCACAATTTCAACTTCACATGCAGATGTAGAAGATTAAATCATTGATGTGGTGCTTTGCGATGGACTGTCCTGCATTGCTCTCAAGGTATTCATGCAGTGGATTCAAAATGATCTTAATTGGTAAATTGCTATCACTAAACTCAAAGCTTAAACAGAGTAGGATGACCATAAGTACCAGAACTCAGTCCAATAAGGAATGCACTTGTAAGAAATACTGCAGTTCAAACTTACACAATTTTAATACAAAAAAGCACCAAAGTCCACTTTTTCCAAGTGGTTTAGCCCAAAGAAAACACACTCTGGGTGTGATCGCAGTCTTAGGGTAGAGGAACTTCTATAATATCTGCCCTTCTATTTGCATGTGTTTCCTTGAGCCATATGGTACCCTTACATAGTACACCCCCTTATCGCCTCCTCCCCCCTCTCACGCAACCACCCACACACTCCTCTATAACAGAAATTCCTCCATACTACAGGAGCCTCGTGTGACGCATTATGTCTCTGCTGTGACTGTCAGGAGCATAGCGTGGCACCGCGGCTAGCATCTGCCACCAGTACCATCCTCCTGGCGGTCTTACCGGTAGAGCAGCAGGTTCCTGGATGACTGCCGGCCAATGGAAACCAACCCTTTCACTATAGGAGCCACCTAGCCATATGCCACCTAGAAAGACTGTGTGCCAGGCCATGCTTTGGGTGTCAGTGCTCTACATGCCAACCCCAGAGTTTTAGACAGTTGGCAGACAGTTGATTCAGTGAGGGAAGCAGCCACTTAGTGGTATTTGTCTTAAAATGTACACTTTTAATAACTGAAATGTCATGGAAAATTTGGTTTGTGATAATATTATCTTAGCATAGTTTTAACCAAAAAAAAAAAAAAGAACGAAAGAAAGAAACTAGCTTTTTCTGAGTCAACAATAATTCTGTCTGTCGTGAGCTGAAATTGGCTAATAATAACAGCCATGCCAATGTATTGGGTTGGATGGGGTTGGACAGTCAACATTAGGCTGCCTTCCCGTCTCATAATTTTGTGCTAATATCCGATATTTATTCAGCTGTAATAATGAAAAACACTGCAGAGGAAGTTGTGGAACATGTAATTTCCCTGATGTACTGTGAGAGGGTATGTTTTTAACAAGATGAGCTACAGATGAAAAAAGAAAAGGTTAAGGTTTGATTTCAGAAGTGGGGTGACACAATGAAATGAAAAGAAGAATCATGTGAATGCTGTTTCTTCCAGTCATATACGTTTATATCAATCCAGCAAATAACACGTTTGTTTGATATTGTGCTTTCCACAATAGTGGTAGTATAGCAAAAACAAATGACCTCACTTAAAGTCATGTTTAGTTTGCTTATGGGAGACCTGGTACTTCATCAGAAATCATATTGAATTGCATTTTTACTACAAACAATACTGTCCTTTACTCCCATATATAAACCATATTCTAGCATATTCTGGCCATTTAATAGCAACTAATTAACAGCTTTTTTAAATCGTGAAAAACATGCAGTGTTGGGATATGTTTGCTTTTTTCAGCCACAGTGTTATCTGTAGATCATCCTCGTGGACCTAAACACCACCAAGAAGATTATTTTTCACCAGAGTAGAAAATTGTCTTTGGCTCAGTAAACCATAAGAGCAGCACAAAAACGTGTTACATATAAAACAAGTAACATACCAAAAAATGTGGGAACAAGATATTACTGAGATGAAAAAAACAGCCTGAGCCTGGAGCCTGAGGGGCGAAACCTGGGGCTAAAAAGGTCCAAAGTCACTTGCTGGTGCACATGAAGAGTATTGTTGTGAACACCTGGTAATAACTGGAGATGACACAGATGAGTGCATCAACATTCTGATCAGCTTCTCTCTTCTCTCATCTGATTTATGGCAGCCGGAGAGTAAGAGGACACTGTTCAGGGAGATGGCACAGTTTTAATGAAAAACAATGTGCACTAATGGCTTGAATGAAGTGTGCAGCCCAACTCTTACCCTTAAACATTAATGTAATGAATGTAACATTTAACAGCTTATCGCAAATAATGTGCCTGTTCCTGCTCTCATTATCCAGAGATGACCAGTGTTAATAGAGAGCATGCATCATCTTATCTACATCGTCACATATACATGTCTAGATTTTGATTGGAAGTAACAATGTCTGCATTAGAGCACCCACTGGTCACATTACCTTGAGCTGTGATTGGAAGAAAAAAGCTTTGATCACCTCAGCGTGAAGCAATCTGTGAGGCAGTACTACATCCTTGGATTTAGATTTTGAGGGAAAAACTATTTCTTAGAGTGTTTTTATTCTCGTTAGAGTGACATTGTTGAGCTGTGGGAGTCTCAAGGCTGTGGATAGACCATCAAAAGTGAGAGAAAGAACAGAATAGTGTCCTCTGTATCTCCTCCCTTCCTTTGACTCCCACGCAGCAGACATGGTCACCCACAGGCAGGTTGGACTGTGAATCATCCTCCTCCCTACTCACGATTGTCCTTTTCTTTCTTTCTCCCTCTCTTTTCTCTTTTTGCCAACAGTTATTCTTGAGAAGCCCATTCGCATCCCAAGGTCTCTATCGGTGAAGGCTGCCAGTGTGCTCAAGGGCTTTCTAAACAAGGTGAGAGCAGTCCACTCCCAATCAGCCCTCACTCTTTCTGTGTCTGTGTACACTGCTGCTTTGCCAAATTACCAAATGTCGAATCATTGCCAAAAACTTTGACTGTGTTATGGACAACCAGGGAGGGCCTCTGTATGTGATTCCGACTGCCTGAGTGTATTTGTTGGTCAATGCTTAACCATGAAGTGAAATAGAAGAACTAGTATAGAGCGCAAATGAAATATAGAATATTCTGAAAATTGCCCTTTGATATATTTGTAAATAGGTTTAAAAATTTTTACCACTTTGATATAATCCATGCTTAAGATCAGTTTATGTTCCTAAAAATAGAATGCAGAAATATGCCGAACTGAAACTTGCATGATGGTATCCAAACTCAAATTGATGAGAAAGGAAGAAGCCTCGGTCTAAAGGAATAGTATTTTGGGAAATCCACTTATGTGCTTCCATTCTAAGATAAGACGATCAGTATCAATCTCATGTCTGTGCCTTAAGTACAAAGCTAGAGCCAGGAGGCAATTAGCCTAGCTTAGTATAGCATAGCACATAAAGACTGACGGAGAAATGTAGAAATGATGAATCCTACAAAAAGGATTATTCTCCAACTCCATCCTCTCTAATCTATGGACCGACCAAAAATTGCTCAGCTTGCCATTCACTAAAACTCACAGAGGCACACAGGGGAGGAAACTCTGGAGTTGTTGGAGAATCACTACGCTTTTTTTTTTTTTTTTTTTCAAGATCAGGATTCATTCATTGGTAGTTGATCTGTGGGTTTTGTATTGAGCACTGACTACCTCCTTGGTGGAGGTCTGAGAGCATTTCCTAGCAAAGCATCTAGTTATCATTATGAATTTTCCATGTTTTTTTAGGAGTCTGTTTACACTGATATCACCTCATGAAAATAACAATTTTGTAGAAAATTTAAATATTTGAACAATAGGCTACTTAGACCTAAATATTTTTCCCACTGTGTTGGCTTCAAAAAATTCTGACTGGAGAGAATTTGCGATCAGCTCTTAAATCACAGATACAGAACTTGTCTCCTTTTCTCTAGGACACAGCTTCTACATCTAGTGCAAATGTAGTTGTGAGAATATAAATCTGAAATAAATATGGACTAACTGTCTGAGCCTTAACTGCCTCAGTTTCATGCTGGACCAATTGCAAATGATGTGATGTTTATTAATTGGCCAAATATTATCTTGGTATGACCAATCATTCTGGACCTCTGACCTTGAATAAAAATAAGATGTGAACCTTTGAGTGCTAAGATTGAGAAGCCCTGCTGTAACTGTTTCTGAGCAAGTTACATTGTCTGGAGTGTCTGTTCAGCATCATTGCTATAAAAGGAGGAGGGGTCATTACGTCACTACGTGCCACACTTGAAAGCCCTTGGGTCACTGGCGTAGAGATGAATGGGCAGACCACTCCTTCATCTCCTCTTTCAGTTTCCCAGGTCATCAGTCTGGGTAATCTATTTTGGTGTGTTGACATTTAGGTATTGTTTCATGTGTTTTCAAGGTGAATTTTGTTTGATTTGTATGTTAATTCAAGTTAACATTGATGTTATGTTATTTAATTGGCTGGAGCTTTGTATGCACATATGATTGAGGTTAATAACAGACTAACGTTAGTGAGTTAGCTATGATTTTGATATGGTAAAAAAGCATTTGGTAGTTTACCCCAAATGAGCTTTCAGCCCAGATGTTGATTTTATCACAACAGAGATAACCTCCTTCATAACTACGATGCATTATTTTCCAATGAAAAGCTTCTGATCACCATGAAATGTATCCCCTTGTTGTGTTTCAGGTAAGGGGTAGATTGTAGCACAGTTTATCAGAGGAGGCTTGGATACTGTTTGGAGCCCAACAGCAAATAAAGCAATGTGCTCTTTTGGAAAAATCTATCTGTAGCTATTCTCTGGAAAGTGGTCTTTCATTTGGTCAAGGTATTTTTTAATCAAAGGTCACACATACATACAACATAGATATGTTGGATTTTAATGTCAGGTACCAACCAGAGTATTAGAACATTTGTATTATGACCTAATGAGTCACATCCTTGTGTGACTCCAGGAAGTCATTGCATCTGGCTTCTTCTCTAAAAATAGTTCCAGCACATAAAATCCCCTGACACCACAAACATTTAATTGTTATGTTTTTGTTTGTGTCCCAATTAAAAAAAAAGAACATATAAAAAGTAAATTAGTGAGCTTATGGTAAACTAGGCTAACTACTTCTTGACTCCAGCTCAGTCCTTAACACACATGGGATTGATATCCATCTGAACATCTCACTCCCAGAAACAAAACAAATAAACATGTTTTGAAAGGTGAATCATTTCCTGAAAAATGGGGTTTCATTCACCTATTCTCAGAGAAGGTTGAGCAGATGTATCCCAATGACATTGCTAATTACTACATTGGGCAGCTGTTTGAGGAAATTACTGAGATTTTTTTCAAAATGAAACAATATACTTTTGAGGTGTTTTTTAGATTAAGATTTACGTCTTCAGTAGGAACCAATGGACTTGGGCCTGAGAGCCACAGGTTTTGGAGTTTACATGGGATTTGTTGACCAAATATAGCATCCACACCAGAGTTATCCTGTTACTCAAGCAAGTTTGAAATCTCTGGATGGTCAATGGAAGACTATTGCCAGAAAAATAGACATTCCAAAATCTGAAAATGCTCATGTTGACGAAGGGTCAGCAGCAAAAGTGATTTGTCATAAATGAACTCACCTCCAGTTTGGCCTTTTAAGAGAGAGACAGCTCTTTTTGAATTTAGGTGTGTTTAATTCACACAGGTGTAGACTATAAAGATATTTCTGTCTGTACATTTGTATGTTTATGCAGTTCAGCCCCTGGTTTCATGGTTTTTGTAACAAGGTTTTGTATCCGTGACATCTTAGTCTTGCTCTGATAAATGAGGGTGCTTCTGTTCATGCAAATAGCCTTGTAGATTTTCACATGGACTTTGCCTCTGTAACATATCACCATAATTGTTGTGATGAAAAGAGCACAGTCCAAGTTAAGCAGTTAGAGGCGGCCATATGCGCGCATACACATAACATGGATGATGAAACATGTGGGGCCAACATTATTACATATTGTCCACATGGCAATTGCTTCATTCTCTAACAAACTGTGTAACATTCTGAAATATTAAGAGAATCTTTTGACATGGTCACCCTTGGAGTTTATTATTGTCCACAGAAAGTAAAATCAACCTGATAGTAAGCCTGCATTTTCTACCTCTAGGTACTAAATTATAGAGAAAGTCCGACTTTGCTGTGAAATACTGTTGCTCCTGTTTATGTTCCTGACCAGCTGTCTTGGTCCCGACAGGATCCTAAGGAGCGGCTGGGTTGCCAGGTCCAGACGGGCTTCACAGATATCAAGTCACATACATTTTTCCGCAGTATAGACTGGGACCAGGTAAGCTGACTGAGTGAGGAGAGGGGAACAACATAACAATATAATTCATTGAATTGCTGTTAATTGTGATCTTTTGAGTTTACTCAGACTTTTCAACAAAATACACACTGTACCCTCATACGCTTTTCATGCTCAAAAAGGAGAAGGAATATATGACCATGTACTCCAAAATATGAGCCTGCTGTGAAAACATACAACACAACCACTAATACTCCACCTGTGTAAGTTTTTCAGCAAAGGCTATGGCAAAATTAAAATAATAAAATAAAAATATTTGCTGCCAAGCTTTTTTCTAAATGAAATGAAAACTATCGATACTGTGATAATAAATTGCTGTCTAAATACAAAATCTTATTCACTGACCTCCAGGTAAAACAGTATCTCCTGCTGCAAAGAAACATAGCTTCTACAGACAGTGATTTAGCTGTTTGACCTGTTGCCCTTGAGAGCAGCATCTTTAAAATTAGACAAGAATCAGCAATAGAACAGCTGGGACAAACCATGAAAACAGGCCGGGCAGCGAGGGGACAGTCCTGAAAATATAAGCTAACATTAATTTAAAAGTAGCGTGTTAACATTGCCCTCAGTTACCTTCACTGAGCTTTGCTTTTTGGTCTCGTGACATTTGCTAAATAAATATCTTTTGTGATGTTAAGCTGCTTGTTTTTGGCTGAACCCACATAGTGAACAGTATTTTAGTGCGTAGCTTAGTGAATCCAGCCCCTGAATGATTATCTGGCATATATTTAATTAAAGGAGAAATATTAAGTTTCTTTTCAAGTTCACACTTTTACGGTATTTTGGGTGTTAACTGGAATAGGTTTACAAGCTTCAATGTTCAAAAAAACTTTATTTTTAACATTGCTGCAGCACCTCTCTGTAACCCTCTGTCTGAAACACTCCTAAAAAGTCCAGTCTGCTCTCAGAGGTCAGCTGCTACAGGCCTGAGCCAGCCCAGCTCACCAGTGATCTACCAGTGATTTTAGCTTCTTAGTTTTGCTGCCAGCTGAGGTGATCTGCTGCAACAGTTCCAAAACTTGCCACTTTGTACCTATCACTTGTTCAGGTGTAAAATACTGGAATTATTTGTGGGATTTGTGGGAGTAGCTGCATTAGGCGAGCAACATGCTAACGTCAAGCTCAACAGCCCAACCTCCCAATAAACAGTAAAACAACATAAAGTGTGGCAAAACTTGCAGATTCCAGGTTTGAAGTCAGGTCACAGACAACTAGTATTGATCCATCCTCAAGCTTGTACTGTTAACTGGCCCTCGTTTACAAAGCACTCTGTGACTAAAATACACACACAGTTTTCCATCACATTTCCATTCAGAAAATTGAGCAAATCCACTCAGTCTAGACATCTTCAGATGGTAGGAGTAGATAAAGACTTTTGTGTTGGTTTTTGCAGCCTGAACAGAGACATTGGTGTGTTTTGCTTGCACCTTCAAGATCTCCCAGTTACAGGAGTGGTATTAGTGAGGAAATGACAATAGCAACTGTGAAAATACGTTCACTTGGTTTTCAGTGGGTAGGACATCACCGAACTGGAAGACGCCACCAATATGGAGGTGGAGCTTAACCCTGTGGGACATCAGATGGGGATGCTAAGATGTTTTGGAATACACATTTTCTGAAAGGTGGTCTTTTCTTATATTTTGGGGGTCTCTAGCCACACCAGGGACACCTATTTTTGTTGAAAAACTATGAAAAAGTATATTTTGAACAATATGTGATACTTAAGATGCTGCAGAAAAGTCACTGTGCTCAGTTAGTAGTCTAAGGTTGGGGTGCAGAAAGCAGTTGATCAGCAGCTCCAGTGAGACAGCTTCTGTTGCTGCGGCTTCACTGAAGATGCGCTCGCTCACTCACTCAGCAGACGAGGGTGGTGAGCAAACAAACTGTTTTCATTATTCAGACACTCTGGTGGATGTGACTGATTTAAAAGCCATCACTTCCTCCTCCATTGAATGAAACCTGAATGCTGTGACTTCTGACATGGTCAGTAGTGTAACTGGGAAACAGGACATGCTTGTCATCATAGAAACATAGAATAGAACATTAGGTGGAGATGTTCATTGGAACTTCAGATCTCTTTGTGTTTTCTATGTGAGCAACCATTCAAATCATTCCTCAGAGAGTGATTATTTCAGTCTACACGATTTGAAGTATTTCACCGACGGTATTGTGCCTTTTTTTTTTTTTTGTTCTTAGAAGTATTATTGGGCTTGTTTTTTTAGTCTTTATGATGGAGACAGCTGAAGGTGCAATAAGAATGGGGTGTTATACTTGGGTGTGGACTGAAACAACAAACTGAGACCCTTTACAGGAAATGGTCTCAGTCAGGTGATAAAGCAATTCTGGATCGGTTGGATTTCAACTTCCAGAATATTATCAAAGACTCATTTCAAACAACTTAACTGTGAGGTGAAAGTTTATATTCCATATCTCCATCTTAGAGTGTAGTTCATCATATGTGGGATCAAGGGGCGTGTTGCTTCATGACAGACAGCTTTTGACAGCTGATCTGGGGATTGACTCCACAACCTGTCACTTCACTCAGAACTAATGTAACAAAAACAAAGACAGAATAAACACTGCAAGCCCACATTTAATGCCAATCAGCACTGAGAGCAGGGCACAGCTGTCAGTATACATTCTGACTTGCCTTTGTCAAACTTGATAGTGTGTCTATTGTATATATCAAGGGCTTAAAACACAGAAAATATACCCTCCTATTTATGATCTAAACAAGCACATGAGTGAAATGGAGTCCTTTGTATGTGTGGGTGAAAAAAACGGATGATGTAGTTATAGACATTGCGTGTAGACTACTGCTGTGGAGCAGCAAGGCAAATAAAAGTGAATTCCTAATCATGTTACGCACACACACACACACACACACACACACACACTCATATGCACACACACAAACCCATTCGCACTGAATGAGACATTAGTACGCTATCTTTACATCTGCATGTAGTCTGTTTTCACATGCAGGGTGGGGTGGTGGGAGTCATATACAGATACAGATCTTTTTCCACTTTGACATAAGACTCATAATGCTGTAATCTGAATGATATTGGAGTTTAAATATGTTTAAGGAAAGAAAAACAATCTGATGTGCATTGTGGCTCATCAATTTTCTGAGTGGTTCATGTTTTTTGTTTTATTTTATTTTCAATATTTTGGCATGCAAAATTCTAAGACTCTAGAAGTTCCTTCAGGGTCTGTATGTAAGTCAAAGCCATAGGCCACTGTGCTTTTTAAAGATGTGTTTTAGCATCAAACTATGTCAAAATGTGACAGCTCCAGTAAAAAATTGTATTTTTACACCACTACTGAGACAGCTAAACTTGTGTTTTCACGTCTGACAGAAGAGGCCAGATGCATAAAACTCTGTTGTTTCTGTTCTTCAGATTTATAAAGCTGTGCACAAGCTTCATTTCCACTCCCACAATTATTACAAACACCCTTAATCTTCCATTTCCATATGATGCTTGTGCTCACTCCACATTATTATACCTGTCAATGCAATAAGGCAAATAAGAAAAAGTGCATTTTCACTGATTGTATTGCATCTGCAGGGTTCTCCAACAGCATCAAAACTGCTGTCATTACATGCGACTGTCACGCACGGCTGTGGCCTTTTTTAATGCTGTAGCTCTAATTCATCACATGTACCATAAACCATCATCAGAGTAATATCTCAATCATTATTGAATATTAGAAGTATGCTCAATGAATAATCTGTAGAGCTTATATTGAAACAGACTTTACAGAGTGTTTCTCAATGCAGGAACAAGGTTTAAATAAATGATTTCAAACACCCCATACCATAGTAAGTTCTTAATTCTTAATAACAGTTACATTTATTTATGCGTTTATTTATTTACTTTATTTTGTTTATATATTTACACATTTGTATATTTATGTATTCATTTATTCACATATTTTCTGTATTTCTCCATTTCTAATTTTATTTATTCATACTTTAATTTAAACAAATCTGTCACCTTCATCCATCAAAAGTCAGGGGGTGGACTCTGCCCTGTTATTGATGGTTGAACTTGAATCTACTGCTTTTGCCTAATTCAAGATGGCAGCACCTGTTGCGGATTTTAATGAAGTCTTGCAGGCTACAATGGTAGATATGTTGACTGTAGCAGAACAGGAGGCAAAAGCCTATTCTTATGCTTTTTTAGATCAGACTGTGGGCTTTGCTGAACAAATTGTAATGATATCTGCCATGACTGACACTGAAATTAATGAAGCTGTGTTCACAGTCCTTGCAGAGATAGGACAGTAACTGAGGCTGAAGGTTGTTTTGATGGAGCACTGCAACAGCAACACTGGTCAACTGGCTATCCTTCTTGTGATTTACCAGCTGACACATTACATGCTGTGTCGCCTGAAAATCCATGAGAATGCAAAGTTGCTGAGGGTGCCCGAGCAAACCATTAAGAGGTGAATCGAGCAGAGTGGCAACAGGTAATTTAAGGTTAAGATGGATAATTATTTACTGGTGAAATTCCTTTTGACACTGATGACATGGTTTGGATCTTTCTAATTTCGTGTCCCAGAGGCATGCTATCGGACAGTGGTGACTGAAGTCAAGAGTAAATGCACCACTAGATTTATAGTGCTGTGGTCTGTTGGTGAAGATAATATCTAAGTGTGGCCTGTTCTGTATTTTTTGGATGTGGTCGAGTGGGGGAGGATATAAGCTGTGTGAGACTGAATTCAACTCAGATTTTTTAAATGATGGGAGACGCTAGTTATCCAGTTCATGTTCGACAACCATGCTTCAGAGAATACAAAAATGGCAGTTTCAGTTAGTGCATTTTCGATACAATGCCATGCACATTCATATTCAATTCACTTTTTGGTTATCTAGGGCTACATGACAAAAGTTGTCTCATGACACTTTCCAGACAGAGTAGGCCTAGACCATACACTCTAATGTACAGACACCAAACAATTTCCCCATGAGGAACCACTTGGCAATGGCAGCGAGAAGGAGCTACCTTTCAACAGGCAGAAACCTCGAACCAGGTTCTGGGTGAGCCTCCATCTGCCTCAACCAATTGGATTTAGAGTGAGAGCAAGAGAAAGAGATGCACAACAATGACTGATACTAATGACACCTATAATGGACAATACCCAGGCCCTTCCAACGCAAGAAAATGTACATGCTGAAATCAACATTCTTACTTTCCTCCAAATTTGAGTCACAACCTCTGGAACCATATGTAAAAAATTTAGCCTGAGTTCAGAATGTTATTTAGCCCTCTTCCTGACAAGCCAGATGTGGTTTGTACCAATGGAAGCTTGAGGTCATCTAGTTTCATATGATAAGAGTATATTCACTCCAGCTTAAAACTGAGGCCGTTACAGCCTTTGAAAGACTAATGTGTTAATTAAGTCTGTGATATGTAATGTTGACGTTGCTAACTGGTAGCAAATGATATCTAACTTAACCTGGTTCCACTCTGGTCCATTCACTTCTTAACAATGCATTTCAATGTTATTTATATAGCGCCAGATCACAACAGAAGTTGTCTCACACTTTCCATATAGAGCTGGTACAGACCAGCTGGTACAGAGCTGGTACAGACCAAACTTTTTATCTACAGAGACCCAACAATTCCCTCGTGAGCAAGCACTTGGCGACAGTGGCGAGGAAAAACTTCCTTTTAACAGGCAGAAACCTCAGGCAGAACCAGACTCTGGGTGGCCGGCCATCTGCCTCGACAAGTTTGGTTAGTGAGAGAGGGACAGGGTCAGGGACGAAGACAGAGACAGAAATACAATCACAGTAAACTATAAAAACAATATGTAGTATACACAGTATAGCATAGTATATGCATATATGATATATTTATGTATGTGATATATGTACGGATTAGTAACAGATAGTATATGTACGTAAGACAGCACTAATAGTTGTAGCAGTTGCAGTGGATGTCAGGCAGGGCCATGGTAGGAGACATAGCTATAATCCACAATCCAGGTTCAACCACTATCCTGTGAGTTGATGAAGCACAAACACTCCGGGAAGGAAGCTAAGTTAGTAACATGCCTTGGTAGGACATGAAAATGTGCAGGTGGAAAGGGAGAGAAGGACAGAGGAGCTTGATGTATTATTGGATGTCCCCCAACAGTGTAATCCTATAGCAGCATAACTAAGGCCGGTCCAAGGCAAGCCTGAGCCAGCCCTAACTGTAAGCTTCATCAAAAAGCAAAGTTTTAAGCCTACTCTTAAATGTAGAGACGGTGTCTGCCGCATGTTTTTTGTGCATACTCATCGTTTATACATCTGATCCCAGGACTTTAGTCTCAATAATATCAAATTTCCTTTTTGTTTTTTTTTTGTTTTTTTTCTCCAGGGTGGCATTTTTACGAGTGAAACTTGTCCACAAAAGGAGCAGAATAGGTAGTCTTGTATATGTAGCAATTTTCTAAGTGTTGTTAATGCTAGTGTAAATCATGAAAACACTACCAAAAAATCCATGACCATATCTTACAATTCATGCAGTTGGTTAACTGACAGATAATCAGTTAATACTAACCAATTATCATATCAATGGAGTCCAAATGTATATGATAAAATGTTGACTTCATGTAACTTAAGTCCTCAGACAGTATCATTGTATTGGCAGATATCAAGATGAAAGAAAGTTTCAGTTGTGATGCATTTAAATTCATAAAAAAAGGATCAAAATAGAGCCCTTATGTTCTGAATTCTGATCATGGGTTTCCCAAATGAAAATTGCTACACTGTTTTAACTGCACTTGTTTCCAGTTTGCAATTACTTACTGAAGCACTGTCAATATATTACTTTATCAGACATTAGTAATTACAAATGCTAATTTCAGATGAATTAAGGCCATTTCTCTATCCACATTGTTACCATGTCCCTCATG
This sequence comes from Chaetodon auriga, assembly GCF_051107435.1. Lineage (NCBI taxonomy): Eukaryota > Metazoa > Chordata > Actinopteri > Chaetodontiformes > Chaetodontidae > Chaetodon > Chaetodon auriga. The sequence goes on from NC_135083.1 coordinate 25,110,048, forward strand.
GGACAATTAGGTGGGGTGGCAGGTAGTATAGTGGCATAAAAGAGGAGGAAAATAATTGTCAGAGAGTGTTAATGAGTGCTGCCACAGTGCCTGTGAAGTACACACCAAAGGCAAACTGGGGAAATATATCAAAGCAGAGAGAAATCCTGAGCCCAGCGACAAAGCTCCCATGTAGCGCAGAGGGAAAACAAGTTGACAAAGCTGTGAGAGGTGGAGAAGCGGCGCTCTCTGCCCTCAAACTAGAAACCTGTCTCCAGACCTGACAGGCCTGGCATGCCGCTACTGTTGTTACCACATATTAATATTCATCAGACAGTTCCTGAGGGAGCTCTGAGTTTTCTCTCTGAAGAGATGACACATTTGAATATCATTTACCTGCCATCCTCTTTTATGCCCTCTCCAAATCCACAGTTCTTTACTGCCAGAGAACTGTCAGGCTGATGAGTGTTGAGAAGAAATGTTTAATTTGGAAGCGGGTAGAACTGGATTTCGCTATTGTGAGTTGGTTTTCGTTGACGCTGAGATCACATTTAGACAAGAAAAGAGGTATCCATCCCCTGCACTGCATGTCGAGGATGCATCTTTGGCTTACCTTTGAACCAATACATAGTTTACCTTTGAACAAATACATAGTTTACTTTAACTGGCTGTTTGGTTCCATATTAACACCAACATACCTGCAAATACAATTAGAATTGGCACTTTAGTACAGACAACAGTAAGAATTTGGAATAGAAAAGCTCCATCCTTCCTTGTGAACGACTGAGCTGAGGATGCCCCTTTCACACCCAATCATGATACTATCACTTGTCACCAATGAACCTGTTTACCTGTGGAATGTTCCAAACAGGTGTTTTTGGAGCATTCCACATCTTTCCCAGTCTTTAGCTGCTCCTGTCCCAACTTGTTTGAAATGTGTTACTGCATCAAATTCAGAATAAGATGATATTTACAAAAATCAGTGAAGCTGATGAGGTCAAACATTAAATATATTGTCTTTGTGCTGTTTTCAATTAAGTATATGTCAGATAGGATTACAAAGTCATCACATTCTGTATTATTTATTTTTTACACAGAGTTTTAACTTTTTTTCAGCGTTGTGTGCTACAAAACACATCAGTCAGTTCCATGGTTAAGTACTTCCTGCAGTGTACCAGTGACTGACTCAGAAACATGGATTCAGACAGCCAAAGTTTTATGTGTCACATACCTGAGGATCCATCCTGTCAACTCGCAGGGGCTCTCAGAGGGGTATCTGAGGGGAAGACAGGTTTAGCTACTTATCTGTTGTTTGTAAGCACTGCTTTTTTCAAAACGAAGGCAGAGCAGTGTTCTGTTTTCAGTTGCAAAGTTGCAGTAGGACAAAAACATAGGTTTTAGCACAAAACTTAAATTTAAGCCAGCGCTGTTCCATTCATTTGTCCAGCACAGCAGGGACAAAGCACCTAACATGTTGGTCAGCCAGTAAGTTTATTTTCCGTGTGTTTCATCCATTGACTGTGTCCAGCAAATCTGCAGTTTGCTAGATAATGTTAGCCAACGTTAGACTGCAGAGTGACAAGATGATTCATGTCGAATGCTGACAGGACATTTTCTTTGGCTTGGGGGTGACGAAGAAGGTCACAGCAAACATTACTCAAAGCAGTGTGTCAGATAGCTAAGCTGCTGAATTTGGTGATGGCTTTATTCATTCCAAATAACTTTGAGGTTATTCATTAAAGTATGTCATGATGTCATATGTCAAGTTTGTCGTTGTGTTTATGTTGTTAATAAATGAAAAAAGAAAGAAAAATCAAGCAGAGAGCATCTAGACTACGCCTCTTAGTAGTAGACATGGATGGTAGGGTTGATTGTGTTCACGCTCCAAACAAACTGAGCGGTGAGGAGCCGAGACCACCCTCCCTGTGTGACCTCGGCTTGCTAGTTTTGCCAGCGTTTGCAATTGCTGTGTTCACATATGTCTACACAAACCCAACCTGGGGATGAAACACAATGAAACAGCGAGCTAGGTGTGAATACACCCTATGTGTGTTTACTTTTAAGGCCCAAGTCCAAAATAGACCGCATAGACTTAAGGGAAACAAAATATACAATGAATACAAATGTAATTCAGGAACAATACAACTACAGACAGACACAAAACTTAAAAACTTAAAGATTAACCCACAAATCCACTGGGAACAGCAGCATCACTGCTGTGACAGTTGATCGCAGTTATTCCAGACAAGGCTGCAATACGATGCGGCCATACCTGGTTAAATCTCCAGGTAACATAACACTTTGCTGAAAATGATTATTTTCCCTGACCTGATGTGGTTGAAAGTTTAAAGTCAAGTGACAGTTAAGAGTGTCTTCATACCCTGTTGTATTTCTCAGTGAAACCGAATATGTGGCAATAGTCATTTGCGAGAGGGGATTTAAATCAAATCCTTGCAATTTGATTGGATTGCTTTAAAAGGAGTGTGGCTTAGAAAGCACGGCAGTGTGATACAGACCCATGATGACCCATTATATCAACTACAAACTAATAGTTAAGTGGGTAGTTGAACCAAAATCTTGAGCCAAATCTTATTGAAATGAATTTGTGTACGCACACCCGAGATCAGGATGAGTCATTAAAAGTATTGTAATGTTTTACAGGAAAAGAAAAGTGAGGGATGTTGATGTAAAAGTACCAGATTACTCATATTTTTAAATCAACCAGTCAGATATTTGTGTGGCACTTTTCATTCAAGTAAAATTTCATATATACTGAGATGAATAAACATTTGACCCAAGGACACAGGATTAGAGCAAGGAAAATAAGCTTTTTTTTGGCAAAAGATTGATAGCTGAAAGATAACAGAACAGCCAGAAACCTGCATTCACCCTCCACTGTTGAGAGAACTCAGCTGCCGTGGTTATTATTATATTATTCGCCATGAACCTACTATACTTTTAGAGATGGAGGACAAACTTCACATCCTTAATGCCTTCGAAAGTCCAACCAAACCTCATCTGAGGCAGCAGTCCAATCAAGTAGTCATCTTTGTGCTGGTAGTCGTGTGTGGGTTTATTGTCAGTGTTTTGTTAAAAAATAGAAGTAATTTTCTGGCTGGTAATCCCACTGAACTGTTAAGAACCTGTCTGAATGTCTGAATGCTCATGTTTCTTGCCCTATCTGACATTAGTGTGTTTCTTTGTGGGACGTTCACTGTCTGACAGCAGATCTGTACAAAAAGCATATACAGTATGTTGAAAGATATTTCACTTTGAAAATTCAGCGAAGGCACCTCACCTCTCTGATGTTAATCTCTCTGCACCACTGTGGAGGACAATGAAGGAAGCTAAAACTCCACTCTGAGTGTGCGATCAGGTGATACAGTGTGTGATGCAGGGCTTCACATCTGTTCACAACTGCAGGTCGTCAGTCAGTCACATTAACTACTGCCTCAGATCAGGCTGATTGTCATTGTCCAATCCTGTCCTGAAAGCATCGATGCCACTGGAATTTACACACACTCTCTCACACACACACACACACACACACACACACACACACACACACACACACGCATTCTGACAGTTGCTCTGATCTGAAAACCCATGGATCGCCTTGTATAGCCCTGGCGCATCGTTACCTCTTTCATGTGCCCCTCTGGCCTCAGGGGCACTTCCCGTGCGTGTGTTTGTGTTTTTGTGTGTGTGTGTGTGTGTGTGTGTGTGTGTGTGTAAAGGTGCTGGGCTTGTTCCTGGTCTTCAGTGTGCTTCATTACCACCACACAGAGCTTCAGCCTGTTCAACAACACATCAGAGAGACTGGGGAAAGTAGGAGGAGAGAGGAGAGGGATGTGAAAAGATGAAAGAATTGACAATGAGTAAGACAGAGACAAACGAAGAGGAGAAAGATGGAGACAGGATGTGAGGGGGTGAAACTGACAGAGGAGTGTAGGTAGGCACTGAAAAAGCTGAAAAAGAAATTAGCAAAAAGAGAGACAGAGACTGGGGGAAGGTAGGCCCATGTGATGGAGAGGGAGCGATAGGAAGAGATACAAGGAGAGAAAGTGAGCTGTTTTCTGTTGTTTGTTTGAAGTTGTTCTCACTAGCGCTTTGAACTAATAACACTAATGAAGCACAGAAACTGCTACAAAACCAGCTGGAGAATGAGAACTTTTCTAGGAACTAAACATACACACACTTAGGAAACAACTGACAAACAAGAAGTGGAACTAGAAAGCAAGTTGGGAGCGCTTAATAGATTCCACAGCATTCATACCTAAACAACAAAATAGGTGTTCAGTATCACATTGCTTGTCAGTGTCTTCCAAAGCAGTGTTACAAAAACGACTCTCTGACCTGCCATCACTGTGGTTTGGACAACTAAAGCTACTAAGTGACCATTGATTTCACTCATCAGTGCCTTCCAGGTGTTGGGGAGTGCTGCTGCGTATGTGGAATAAGTTGTATAAAGCCTTTATGTCTCCAGAGGGAGCTGTGTGAAGTCTTATACATGTCCTCAAGTGATGTCCAGACCAAACAACCAAACACGTGTAGTCTGTTTCTCTTCTCTGCTGCAGGCTAAAACCGTGGTTTCTTGTGTCATGGACCAGTTGTGCATCACACTACTGCTTTTAGATTTCTAAATATTGGACATTTTTTTTCAATTTCCTCAACATGAAGCCTCCACTTCCTCCATGTTTAGCTGCTGTTTGATATATTTTGTATAATGTCCATTTCCACAGCACTCATTCCACCTGCACAGCAGAGTCACATAACATTCACCACTCTGCTGCTCTCAGTTTCTCTTCCCTGATAGAGATAATGTTGTCATTTGCAGATTAAGTTTCCATCAATGACACTCAACACTGCCTGCACAGATGTTTCACATTAAAATGGCAGCAGGTCAAAGGGCACAGTCCTTCCATTGTCTTGTAGGCTTTTCATTTGAAACGTCTGCAGAAAGTGTGGAGTTTTGTTGACAGTCTTAAAATGACCCCATCACACTTATTACAGTACCTGCAAAGTTCTACGTGAAATGACCACAGTATGACCCCATTTTTGGTGTTGTTACTCCACTGTTACCTGCTATGAACAGGGAAAGAAGTGTTTGTTGGCTTGCACTGTATGTTGTATGTCATTCCCACTGCCAGCAGTATCACACAGTGCAGAGAAAGTTTGACAGGCAGGCAAAGAGGAATAGACTTTTTTGTTTACACACAAACATCAAACTTCTGTCTTATTTGTGGGTTACACACTCACACCCACAGGAAAACAACCAGATCTTCATTATTGTACTGTTATTTAATTAGGAAGCGCTCCAAGACTCTATCAACGTATGACTGATTTTAATTTACTTTTTGACAGCACCTGGATCAGCCACCAAAAACCATTTTTATTTGCTTTTATTTTAGGTTTCCCCTAAACCTACTTCTAACCAGGTTTTTACAAAGTAGCATATTCATAGTTTGAAGAAACAACTAAAAAAGAACACAGAGAGCAAACCAGTATACCTGTGGTCTTTCTGTGCCCATCTGACTTCATTGTGTTCTCAGAAAATGTCCTCAGAGCACATTTTAACAGGATGAGGGACTGATGTGAAACCATGGAAACAACCCAGACAAAAACTCTGCTGGCTGAATCACTCGGGCACAATTACTCTGCTGCCTCAACCTCCCCCATTCAGTGTTTTTCTCTTGCTTTTTCACTCCTGTATTCATTGCCACTGAGAAATGTAGCAACAAGGTGCTCATCCTTTACTGTAGCAGATCTGACCATATGGAAAAGAGCCAAGAGTGTTCAAACTTGCCTGATGTACTGTATATCAACTATTTGTTGTGGGCTCAGTCACTGTCTAATCATCTCAAGATAGGTTCTATGGAGAGTATTTGCATTTATATATACATATATATATATATGGATCTCATCTGACATGTTCAACTTGAGGCTCATCAGTGCTGATCTAAGAACCAGTTTGAGTGCTGAGAATAGTGGAAACCAGTACTGATCTAAGTACCGCCTTCATTTATTTCCAGCAACTGAAATAGGTGCATGGTGTCATTTGATCAAATTAGTAACTGAGGATCACATATGAATCCTTGGGAAAATTCTGTTAAAATGGAAAATGATTTCATTAGATTCATGGGTCAAAAGCAGCTCATTTACGAAAACAAACAACATGAACATTAGTGGAATTTTGATATTTCACTTGCCATCATGAGTCTGCAATGTCTTTTTTGCTTTGAGTTAATTATCACAAAATTTACACCTCATGGAAAAGAAGTATAACCACTTGAATACAGCTCTGTGTCTTCTAGGTACTAAGTGATGCTTCTGTGTGGTTGTACGTTAAAAGCAAAGCAGCATGTGCAGCAAAATAGCCCTGTAATTGTAGAAAGTTGGTAGAATTTAGAGCACATGATGTGCCTGCAGGCCTTTGTTTTTTTGTTTTTTTTTTGTTTTGTTTTTTTTTGACATGCTCTCGAATCTACATTGTTGAGTAAAAACAGTTGTTACACGTAATACATTTTTATGTGTTTTGTTTTTCCTCAGCTGGAGAAGAAAGAAGTGACGCCACCCTTCAAACCTCAAATCTCTGATGACTATGGCCTCGAAAACTTTGACACGCAGTTTACTAATGAACCAGTGCAGCTAACACCAGATGATGAGTAAGTACTGCTTCTTCACCTCACATCACTGTCATCATTAAAGTCAACCTCATATGAATAATTTAAAGCACTCTTTCAGGTGTGTATCAGTCAAGTGGAAACTACACAGCACTGTATGAAGATCTGTTTGAAATCTGTCTGAGATTTGAAGTGTTCTTAAGGGAATCCACTATAATAAATACAGTGATCAGTTCCAAAGTCAACCAGGTCTGCAAGTTGATGTCAATAGTGTAGTGGAATAAATAGAAACTGACTTACTAACTGCCTGTAACATAGAAATACGTTCAGACATCTAACAATACACCTTCGCAACCCTTTAAACTGAAACCACATTTTATTACCCTCACTTTGTTTATCAGGAAATGAAGGTATAATAATACTACAGCTACTGTGCGTAGTTTTCCATTTTACAAAACTGTTTTGGAAGATAATTTGCGCCTAGGTTTCTGTTAAGCTTTGAGCCTGTGGATGTTTCCCATAACATTGGTTGTGTCAGATGAAAGCTGACATTGTTAGGAGATGCACTGTTAACGTCTATGGTGGGCTGCTGGCTGGAGACCAGGCCTATGAACATTGACACAAGGCGTTTTTAATCTTCTTCTTCGTCTACCTAGCATTAGCTGCCAACCATTTGTGTTTAAACATGTTTGACCTTTGACAATATTGAACACGTTGGAGAACGATCGTGCTGTTAAGTTGATATTCCACTCAGAAAGTTGCAGCTAGTTATGCTAACTTGCTAACTTTGGCAATGATTTTCACTAGATGTTACTATTCATTCATGTTATTTGGACACCTGCTGAATCACTGGCAGCACCTGTACACTCAGTGCTGCGTTCATCTCATGCAATAAAAAGGAGGGGGGCTAGCTAGTATTAACTGTCCTGTTTCATTGGTCCAGATGTGGTGATGGACTGTCAAAACTCACAGGAATGAGTCACATTAATGAACAGTCTTGTAACATCAGCACTTTGTGTGTTACCCAGTGATTCAAGTCACAGGGTCACGTCGAAACTTGCAAAGTACTAAGGTCATAGATGGAGCTAAGAAATGGACAACAGTGTTAGCCCCCAGCTAAGTCAGAACAGTAAAGTAGTGTAAATTAAAGTGGCAGGGCTGCTGAGAACAAAGTAATTTAGTCTGGTCTGGTGCACCAATGATACCACAGCAGTGTCACTCTGTACCAAAATTGTACAGCCACTGGAATAATGTATATAATACAATGACATATAATATAATATAATATAATGAATGCTATCGCTGCAACAAAATAAATAAATAAATAAATAACAAGATATTCATTTCTCAGCAAAAATACGTTTCAGTGTCTTTTGGACTTATGTTCATAATATATCTTTGCTTGCTTTCTTCAATATCCAACATTGCTTATAAATTCTAGCTTGCATTTGCAAATTGCAAACAAATTGTGTCACAATCAGTTAATAAAATAGAGTATCATACAACAGCCAAGTCCTTGGTCAGTGGCCACCAGAGCTAAACTGTGATTATACTTGGCAGGTGTGAATGTATCCAGCTGTAAACATGCACAACCAAAAAAGGGCACATGGGATCAGGAGAACCTGTTATGGTCAAATAGAGTTGAAAAAGAACTCTGATTTTACATATATCCTCACACAAACAGTGACTGCTGTGCCATCTTCCCAGAAGACTTCTGCATCCAATAAAGGAAAACGTCCCCCCCTCCAAGATTCCAACACTGATGTCTTTATCCATCTGGGACATTGTTTTGATTGATGCAAACATGTAGCCTTCAGGATCTGACAGGAGCCCTTGTTTAAGATTTAGCTTTGGAGAGAAAAGTCTGCAGAGATCTGGCACAACAACAGACACAGACAGGCTCTGCTGCTGCAGAATGTCTGCAGCCACAGCACGAAAACACAAGCATGGCCTGTTTTCCTCTGTGCTGTCACAAAATGGATTCCATAAGGCTTTGGCAGGCCCTGCCAATAGATATTACCAGGCTTATGCTAGACAACATTTTCATTTGAATCCGTGCTGGATTGATTTTTCAGGCTCCAACATTTATATTTTTCCAGCAAAGCTTTTATTGGACTGATTTTAGCAAACCACACTGCACAAAAGCAGAAGCTGAACTGAAAATGAAATTCACCGTGCACCTCAGCCACTTCAGAAAATGAGGTCCTTATTAGCATCTTCGTCAATGACAAAAGGACAGGTACTAGGAACTTTTTAAAAAAGGATTGCAATGTCAAACTGTGGTGTAGCAGGCAGCATGAAAGCACCTAGAAAAAACTAAACAAAACACAGGTCGAGGAAAGGCTGCTTTTGAAGTACTTATGTCACTTTAACACACAAGGAGGTAGATCAGCACAATCATCCTCCTTCAGAGGAGACAATGGGTAGGAACCTAAAATATTAAAACATTTGGGTGCATCAAACATTCTTCCTTCTTTTCATCAGTGAGTGATCATGGACAGGCCACAGGAGAAAAACACTCTCCCACTGACGATAATACCATTTACTGTGATATTTTCAGCCACAATAATCATAGCAAGAAAATTTGATAGCGTCATATCCTTAAGCAGCAGTTCAGCAGCAAGGCGTGAAGGATTCAGTCTACTTGAAACGAACAAGGTCATATGACACATGGTCCGACCATATCCACAGTCAGAAGTGCCTGTACCTGTTTTCAATGTCCACACTGGAGGGCAGGTTGAAAACCCTCTCTCCAAGAGCTGTGTGTCTTTTCTTTGTCTTTCTTGTCTCTGTGCAGCTGATCGCACAGTCCACGTCCAAACTCTGCTGACTTTGGTATAAATTGGCCATGATTTTCCCTTCTTGTGAATCTTCAGACATTTCAACATTTAGTGCAATATCTACAGCATTGTGAAATGGCTGGGCATGGAGCAACAATAGCTCTCAGCGTTAATTGGAGCCATATTACATGCCCATCATGCTCTACACCCATGACAGTTGTCTTTGGGTAGCTACCATGACTCTCCTGCAGTTGAAGGTGCTGTACATCTCTGCTGTTCACTAGACGCTGATCTTTAAACCAGTCTTGGAGTGGGTGAGCCTTGCAGCTCATTAACGGGTGAAGCGTATGTATATTGCTATGGGGGCAGCAAGATAGCTCTGAAGCTCATTTGTGACAGGGTTTGACGGTGGGAGTCCGTGACAGACTTCTGAGGAGGCAATTGTGGAATTGGTTGGAGTGGTACAGGGAGGGGAGGTGGGAGATGAGTGGTAGAACAGGGTGAGAGCACGCTGCCAGTTCAGTAGTGGAGATATCAACCTGGCATCAAACACCGCAGCACATCAAAAAAAGACTCACGCCTCCTCTCTGCGTCTCACACTTTATCTCCCCACCCCTGTCTCTTCCCTTTGTTAACAAGGAGAGGGGCTGATGTCGCCCACTCCCGCAAGGAGGGGGTGATGCAAAAAGCTCTCCAGTCTCCCCTCTCTCCCACTCGTGATGGGCTTGGCACGAGAAGAAAGAGAAGTGCGAGCCGTGCAGGGAGAGAGAAGGGTAAACCCTCCATGCTAGAGATTTACATTACGACATTAAAAGCCAGGATTGCTGGGGGCCCTTGCCAGCATGGTGAGGGGAGGGGGAGAGAGGCTTTGGTTTTTCTGTGCCAGCTCCCTGTCTTAGAAAATGGCAGCCTCAGCCAGTGCCCAGAGCAGTGTACTGTCTTCTTCTGTGGTCTTGGTCCTTGGTGGTTGTTTTTAGGGATTTGAATATGGTGGCTAGGACCACAATACTAGGTGCTGTATTTTGGGCATTCATGAAGTACTTTATTCTGTCTTCTCCTAATGTGACTCTTTCCAATAAATCACAGCCTGCAGCTGAGAATCTGAAAGTCTTACATCAAGCTCATTTAGCAGAAGGTTCTCTGTAGACCTCTGTTGTCATGCGCAGACTACAGCAGTCTAGCTTCATCTTGATGCATATCATGTTTTGCATTTACACCTGAGGAGTGAGGTCCAACACTGTTCATCCCAGTGTTAAATGGAACTGCTGCCCCACAAAATCATGTGTTATGATCTGATTCCTGGTCACTGCTAACACTTTCACTTTACAGCAAGGGTTAACACTCTGAAGCCCAGTAGGAGTTGCTAGGGCAGCAATAAGAAGAAGATCCGTCACTGACTTCGCACCCACACAGCGAGTTGATTGTTGGACTGCATGACTAAGCTGGATGTACCACTACCAGGAATCAAACCCTGGGTATTTGTCATGGCGGCAGGAATTTAACCTCTGCAACACCAGTGGCTCCATACTTCTTTTCTTCACCTTTTAAGAAACTCCATAGAAGAGTCATCTCTGAGTAGCTCTGATTGTGATAGTACATGTTTATTTGCCATAAAAAGCCAGTGCACTATTTGCAAAAATGTTAGCCATAGCTAGCTACTAATATCATTTCTGTGACTCATCTCCAAAGTTACTACTTTTTGAAACATGTCTGTGTATATTAATGAATTGATTTTGCCTTATTTGAACCATTTTCAACTATTTGTATCTGCTCAAGTCTTTGTGTCACTTGAATGTTTGTGTCACATTCAGTCTGAACACAGTGTGAGAACTAATCAAACTCTGTAAGTAGTTGTATGAACACTGTAGTGAGTGGTGCCTTTCAGACCAAGTGGATAAAGCTTTCAGTGCCACACATCAGTCACACTAGAAATACCAACAGGTGCCCTGTCATATATTCATATTTCAGATGCTCAAAATCATTTCTTAGGTTGTAAATATTGTAGCAGTTCAACTGTTTAGTGTTGATTTCTTCATTCAGAATTGTTACAAAATGTTAGAAGAGCAGATATCTCTCTGCTTCTCTGCCTTACTCTTGTTCTGTCTCTCCCACTTCACTCCCTCCTCTGTCCATTTCTCATTCTCTCCTCTTCATTCTGCATCTGGTAATGCTTTCAAGACATCCAAGCCTGGAAAAAAGGGCAACATTTATGTTGGTTGAACACACTGTTTGTTTTGGTCAACTCCCAAACCTTCTCCCCTCTCTTTTGTGTGTCCCTCTCTGTGGTCTTTCTTTCTGCCCCTCTGTTCTCTCTGAAACTCCAAAATAGAAAAACACAGTTTTCTAAGTGTACTTGTTGTATTGGTGGTTGACTTACTCTAAAGTGAAAGTACTACACATGAGATCAGATAGAGCAAAAATATTTGCTTCATCAGTATTCCAGTCGGCAAGCTGAAACAAAGACACCGTAGCATTTCATTCATTTGTCCTTGTGCTCTATGTGGGTGGGATCAGCAACCTGTTCCACATTGCCGGTGGCCCCTAAAGTAAGACCCCCACCCACCTGGTACACCAAGGGGAAGTCCAGTGAACGCACCTATTGTTTTAACTTCAAAGCCCTCTGCTTAGTGCTGAAGGGAGAAAGCCTCTCAGCCCTTCCCAGTGAGAGGCCTCCTTTCTGGGCTTCAGTTCCTCATCTCATCATCACCACACACACAGATGAGTAAACAGCCTGTTGCTGCATGAGAGGAAGCCAGCAGTGTTGCTAAGGGAGTACATTTATTTTTACTCAGCCTCTGAACCCACTAGTTATGGGGTTCTGCTCCATTTACCTGTGATTACGCCTTTGTTAATGGAAGCGGCATACCCAAGAAACAAAGAAGCAGCTCCAGTTCCTCCACTAGAGTATTCTGCACCATGTTCTTTCTGTCTCTCTTGACACCATGCACTTAGGAATACCATTTTACAGGGTTTTAAGGATTTATCCTGAGAGAAACTAAGAAAGACACATCAACCCATCAGGCAGTTTCAACTGATGCACGGTTGTAGACTTTTGGCAGAACAGTAGCAGCAGGTATCAACAAAAGCAAGCAGTTTCTGTTATTACATGTACTTTTTTTAAAGCATTTAAAATTACACAATTTTAGTTACAGGTGTTGAAAAAGGCTGTGAGCAAATTGCTGTACACTTCCTTGTTGTGCATATGTGAATATAATCCAAACACTGTATCTGTGGCTATTATCACTTGCAATTAAAGGGGAGATTGAAGCTCATAAACATCCTTAAAGGAGAAAAGTAAATTAAAAATACAGCATGTTATAAGCTAAAAACCAAGTTCACCAAAGTTGAACTTGGCACAAAAAATTTGTGTAGATTTACTTTGCCCCCACTAATAAAATGAGTATTTGTGGTGACTCCATACAAATGAACTGAATTTGCCACAAAATTTCAACATGTAAAAGGGTGGTGTGACCAGACCTTAATGCAGATCAGGTAATATGAGCTACAAGCTCTACAGCTACAGCTCTCTTTCCTGGATTCTATGAATGATTTTGCATGTTTTGGAGTCAGAATCCACACATTTTGACCAAGTAAATTTCTGCCATTTTGCCAATTGTGTCAAAAAACCTTTAAACATTTTCACAGCATTCAAATGTGATTCCAGCTTCACATTTCACAGATAAATCTGGACCAAGCTGTAACCAAGTTATTAAATTTCACTTTGATTGATACAAAATTGATTAAGACATTGTGCCTCTGGGGAGCACCAGTCATAATTGACTGCTCTTTTTTCCAGCCCTTGTCCTCGTCATGACCCAGTCAGCAGGTGAAATTCAGTCCGGATTGATCAAAGTGAGCTGGGTTTATAAGATAGTAATCAAAGTATTTTTTTTATACAGAACTCAAAACTTAAAATTATCAAACATCATCAGGAGGTTCTAGAGACTCTAGGAGGAGAAGTCTTGCTAATCTTGGGATTGAGTGCAGACTATGGACCACAGTCCATTGTTAGAATCCAGCAGGGGGTCTTGGAGAACGACATTCAACCATCTCCCTCTCTCCCCGACTTCCTGTTGTTTCGCTACTGTCCACTTGGTCTTAAAAGAACATAATGCCTAAGAAATAGTTCAGCTTTTACCAAACTCACTATGACTAGCACAGTAATTGTCTGGGTCTGGTTCGATGTATTGGAATCTGTATCAAGACAGAAAACTTGATGCATCACGAACCATTTTGATTCAAAACCTGGAGTAGAGGAGCAGGGACGCTCTCTCTGTCAGAGCTGTGAAACGCTGTCTCTGCTTTTGCTGAGAACTTGACCAGGTTTGCTGTGGGTAGCATTGTACTCTGCGTTTGTGATGAAACAACACCTCTAATTCTTTCTGTCTCCTTCTCCTCAGGGACGTCATAAAGAGAATAGACCAGTCAGAGTTTGAGGGATTTGAATACATTAACCCCCTGCTGCTATCCACAGAAGAATCTGTATGAAGGAAAGACCAGCTTCCTCCTTCGCCCACCTACTGTTTGTCCAAGCTGCCATCTCAGCCAAAAACCACTCGCAAGCCAACTCTGAGAGGCGAGGAGGAGGAGGAAGAGTAAAGGACAACAGGGAGGATGAACTCACTCTCTGGACCTGTCAACAAGGCAAAGCAAACAGGAGAATGGGAGACTTTCCTCCCTGGACCATTCAGATTGTTTTGCTGGGGTCACCAAACTCTATCTTGGTATCTACAAGGAAAACAAAGACACTGGACTTCAAGAACATTCCCTGTCGTTATGTTGTCTCCTTTTCTTTTCTTTTCCTCCTTTAGCTTCATTCCTTTGTCCCCTCAGAATGTCCATTCTTGTGTCAAAGCTCGACCGGCTTTGTAATTTGAACAGAGAGCTGTTTCATTCTGTGCCTGCCATCATGAACACATTTCAACCCGTCTCACGTCCCTGGATGAATATGACAGTTCTGATGAAGAACTTGAAATTTTATGTGCACCTTTTTTTTTATTTCTACTTTTCTTCTTGGGGGGAGGGGGTGGACGCCTCACACGAAACAAGAATGTACAACGACAAAGGAAAATAATAAGTTATTATTGTGTATTATAATGTAGGTAGTGAATCCAAAATTGATGATGCCTTTTTATTGATGCAAGTGGCACATTTTCACCCGTAACCACAAATTCTTCTTTTTGTTATCTTTTATGACTTTCACAAACAATGGGGGGGGGGGACTAAATGGGAGATGACTTTTTATTTAAGAAGTGCCTCAAAGATCGTATTAATTACCATGTCTCTGATTGCACTTATCTCTTACTGAACATTTCTTCACCCACCATGACCAATTGACCCATGACTACACTCTGCCAGGGTTGGTCCAAATCATTCAAATTTTTAGGGGAATCAATATTTTTGGAGTACAGAAGCTGGCTTCAGTCCTGACACATGACTGAATCTTTTATTTTTAATGAGTCAATTCAGAGAATTAGTGTAGAATAGAGTATTTATGACTGCTCGATAGATTCACAGGAGTAGTATCTGAGCAGACATCAGAAATGACTACAATTGGTGGCCGTTAGACACAAAAGGCTCCAGGGTAAAGCTTGGTGTATAGACGTTTAATAGCGAACATTGTGTCCTTCTTACCAACAGTTTTCCCAACGCCAAATTATCATTGAGAAATGTCACAGATGGGTGTTGTGCAGCAGACAGCATCTATACAGTCCTGTATTTGCAATGAAAATACTTGTTGGCGAGCTCAGATTCTTCCGCACCAGCTGCCACTTTGTGACCATCTGCAGCCAGTCGAAAAGATCATGGTTGTGCTGTCTTGTAGAAATGTGTCTCCATTTCCATTTTGGGCTCACTGTGTGTTTCCATCTCCATACTAATGCTGGCTTTACATGCTGCAACTTGTTAGATTGTTCTTTTGGTTATAAAAATCCACATGAAATGACAAAAATCATGTTTTACAGTCAAAACTCGTGTTAAATTGATATTCAGATTTCTTGTTAATATTGTTTATTTCTAAAAAGAATAAAAGAAGGTCTTCGGGGATCCATCATAGGTGCTCCTCTAGCCTGTGGATGAGCAGACAGGCAGGTGGACTTACGTAATGGACAGCTGTGCTGACGGGCAGAGACACAATGTGAACAAATTTGCTGTGATAACTGTAGTGTACAAGCAAAGGACAGACAGCAGTTTGTTAGCAGCGGTGTTTAATAATGAGGACCACACCATTTAGCATCAAGAAACCAGAAGATATCAAATATAAAACTTCTCTTGTGAGGGAATGTTTTCTTTCTTCAAGCAGAGACCTGTAACATACAGAGCTGGTATGCAGTTGAACTTCAGTTTCAGTTCACTTTGAGGGTGCGTCATCATTTTACACACGGGAATCCTTCCAAGCCGCTAAGTTTTACTTCAGGTACACATTTTGTTTCATTACTTTTGCACATGGAGAGTACTATAGTGCTTCTCTACTTATTTTAATGCTGGTATTTTAAACATTTGTTTGTTATTTTCTGTCTGACCCATTTGACTTCTTTCAACTTAAAGTGTCACATGGACAGTTTTCACAATAAGTGTGGACCGCAGGTCATCTTGTTGGAGATGAATTAAAATCCCAGCGAAGT
This sequence comes from Chaetodon auriga, assembly GCF_051107435.1. Classification (NCBI taxonomy): domain Eukaryota; kingdom Metazoa; phylum Chordata; class Actinopteri; order Chaetodontiformes; family Chaetodontidae; genus Chaetodon; species Chaetodon auriga. Next base: position 25,126,053 of record NC_135083.1, read on the forward strand.
GTTATGCTGTTGACCCAGGTCTGCCTGGACGGACCAGGCCTGGATTTAAAAACAGCTTTCACACCTCACCATATGTATTGACAGCCAGGGAAATGGCCCTAAGTCCACTGTAACTGCAATAACACTGCCAAATTATACTCTGTGTCCTCATGGCCATTTGACATACATTTCATATCTGTCCCATGTCTTGATGGACCTGTGCTCACACGGTTTTGGACATGTACACTCCACTTGGTCATCAGTTTTGGACTGTACACAACAAGACACATGAGAGCATCTGCATGAGCAGATTCTCAGTGCTGTATAAACAGAACTGTGTGTGCTTGTTTTCTCTCTTTGGACGATGTCTGCCCGCTTAGATTCAGGAATCGAGCTTGTTGAGGAAGCTCAGTACTTTTTGAGTACTGGCTGAAATGTATCCATAGTACTGACTATTGGAAACTGTCAAATATCAAAATTTGGCATCAAATTCTTGATCTGATTCTTTGTCCTTTTATTTAGTTTTTAATCAGTCCCATATGTCTTCATCTGAATCAAGATATTTTATGTTACACTTTTACAGTTTTCTTATGTAACATTGAACAGTTTTGTTCAATGAAAACAAACAAACAAAAAAAAGGTTAAAACATATTTATATTCCCCAAACTCCAAAGGATTAAAACCTCGAGGGACACCTGGCCAAGATGGCTCACCATTTCAAAGTTACGAAAACTGTAAAATAGAACATGACAAGAACAGATAAGTGAAAAAAATGATGCACATTACAAACAGGCATGTAATACAAAATTCAGATTAGGAGCAGCAACTGCACCCTTCAGTTATATTGTTGGTTTGAGTTTTAATCAGTGCTTTGAACTCTCCCAGGGAGATAAAATCCTAAAGCTGTAGTGTTCTGAGGTTATGACATGATCAGGATGCAGAAGAGGAGAAAGCTGCTCTGAGCAAATCCTGGGTACATTAGAGGAGTGAAAATCATGTTGTGTGAGTGAGTGATAGGGGATCAGATTGATATGAAGGGAGTTTACCATGCGTAGCTTTGTAAATAAAAAGATACTGATGCTGTCGTCTCTTTAGGTCTTATGAAGACCAGGAAACCAGATCATAAAGGACACAGTGATGTGTATGGGACAATGAGTTAATGTGATACAGAGTTCTAGATAAGTGTAGAAGAGACACCATTCATATAAATAATGTCCCCATAGTGTCAAACACTTAGAACACAAGAACACAGCCTGTACAAATGTTTTCCAAACTGCTAAATTAAAGCAGGCACTAATAAAATCCTAACCAGCCTAACTGTCAGCTTCTGTAATCATGTTCAAAGTATGCGCACTAAAAGAGCGCCTGTCATTCACCCAAACACCCACATACTTGCAGGGTGATACTCTTTCAGTTGGGTCCCCTCCTTAGGTGTGAATACTAACATTATTGGAGATCTGGGAAGCTCTTGAAAAAGTCATGAATTTGGTTTTCTTAGCATTAAGAAGCAGCTTTAAAGCAAACAATGAACAGCTGCCTCACTCAGAAAAGAGGCAACTACTGAGTAGAACATTGTATCATCTGCGTAAAGATGCACTTTAGCTGTTGGCATGCCCTTCCCAAGGTGAGTCCAGGAACCACACAATTACTTAATGCAGTCAGAGGTCGAACAAAGTCAATCCCTATTTATTCACTGAAACTGTGTTGGCATCAAAAAGAGAAGAGATGGCTTCCTTTGTGGCCAATGGCGGTCTGTAACAGTGAACAACAGTAAAGCGAGTATCCCTGCGTACATTCACTTTAACAGCAGGCCATTCAAACTGTCTGGCTTTGGTCAAAGACTGTAACCTGGACGAGGATGTCCTGGATGAGTTTGTAACCTGACAGTGCAACAGTTGCTCAATGTAAAGCCAGCAGAACACAAGATGGTCAGTTCTCTGATATCTGTGGTACGGGGGCTCAGCTTGCCAAACTGCTCATTCCTGCGCTTATGCGTCATGATCCATTAAAGGGTTTCCAAATGAATCCTTGTGTCCCCAGCTGATGGTGCAGTGTGTCTAAAAACAATAAGCCATGATTTTCTTTACACAGTGAAGGTTGAGGCTGTTGTTCATGTAAGTTAAGCTTCATACACTGCCACCTTTCTACACAGCAAGCAACATTTTTGTAACCCGGTTTAGGAGCCTTGTGCTGTTAAAATTCTGGGATAAAACCAACCGCATGCACATCTAGTGTTAATATCAACGAGGAGCACAAATTAAAATCACCAACAGAAAGATCCTCGCTCCTGAAATGAGCTTTGTGTCTCAACACTTCAGAGGAGCTCTCCATTGGCTGAGATTTATTTGATCAAATCTGACCCATGCTAATTTAATAACCACATAATAAGATTAATTAGCTGATCCTGAGTCAAAGGGTCTCAATTAGCTGTAGGGCCTTTACAGGCGGGGAAAAGATAATGAAGCAGTTCCACGGTCACCAATTAGTCCACGACAATGAACACACACACACTTCAAGAAATCATAGAAATCACTTGAACATTCGAGGAAGCTTCCTCCTCCCGAACTCCACCTCATTTGCTGCTTATTAATGTCACATTTTGTTGATCTTCTTGCACACCAGGTTTCCTTTAGGGACTGATGGATAAACAGAGAGTCCTTGAAACCACATTACAGAACAGTGAAGGCCATTCAAACATGGAAAAGAGAATCTTGATCTAAATATGAATGAATTTAGTCCACAGTTTTTTCTAGCATAATGCTGGTTGGATAATGCTTAGTTTTGCTTCATGGCATCTTTGTAAATATGTGTAATTATTAAAAATAATACTGGTTTTCCGTGAACTGAGTCCCTCCTTTTTGCAGACGATGGCAGAAAAACCTTTGCAGATGCTACAGTGTTTTTTTTTTTTGTGTGTGTGTGTGTGTGTGTCTTGAGGGTTGGCGTCACACACCAGCACTTCTTCACATCCTCTGATCACTACTTACTCTGTTCATACTGGGAGACCAGAAAAGGCAATTAACCAATATTTACCATCTGACACCATTTTCCCTGTTTACGTGATATGGAAAAAATAAACTTGAAAGGTTTACTAGAAATGAATATAAAACAATCTGCAGTGGCATCGTGAAAGGATTTAATCAGCTCTCTCACACACACACACACACACACACACACACACACACACACATATATATATATATATATTAGAAAAGCATATGTATAACATGTGGGTGCGTGGTTTTTCCTTTTCTTTCCCTTTCTTTCCCTAAAATCAATAATGGCAAGGCATTGGCACTATTTTTGTAATATAATGTTCAAATTGTTCAATAAAAAGTATGTCACAAAAAAAGCATAATTAAGAAAAATAGATACACATCAAAATTGGTTACATTTAACCTTTTTTCTCCAAAATCTTTATTAAAAATTGGTCATTAAAAATGATCAATTGTCAATATGGACTGAAACAAACCATTTTAGTGTGACACACGTTTCAGCTTTCTTGCCCAGTCCTAGTATACAGACACATTTACTATCTTTTGTGTGAGATAACTGTCTACAGTGCACGCCTTACCAAGCACATCTGGAGAAAGTCAATAAGGAGGCGTGCTCTGTGCCTCAACTACTGACAAGCAGCAGTGTATCCATTCAGGCAGCACTCCTGTGCAGTGTCTCCAGCCTGTGCAGGTGGCCATATGAGGTGTGTACGAAGAGTCTTTGTTTTTGGTTCCTGTACAGGCGCAACAAGACTTTAGGAAGCTCTACACAGTCACTGAGAAATAGTTCCAACCCGTAACGCCTCCTAACACCACAAACTGTGTTTAATTAGCAGGTTAATCAGTGAGCTTTAGAGGTGTTGGTTGTTTTGTTTTTACTTTGGAGCCAGGCTTCCCTCTGCGTCTTCATCCTGAGCAAAGGTAACCTCGTGCCTGACACGTTAAATATCTCCTAAATCATGTGTAAAATAAGCAAATAGGTTTTTAAACAAAAACTTCTCATTTTAGCTTGAAATCATTCATTTCAACCACAGAATTAATAGAACAATAACATTGTGATCATATCTTTAGAACACAATGCTGATAACATCCAGGCCACATGTAGTGTGTGTAACTTTTCAGTCAGCTGATAATTCTGTCCAGCTGTCCAAGAGTCTTTTAACAGTCTCTATCAGCCAATTTCATATATTTAACTCCTTCTGTCACATTCTCAAAACTGACCTTCTTCCATGACAGAGGAATGTTCTTCCCACCTTCCATGCTTTTTTTTTCTTCAAAGAGGTGAACATCCAGGTTTACTCACCTTCAGGTATAACCTGACTCGAAGTGTCAATGAATAGTGAGTGTTCTCTCTACGAGCTGCTGTCTGGGAAAGTCCTTCTCCATATATGACGTTGGTGTGTGTGTGGGGGCATCTGCGCTGCTCACACCTCCTGGACAGCAGCCAGCATCCTGTCGGCTCACCAGGTCATGTCCACATTCACCTCTGACAGGCACTGGGCCAGGTGGCCGTCACAGTCCATCTGGGTGAACCTGGAGAAACAGGAACAAGGAGATTGGATGTTGGTACTGACAGTGAACACACTCAGTGTGTGACAAAAAACAGCGTACACAGTCAATATCACTACAAAAAACACACAAACTGTGAAGATACAAACAAAAAAACAAAAGTGCAGAATATAAGACTGATGAAAGAGAGGAGGATAAAAACACGGAAAAGTGGTAAAACAGACAAGGCGGGCTGTGGGAACAGGAGGGTCCTGACAGCGGCTAGGCTCATAGGGACGCCACTAAATCTATGATGGAGGTTGGAGCACAGCCATGTAGGGCTTTTAAAGTAACTGGTAGTTGAAAATCAATTATGTACCTAACAGGTAGCCAGTGCATTGCTGTCTCTGAGAACAGTTAAATGTCTGCCAACCAAGACACACATTTACATCCTGACACAGTGTGTGTGAGCCTTTTATCAAAGCTGACATGCTTAGAAAACTTACTGTCATGCAGGCCTGAAAATCCCATTCATCGGGCTTTTGAAACGAAAATGACAACATCTGAATACTGACCGAATATCAGACCCAAATATGCACCTGGCCCAAACTGGTTTCAAGTCATGGATCACTGTGGTCTGTGTACCACGTATCGCTTCAGTGTTTTCAGTTGTCCATACATCATACACACAGACAAATTCAAATGGGGATGTTTAAGTGTTTTTTGGAAAACCAAACGTATACGTATGAAACACCTCTTTCTATTCCACATTCTAGCACAGCCAATGCAGTGGAAGCACAAAATGAATAGAACTGGATGATATGAAAAGCAGCTGAACACTGAGCATGAGAGCGGGACTCAAACTCAAGTTACTCCCATTTCTAAAAATGAGAAATGAGAATAGAAATGAGAGAGATGGATGAGACGGAATCCTCACTTTAGGACAGTTTTAGCTGAAAAACAAACAAACAAACAAACAGTGTTGCCTCTCTCACCCAGCAGGAAACACCAGCAGGCACATGGGGCAGCTCTGCAGCCCTCCTCCTCCTCCTCCCGCTGCTGCTCCATCTCCCCTGACACTCCTCTGCGCCTCCTCTTCCTCTATATCCTCCACCCCCTCTTCTTCATTTTCTGGTGCTGGTTTGGTCTGCACTAAAAGGTCCTGCAGGGAGGGGCTGAGCCTGAGAAGATCTGGACTCAGGGAAGTTCTCGGAGAAGGTGGGGAGGGTTCAGGGAAGGGAGCCACCTCTTCACTGAGGTCGCACCATCGTTCATCCACCTCAAGTGCTTTGGGTCCCTAAAGTAACATAGAAAGAAGAACTGAACAGAGCTGAGAAACAACCAAAAAAGGGAAGAGAGTTGCAATATAGCTTAAAAAAGGACACAGAGCAGAGAGAATCATTAAAGCACTCTGTGATTAGGAGACGTGGCACAACTTGGCATGATTTGTATTAATCCAAGAGCCAAAACAAAGAAATCTGTTACAAAAAATGCACTTAATCATCAGTCTGTCCTCTTTTAAAATACTGTACCAGAGGTTTAATACAGAGCAGTGCTTTAAATACAAACATGCACACGGACAGCTCACATGGTGCAGAGACAAAACTGCTGCAGATCGACAATCCATCACTGCGAACGTCAAAGCTGCTCTGTTGAAGTGTTTGTTAGTGAGGACTATTTTGAAAACTGCTCACTGGTGGTGCATATATGGATGACGTAATAGCTAAAAAGTGAGGGTGCACTGGTGGAATGCACGACATTCACTAAAGGAGTCACAAAATCAAATCCAGAAGACTAACAATAACCACACATTACTGTGAAAATGAAAATGTGAGTTTTGGTGGTTGGTTTTTTTCATCAGGTTTGCTCTTTGGGAGCAGACACCACTGCACACTAATAATGTAATGCTGACAAAAAAAGAAATCTGATTACTGCAAACTCTACAAACGTTGTAGTTAAGGAGCTAAAACATGCAAAACATCCAGTATGATCCTGAAACACTTTATATTCTGGTCAATGTTTAGATCATTTTAGAGGGTATTCAGCACTGCTCACATGGTAAATTTAAGATAATGTACATTTCCAGAGCATTACTTCCAATCTGTTCCACTGTTCCACAATCCTGTCAGTTTCTTCAGTTTGTGCATTAAAAAGAGTTTTGAGAATCTGAATAGTAATAAATATTTACATGATGGGGGAGGTCAGTTTTAGGCAGTGACCTCATTTAGTATCGTTGTGGCCTGAGCTCTCACTGAGGCTCTCAGTGCTGGTGTATCAAGTTATCCTCTTCCCAACCGCAGCAGGGAGAAAAGGCCATTATCCAAGAGGTTGTGATCCTTAAAGTTCCCATTAAGTCAAAATCAGGGTTTAGTATCAGTGTGTAGGATTTAATGGCATCTCGCCTGAATACCTCTTGCCTCACCCTCCCTTACCGAGCGTGTAAGAGAACCTACGGAGGCCGCCAAAAACACGACAGGCGGTCTCTTGAGCCAGTGTTTGGTTTCTCTGTTCTGGGCTGCTGTGGAAGCATGGTGGTGTACAAGAACAAAACTCTAACTTTATTCACTCATTTGGATGAAACTGGAGAATGTTTGATGGAAAAAATATCTTCTTGTTTTCTCTCTGATGTCCTCGGGCTGCCCGGCCTCAGCTCAGCTTTATCGTTAACTGCTGCTCACTAGCCGTCTCCCAGTGAACACAGTTGGACCAGGACCAAACACAGCCTCCAACTTTCCTGACGGACAGATAGCTTTACCTGTTGCTAAAGTAAGTGCTAGCTGCTGGAAAGTGCAGCTGTTCTTAGGAAGGTAGCTCAGTCAGATGCTAGTGTTCTTATTAGCTAACTCAGCCCCTGGATGTCAGGGGCCAAACCCGACAGGGCAGCCACCTCAGTGCTGTGCTCCCTGTCATCTCTGAGACTGAGCTCGACAGTCTGGTGATGCTCACTGTGAGCATCCAGTCCAGGCAGAGTTACCTAATAGGGCCGTTAACGTTAGCATGGCGGGTGGGCGTAGCACACATTCAACGCTACTGTAAAGACCAATCAATATCCCTCCCCTGTTCCTCCCCAGCTGCCTGTTTTTACAGGAAGCGCATCAATATGCAGAAGCAAATAGCACTCTGCCGGCCATTTCATTTAGCGTTAATGTTTCTCCTACACTTATTTTTGCAGCACCTGGTGTAAATGTCCTTTGGGCAGGATACAGCGCTGCCTATTTTATGTCTTACCAAACAAATCTCTCTTTTCAGAGCCTCTCGGTTTTGCTCAGTGCTGTTTCCGTACCAGGCAGAGATGCTCCCCATCAGGATGCTCTCAATGGCGCAGGAGTAGAAATTCCTCTAAATTTGGGGGATACCTGGTATTTCCTCAGTCTTCTGAGGTGATTCAGTCTCTCTGATGAGTCAGTATGCAGCCCCCAGGTCAGGCCCTTGGAGATATAGACACCAAGCTGTTCACCCTCTCCACCAATGACCCGCTGTTATTAAGGGGGGCACAGTTCCTTCCCTGCTATCAGTCCACTATCAGCTCTTTAGTCTTGGTGATGTTCAGGAGGTTGCAGGTCAGCGCCTTCCTTCAGATAGGCTGATGGTTATTGTTCATACTCAAAGCCTACCACAAATAGGGCAGTTATGCCTATTTATCCACTTAATGATCCTTGAGAGTGAATGGAAATGACTAGTTTATAAAGACTGTCTGTTAAAAGAAAAATTCAGAATAAAGGCTTGTCTCTAATGTAAGCTTGTTCAAAATAAAACCCTGGTTCTCTCTACAGCTGAGGAAAATGCTTTCTGTTTGAGAATTTAGAATAAGAACACTGAACATGGATTAGAAACTATATTAGTTTTTTACATTAAGGAGAAGATGCAGTCAGTCACACAGAACGTTTCACCATGAGCACCCAACAACCGATAAAGGAAATAAGTGCAGTCCTAATGTACACCTCTCAGACTGAAACATGTAGACACAGATCCCTACAATCTATACATGCACACCACAAGAACATTTCTAAACACCTGAACTTTGAACATTTAGAGCTTCAGTGGTTTGTTCACTACAACAACTATGTCATGAGCGGATCAATGGATGGTCACATACTGCTGTAGATGGATGTGGAAGATCAGGAACCAGGTCACAGAGCTGCTGCAGCCGAGCAGACTTCAGAGTCAAGGCCCACAGACTCTCCACAGCAGGCAGCTGCTCTCCGCTCCACCACGCTGCTGCAGGGACCGCCGACCTGTAAACCAGAAATCACATACCGTCTATTTCACTCGACTACCACATCGTCTAATGAACTGCTGCCTTGTCTTAACAAACCCCCATTCAGCATGTTTCTGATCGGCAAATCAAGTGTCTATCAAGAGCTTCCAGATGTATAAAAACTAGATTTAATCTTCCATTACCCAATAAGGGAGACAATGATATGACAATGTTCTCATTTTAGCTTTTTTTTTCCAATTTTTATATGCATTTTTAAAGAGTCAATCAAAATTATTAATGAAACTGGTCTTTGATCTGGTGCATAATGTCTGCTTGTGTGAATAATAAAGTGAGAGAGAGGAAATGTAGATCCAACACTGCATTTATTTAAAGGCTAAGGGCTGAAATGTACTTGCATTTTTAGAAACAAGATGATTCATCTTAAACGTATGAAATTATGTGATATTCAGGTGCAGAACGGCTCTCAGACCAGTTTATCTGTGTATTCTCCTCTCCCACACATTCTGTCAAGCTTTGTGTAATCTAACAACCCTGCAATAAATCCTGCCTTTTTTAAACGTATACAGTTGTTTTTGATTGCACGCTGTAAGAGAGCAGTCGATTAAATTCCCTTCCTGACGCTATTATATTCTCCACTTGACTGCGTCCTTTTTGTTTCTTTGTGTTGATTCTGTATGAATGTACAGCTTTCATTCGGCATGAAATAATTCTTAAAGACCTGCACTTATATCATTAAAAATTTAAGTTTCTTGTTTGCCTAAAACGCACCGAAGATAACGATGTGAGGACATTAAAGAGGTTTAGCTTTGCATCTAAATAGGTGTGTAACATTATTGTTAGATCACAAACATGCCGAATTTTCCAGGAGCACCAACTTGCTCATAAAGGGTCTTCAGCGATGTTCTGCACTGCATGCACTTCACTTGATAAGCAAGAAAACATTAAAATGTTAAGATTGTAGTGGAGGTCAGTCCTTTGGCGTGGCGTCTCGTTTTCTCACCGAGCAAAGACTTTAGCATCACACTATAAAACAGGAGAGCGTATATGAAGCCAAAAAGGAAGAATTAAACAGCTATAACTTTAGGCCAGGCTTGAACAGCGATGCTTTCCATGTAGTTTATATCAAACATTGACACAGTAAGCACAACACCCACCTCCCAGGCTCTGCCGCCGTATAACTGGAGAACATTGTGTGACTCCTGCTCAGCGTTCCTCTGGAAGATGTTTCCGGGTGGTGGTCTTCGGAAAAAGAAGACTTCTTTCGTTTAAGTTTAGACTTGGACTGATGTTCAGCCATTTCAATAAATCACTATTCACAACAGCTTCGAAATTTCGCGGTAGTGTGGCTAATGGGAACTTCCTTCTTCCTGAAACCTGACGTCAGTTTATTCCAGCCAATCACAAACAGTTAAAAAGTTTCTGTAGTCGAGTGGGCGTGTTGTGTAGTCCGCGAGACTGCAGGAAGACGCTTTCAATAAGGACAGTCTCTTTCAGCTGGTAGTAAATCAATCCATTCAAGTTGTACCATGACAATGATCAACAGATCATGTGAAAACACCTAACAGACGATTGATTGACACTATGGCCATATACAGACACATAAAAAGTAGGAAAATAAACAGGGAAATTAATGGGCAATGTCCGTGTGTGTGTGTGTGTGTGTGTGTGTGTGTGTGTGTGTGTGTGCGTGCGTGCGTGCGTGCGTGCGTGTGCGTGTGCATGTGCGCGCGCGCGCGTGCTGTAGTGTGTTTGCTTTATTTATTTCCATGTATACGATAGATAAACTGGATCTGACTGTGTTCTAGCCTGGGCGGCACGCATCCTTCTGACCCACTCCTTTCTCTCGTTAAAGAAAAGCTCTTGAAATTCTCATCAGTGCTCACTGATGTGCACAAACCTATTTGGGAAGACAGTTATTTCTGTGCGGTTTGGCATGCGTTATCACCATCTCTTGACTACATATTTAATTTTCTACTTAGCTCATTGAAAATTATGCATGCAGTTGCGGTTAACATATTTACATCTCCGCAATAATGCCACTGCTGTAAATACTATGAGAAAAGCAACAGCCTAGTCACTTACAGGGCGATAAACTATGTAATATCTCCATAATAATAATAATGTGTGGACACAAACAAATTTATTTTGATTGTCATGGGAAAAAAATGTTCTATCATGCATGACTACAGACTGTGTGAGCAATGCATATACCTGCTGCTGAATGACTACAGGTGTTAAATCAAGTGAAAATAAAGAACTTTATTTATTTTATAAGAAGTGAGTGTCAAGGTTCATGAGGTTACAAACAGTAGTTTGATTAAAATAAGGTACATTTACCTTTTCTACTTAACTTACAAGCATCAGATAGTGATGGCAATTGAGATGTCTCCATGAAAGGTGAGCGAAATAAATCATCTAAGGAAGACTGTGGGAGGTGGTTAAAAGCTGCATGAAAAGCAAGTAAATTGACCTTGGTTTGAGATTGTTTTGTCATTGTACAAGCAGCTGCGAATGACAGTGTTGGTAAGACTCAGCCACTAATTTAACCCATTAAAATCTCAGCTTTAAAGGCATGCAGATGTGAATTTACAGCAAATCTACCCTGAAATCTACTAAAATATAGACCAAGAACTAAAACTCATCATAAATGTTTTGGGGGATTTTGGAAAGTTCAATGAAGAAGCCATGAAAATGAATCGATGTGCATGCATAGTTAATTTAAGCAGGTGGAACCAAATGTTAAAAATCATCCACAATTAACATGTCGTGTGTCCTTTCCTCAGTCTGCATGTTCCGTTATTTATTTCTGTATGCATGTGTTGGGCACTTTTACAGCACCCTTCTGTCTCTGTACCATTTGCCTGTACTGTCTGAGCCAGCATTTGCTGCTGAAACTGTTTCACAATATAAACAAAAATCATATTGTAGTTTTGTTCTAAATCAAATTGATTTAGGCAATAGAATTGAAACACAAAGGCAGAGTTTTTGACACATGGATTGAATTTGAGGTATTTTTCAAAAGGGATTAGTACTTCAGTTATTCAACCACTGACTTAATGCATGTTTCTCTGTCACTAAGATGTGGCTGATGTGGGTGTAGTTTTCTACAGATTAATCTCAGACATTGTGCACAGCTTCCACTATACTGAAAATATTATATTGTTTTAAGGAAAGTGACCTCCACAAAATGATTGGTTAGCATGGAAAACAAACTTTGCAATATACAGAACAAGGCAAGTCATCAATTAAAATAGCTAAAAGGAATGAAAATAAATTCATGTCGCACTCTCAAAGCAATATTAACAGGAAGTTGATCAAGGTTGGTGTTGTTTGGTCGAAGACATTGCTGGGGAGAGGGACATCAGGACTACCTTGCTTAGCCACTGTGACCCAGCCCCAAAAAAGAGGCAAAAAATGGATAGTTCATCAAAATGAAAGATTCTCTCAAAATGTGATTGGTTTTGACGGATGAAACAACATGATACAGAGCCTTTTATGGCTCGCTATTTGATTGTATCACCTAATCATCAATTCTCCCTTTTAATACACAAGATATTATGTCACTCTTGCACAAGGATTTCTACTCAGCACCCACTAAACAAGGTTACATCATACAAGAATTCTAACTGTAATGATAATACTTTGTTCCCTCTGCTAGGACACACAAAGTGGAAAGTTGAAGTCATAATAATGGTGGGACTTTCTGAGCCTTTTAAGCTTTTGGCCAGAGGAGAGGGACCAACGGATAGTGGCTACAATTATGCAATGGAAAAAGCAAGGGAAAGCTGGACTGAACGGAAGGAAAAGAAAAGAAAGGAAAGAGGAGAGCATTATTTAAAAGAATGGAAAACAGCACTATGGGAAAACCTGCCACTTTGAAATAAGGTGAGAGCATTTTTTGGAAACAGTGCCCCATAAGATGAGTATTCCAGAAGGACTGCTCCTGAATTGCTGACATTGGCCAATCGGTTTTTTTCTACCTCAACCACAGAGGGAAAAAACACAAAAGCAGAGCAGAGCGCCAGAGCTGTGGTACATAGTGCTACTCTGGGAAAAGGCAATCCGGCGCCTGGAAAGAAACGTTATGTCATCCGTCCCACGTGATGCTGTGTTATGCTCTGCAGCCATGGTGATGGCGAAGATGATGAGGAAAGTAGGGTTTACGTTAAAGAACTACACCAAGCATTGGGGAGGTTATACCACCAGTAAGCTTCTCCATGGAGTCATGAGATCATAAACACAAAACCATGCAGGTGTTTTTGGTAGACTGCAGCCAGTTAGAAGACTGGCCTGTGCAGAACACTGATAACTTTGCTCTTCTCTGAGTCATACCAGTTGTTTCTTTACTTCATCCATTATCTACATCACCTGTGGGACATAAAGCCATAATAAGCATATAAAATTGTTATTATTATTATATCTGAATATTATTATTGGATTATTATTTATATCATCTTTGGTTTTCTGCAGGAACTGAACATCAGTATGGAGTTGACATTGTTGTTATATAGATGGACCTGTTTTTTGGGTAGTATTATTTTCTTCCAGATGTTGCAGAGCTGGGAGAACATTTCCTGAGTTTTCTCCAAACTCGCCTGCATGTCCTTCTGTGTCCCACTGTCCTTGCTGAGCCATACCATATCAGAACTCTATATGGGGCTCAACATATTCAGCCCCATACAGAGTTCTGCTACATGGGTTCTGTCCATTTTGTAACGCTTTCGGCATATGGTTATTCTCAAATGTTTAAATGTTTCAAGTGTAATTTATTAATGCAATAGTCAGGTTACTACTGCCCATTTGAATTGGGGAATTCAACATTTTGAAACTCCAATCTCATGTCTGTGTGTTAAGTATGAAACTAGAGTGAAGATATGGTTAGCTGAAAAGCTGGGAATTCCCTGTTGTAATTTGGCCACACCCCACAGAACTTCTCCAGTCTGACCTTACTGCTGTAAAAGATGGGTTCAGAGCGTAGCAGGTCATTTATTTCTACATTCTCCTTTGATGGGTGGTACTCTAATGAAGAGAAAGCCTACAAGCCTCTGTGTGCTCCAAACAAAGAACTTGTCTGCTTGTCTAACAGCACTCAAAAACCCCAATTTCAGATGGTGGGATTTCAGAGAGGCGTCCAAACCTTTTTGGAACTTTCCAAAACAGAAAAACTGACAATCACTGCCACTTAATGCAGTGACTGGTGTGGAAGTGAGAAAGTAGCTTGTCTTGATTTCTTGTCCCAACTGTGAAATCCTGGATGTCAGAGCTTAATGTACACATAGGAAGAGTTTTCAAAACAGTCCTACTTGCAACTGCATTGCCATACAAAGATAAATTAATTTTGCAAAAAACATTATGCAATGCAGTGCTCACTGCGATCAACACTTGGAGTCATGGCCATCACTTCCAGCAAGACCTTTGTGTTCACCATGAACAGCAGATTGTGTGCAAGGAGAGGGAAGTGCAAGAAATAAAAAGTATGCCAGTAAAAGACGAGTACAGATGAGCTCTCAGGGGGAAAAAAATAGAGCATGAGGACAAGCACTGTATGCTGGCAAAATTATGCATCATTGAAAACGAGGCTTGGCATACACTCCATACTGTCTAGCAGCTTTGGCCACGATAGGAGGAGAAGCCTGAAGGAAGCACAAGCTTTGTATCTCACTTGTATCCATTACCACTTGATGTACACACACAGACAGTGATACAGTATGGCAGTGCAGTACTGTAGGCCCACATCCAGCCTGTAGCTGCCAGAGCTCAGTCCTGGCTGAAAGGGTGGCTTCATGCCAGACTGATAAGCCCAGCGGAGGCTCTGGTCCCCCTCAGAAAAGGTCACTTACAGTATCTGCCAGCTGAATGGGATAGAGCCCAGCCCTGTGGCTCCAACACTAGAACTATCACTGACCACTCCATGATACTGCTTTGTGGGTCACTACTCCATGAACTATGACATTAAAGTAATGCAGTGGGCAGATATTAGACTTTATTTAAAAATAGACCTGATCCATTCAGTGTCTTTCACCTCACTTTGATAAGATGATGTGATGCAGGTGATTTAGTACATTTGAAGTGAGAAATAATGGTGTAGCTCAACATTATGGGAAATAGACTTATTAGCTTGCTTTCAGATAGTGAGATGAGAAGATGGATTGGTGTGTTAAGTGCCATCAGATATGCATGTTAAGAATAGAGCTGGAGTAAGAATGTGGCTAACCTAGCTTAGCATAAAGTCTTGAAGCAGGAGGAAACAGTCTGCTTGGCCCCGTGCAAAGTTAAAATACTCCAAGCAACACCTGCCAAGCTCACCATTTAACACGTTATATTCAGTTTTGTTTCATTTTTTAAAAAATACAGAAATTTGAAAGTAACAAGTTTGTGAATAAAAACCTCAAAATTAATGTCACAATAATTGAGTAGTATCCGGTTGTTGAACATTCTAATAAGTAAGGAGAACATTTACCTATTAACAACATTATTCACAAAAGGCACTGACTGGAAGACACTGTTACCGGCCTCTAACACCATGGAACTTAAAATCTACAAGGGGGCCTACTGTTGAGACTGATGGGACCTTGTTCCAGCAAAACTGAGTTAGTCTCAAAGGCCAAGGACACGATTATGATGTTCCAAGAACATGGGCATCACAACAAAATAATTTTAAAAAGCACACAAAGAGCAGCATGCTCCCTGGGGAGATCTGATGTTGCAGCCCACTCCTAAATCTGCAACTAATCACATAGTTTGCAGGACACACTACGTTTGGGCAAAAGAATAAAATAGATCATACTCAGACTCTGGCACGCATTATGGCTGCACAAAACGCTCATGGGCAAACCCATTATCAGACTCAAAAGACAGAGAACAGCGCAGAACATAAACCACTGGAAACCATCTATGGCACCATTGACTCTCTACCTCCACCCACAGGACACCAATCTTGTGGCATTGTTCAGTCTGCCCCCTTTCAAAATGCACCAGGAACCTCCACAACCCAATTATCAGTAAAACTATTATACACCCTCTGTAGGAGTCATATAAAGCATATCATTGAGTGCCCCTGCCCAAAAGTTTAATTATGCTCACCATATTCAGCAGGGACAGCCTTCTGTGGACTTGAAATTTTGGACGACTGAACTCATCACAGTGTCCCCTTAAGGGTGAACTACAATTCCAGTTTCAGCATCTCCATCCTTTCAAATATTGTAAACAATGTCAATAATCAATAGTCACTGTTATGTGTCCACAGGTTTATTTTAAAGCTGATCTGTCATGTCAACTCCTCCTTTTCCTCCATTACTAGAGACACGTCAGCATAAACTTCGTCATGCTGCTCGAGGAGAGAGTGGCAAGCTTGAAACGTGCTGGAATCCACAGCTGCTAATCCAAGCCTTTTCTGTGCGCTTCATGCCATGTGCCTGCATTTGTGCACATATTGAGCATAAAAAGCTTTCTCACTGTTTTGTATTCTTTGGCTTCCCTCTCTTCCTCTTTTCCTTTTTTTTATTCTTGAGCGTTGGCCAATTATTACTGAAAGGAATTTTTTTTCCCACTTTTTTCTCCTTATGGGCTCCTATTTGACAGGCATATACAGTATTTTCGTGAACAAATTCAATGTTAGACTTGTCCCTTAGACTCTGCAGTGGAGGACCCTTGCAGGACTTGCCCCCACCATCACGCTGCAGTTACAGCAGTGTTTGGCTAGGGGACGCCACAGGAACAGCAAACTGCTGCGCCTCATCAGTGTTGGAGTTGAACTTGCTCTGGACACATGACCTCCTGAGGTTGAGTCACCAGGTTTTGATTATTAATCTGCAATAAATTTCCTCCTCTTTGCTGTAAGGTTTTTTTTTTCACTCCCTATAATAAGATGTAGAAAGATAATGTTTGAAAGATGGGGTTTCTGTACATACTTCAGCTTAGAATCAACTCTACATGTCCTCTGGATAGTTCAGACTGAAGTGGATTGTTGCACTTTTACATAACGTGCTCCCAAAACTCATCACGTTCCTTTGGCCTACTCATCCCAGAATAAAACACAATCACGCATAATTTTACTGATATACATCTAATCCGATGGTAGATGAAAATCTGAAGATTTGTGCATTTCTTTGAGCCAACTATAAACTTCAACATATTCTGTTTGGAGATTTGCAGAGAGATCACAATTTCTGTTGGTAAACGTGAAAATAAATAAGATGGAAAGAAAATAAATAAATAAAAAGATTGCTAATTTTGACCGAGCCCTGCCAACTAATAGCTGATCTGTGTGGATGAAAAAAATAAAAAAAAACTTCTCTCGTCATTTCATTAGCAAGATTGTCTCTCAAGGTCGCCAACACATGAAACTTGTTTATTCGCCGCTACTTGCCAAACAATTTTAACACATTCAAGCAGAAGGGAAATAAATAAACCGCAGTCAGTCGTGTGCAATTTGCGTTTCCTCTTCCAAAACTAAATTTGTCTTGTCTCGCAAAACACCACCCATCCGCTTTTGGATTTTTTTCTCTCTACAGCCGTGAACCAGAGGATTCACATACACGCTCACCATTCCTCTGCTACATTCATTGCCCATGGGAAAGATGGTAAATATGAGCTTCCTGTGTGGAAATCCCGCTCACCTCAGGTTTCAGCAGGTGATTGACCACATTTCTGGCGTCGACGTCAACACACCTGCAGTCACATGTAGAAAACTGCATGTTGATTGCAATCAATGGAAAAATATGTAGGCCTAATGCGAGTCATAGAAAAGCAATATGCCCACGAAATGCTTCTAACACCACGATATGAAAGTAGCATGAGTAAAAACCTTGAGTAGTTTTTAATTAAATTGCTGTTTTAGCACCACACACACTTCTTTTTTCAAGCACTGATTTCAGTTATGGAACAACTATCCAGATGCTTCAATAAAATACAAATGCTAGAATGTACAAAATTACAGAAATATAAAAAAAAATTAAATATTAGTAAATTCAAAGTGCAACATTCCACTCGAATTCTAGAGGACTAGAAGAAAAAGTAACACAAAACGGAAATACTTAAGTAAAGTACACGTAGGCTTACACGTACTTAGTTACTTTCCACCACCGCAGAACCTACTGTAGGAAAATTTAAAGTGAACGCCTGTACTTTTTCCCATACGATTTGAACGCAGCATCCGTCTTCCCCTCTCCCCTTTCACTTCTTTTTCTCCTTCTCTGCTCTCTGCAGGGCAGTAGGGGGTGATGGCTTGTTCCTGGAAGAGCCCAGCCTGCCTGCAGAGTCACTCACATTCTTGGCTGGCATTCAATGACTGAGCCAGACACACAAACACAGAGGGAGGGGGGCGCGTGAGAGAGCGCGCGCGAGAGAGAGACCTAGACGGAGCGCGAGGGAGAGAGAGCCATAGACTGGGGAAGAGGGAGAGAGAAAGAGAGAGAGAGAGAGAGCGCGAGCAGGCTGGCTCTCAGACTTCTCATCTCCATACAGTCAGAGTGAACTGCGGGGGCAGACGGAGTGGATTGCTGCAGTCCTCGACAGCGGAAAGAGCCTCAAATAAGGATTTTTTATCGAGCTGTATCGACTCACAACTCCCGCTTTTGTTTCATTTTCGCCTACTTCGCTTTGGAATTCGACAAACGGAACTTTTCGCTTCTCTGGAGTTTGGAGAGCCGTTTTTTTCAGATATGGACAGTCGGCGACCCGCTGCAGGGAGCGACTGGCCGGTGTTCACTCAGTAGTCACGGGAATAAAACTGTAAACTCGCCGTCTAGGACTTTTACTGGATGTTTGATGAAGCGCCTCGCATTTTTGGTCAGTTCTGGGACGCCGTGGATTTACCAGGTTCAGGAACGGATAGATACTCGTGATTCCCGGTCGACGACAAGAAGGATTTACGCTTCCAAAGTTGCAGGAAAAACATGGAGACTGTAAGTCGGCAGAGCTTCCAGCCTCATCCGGGACTGCAACAAACTCTCAAGCAGTTTCACCTCAGCTCTATGAGCTCTCTGGGCGGACCGGCGGCTTTCTCTGCCCGATGGCAACATGAGCTCCTCTTCAAGAAGGACGGTAAGGAGCCTGAGCCGGTCCTGCAGCATCTGCCACCGCCGGTGATGCCGGGCCCACTGTTTATCCCGTCGGACCGCTCCACGGAGAGGTGCGAGACGGTGCTTGAAGGCGAGACCATCTCGTGCTTTGTGGTTGGCGGGGAGAAGCGACTGTGTCTCCCGCAGATCCTCAACACCGTCCTGCGGGACTTCACCCTACAGCAGATCAACTCAGTGTGCGACGAGCTGCACATTTACTGCTCCCGGTGCACGGCGGACCAGCTGGAGATCCTCAAAGTCATGGGGATCTTGCCCTTTTCGGCGCCGTCCTGCGGTCTCATCACCAAGACGGACGCTGAGCGGCTCTGCAACGCCCTGATCTACGGAGGTGCCTACCCGCCACGCTGCAAGAAGGAGGCGAGTGGAGGCTCGCTTGAGCTGGAACTCACCGAGAGGAGCTTCAAAGTGTACCACGAGTGCTTCGGCAAGTGCAAGGGCTTGTTTGTGCCGGAGCTGTACACGAATCCCAACGCAGCGTGCATCCAGTGCATGGACTGTAGACTCATGTACCCGACCCACAAGTTCGTGGTGCACAGTCACAAGGCGCAGGAGAACAGGACTTGCCACTGGGGCTTCGACTCGGCTAACTGGAGGGCGTACATCCTCCTGGGCCAGGATTACACGGGGAAAGAGGAAAAGGCCCGTCTGGAGCAGTTCCTGGACGAGATCAAGGAGAAATTTGACTTCGCCAACAAATATAAGAGGAAAACATCTTCCAGGGTGAGTTGGTCCTCATGCTGTACTACCTCGTCGGTACCCACCACACACTTACTCACACTTAATGTCAGTATGCGTTGCAGTTCTTGTACTTTCTGGTCTGTTTTTATATTTGCCGTTCTCAAGATCCAGTGTATGACTCACAGCTCATTTTGATTTCTTCTGTTCCCTGCTCAGCTTACTTACAGCTTACAGTGTAGTACAGCACACTCCTCCCTCTAACAGCACATGACTTTATTTGAAGTCGCTTTTAAAATACAGTTTTATCCAAAACTTTAAATGGACTAATCTCCAGCAGGTGAGTCAATGTAATGCGACTCCCTGCATCAAACCATATGGAATTTTGCACAAGGGTTCAGTCTAACCACTTACTCATTTCCAAAATTCATCTGGCCCTAAATCTTATCATGGATGTCACTTGTGTAGGTCTTTGTGGGAGTCAGTGACACCCCTCCTGTAAGGAACCACTCACTATTTGGTCACCATTGACATATTGTTGCTAATTGGTCCTCATCCAGCAGTGACAACAAAACACCTCTGGTGGCAATAAAGCCATTATTTGTGAAACACCTCTCAGTCTTGTCTTTATTGGCCTGTACTGTAAATACATCCTCATTTAGCAACAAATGGCTCAATGGGAAATAGTAAACAACAGTTAGGGGGAGTGTGTAGGATAAACATGAATTCAGTTGTGAGGAAGTCATTCATCTTCCTTTAGATTAAATGCCGTTTTTCCACTCATGCACACACACACACACACACACACACACACACACACACACAGAGAAAATGAATGATAGAGGCCACCTCTTCCTCAGTCTACATATGTGCTTGCTTGTTCTGTGTGTGTTCTCATGGGAAAGGGTATACTGGTCAGCAGTGTGATTATTGTTATTGACAAAATTGGCCTATTTTTGTATTTGTGTGTCTGTGCCTTATGTGCCACATTAAATGTAATGTTAGTCTGGCATGTGTTGAGCTTCGTGTGGGTGTTATCAGTGCTGCTACTACTCTGTGTTTAAAGCTTTTAATTTTTTCTCTGGCTGTATCAACATCATCTGATTCTCCTCTAGCTTGACATACACAGCCCTAAAAGGTTTGAATAATCAGAATTAGAGCATCCATGCAGATTTTGGCTCTGAATGTTTCCTGTGGATTTTGTAATCAGATACAAGACGTCTGACCAAATGAAGTAGTAGTAATATCAGATTCAGTTTTCCATGCTTTCCCCAGCTCTGCTTGTGCTAACTGACTGTAAAACTGAAATCTGAATTTTGGTGTGCAGGCAGGAGTTTTGAGCGAGTGTAGTTGGGTGGTAGACTGATAAAAGGATCCCACCCCCACCCCACCCTTAGAAAAAAAAAGGCTAGTGCAGCTATTTGCATGAACTGTTACACATGAATGGAGTTGATGAAGCAGGGTTTAGAAGTATTGTGGTGGAAACATAATATGATCCCAACAAAGGGGAGCATTCAGCAAACACCCCCCCCCCCCCCCAACATCCACCTACCCCAGGCCAGCCACCCACCTCTGACATACATGCACTCACATTCACCCCCCACCTACTTTTTACTCCAATCTGATTGAAACCAGAGTGGACTTCTGGGGGCACCAGGCTTGTTTAGGAGGCACAGAAAGCAACTCCAAAAGTGTTTACAAGCAGCTTCCCTCCAGTCCTCCACTGAGGTTTCTTTCAGAGGAATCTGCCAAAGAAAGAGAAATCCTTGAAGACCCTTGAAGTCCTGAAGAGCGCCAAAGTCCTGCCATGCATGGTGAATACCCACTTTTGGCACACACTTTCATTCAGACTTGAGTGGGCACACCTCAAGGACCCCATTTTCAGGGGCCTCTTCTATTTTTATAAGTACCGATAGGGCACCCAAGTGTTAAGCCCAAGGCTCATTTGAGCCTCTACCCTGCTTTTTAATTTGACTCCTCCTTTTTCTCCTCAAGTAGCCTGTTTAAAGAAACGCTAATGAGGGAATACATGCTGGGGGTAGGAGTTCAGGAATATTGCTAAACTTATGGCAACAGAGCTCCCCTTTGTCAGCACATTTCAGCACAGCTGAAGCACTTTGAAAATGTTCTTGGAGGATGTGAGGCAAAGTGCTAGACTGCATTGTGCTGCCTTCTACCTTTCAGCTCACAAGAAAATGCCATCATCTGTGCCGTCAGCGGAGGAGCGGGGTTGCTCGGTGAATATTAATGAGAATGTTGCAAAAGTGTTAGCAGCAGTCTCGCATGCAGACAGACACAGGAAGTGATATTGCTGTACTTCCCTCCTTGCAGACATTCTTGTGAGAGCTTCCTTCTGAGACTCACACATACATATGTTTGAATCACAGAGGTTTCAGCAAAAACAGTAAAAACACTTTTTGCAGCATGCTTGCATTTGTGGAAGTTTGAATTTGCAATAAGAGTTCATTCTTTGTTCTCATTGTATGTGATGTGAGCCACAGCACTGGCTCTTAACAGCAGTGAGTCAATGCAATGAGCTATTGAATTGTTTAAATTAGTTTATATACTGGGTGTGGAACACTTCTCGGAGTTGCTCATGCCAACCCTTGGCTGTGATTCTTTTGGAGTCTGGCTGTGGGTGGCACACATAATCAGTGGCTTTCCGCATCAGGATGTTTAGATAAGGATTGTGGCTGCAGATTTAGTGTGTTGCTAACTTTATAATTCACCCTCAAGATGATGTGATTTCTACACAATCCATCTGTTTAAGGGAGATATGAGAAAGAGAATTGGGGACAGAGGGTGGAGGGGGGTGCTTGTCATCAAGCGAGCTCAAGATCGACTCATGCTTGGTTCAAAACCAGCAGGTTAACGTAAGACCTTTTCTTTGTCTGTTACCTTCCTAATTGTCTATGTTTGTAACAGCTCCTTCAGTTTTAGAAATAGAGCAATGCTTCTTTGATGAAGTTGTGGAATTGGGCACGACTCTTTTTTTTTTCTTCAAATGAATGCTCATTCATTAGAAGCAGACAGGCAGCCAGTCTACGCTTACATAGACCTGCCACTCCTTCAGAGAGGTGAAGATGTTTTACACAACTGATATATGAAAGCACTTGTACAGGGCTTGAAGGAAACATGTCCCCATGCACACATGTCCTTACAGTCAACCACGGCCCCACTGCTTACTGTTGAAAACAATAAGCCCTCCTTACCCAGTAATTAATTTTCATTCTGAAGCGGTTGGAAGATATTTGTTTAGAGACAGATGTGTTTAAAGAATGCAGTCAGAACAATAAAGCAGGGAAGAAACCATTTTGTGTTTATACTCCACATTATGTTACTGTGTTGACACCCAACACACTCCTGTAGGCTGTTTCCCGACTTTATCTTGTGGCTCATTGTAGAAAAAACTAAAGCTGACTGGTGTTTAAACACCATAACACATAACTATTAAGCCCCAAAAATGGAAAGAGGAAACAAAACTCTTGTCATTGGTGGGGTTGGTTCCAAAGCATTGCACTCAAATATTTACCTGCCAGTCTCTAATGTGCATGAGCTAAAACTTCCCCTTTTACTTCCAAACCACCCCCACCCCACACTGCTGCTTGGGATATCTGGCGTGAAGCTGAAGGGGCCACTTGTTTCAATAGGGAGGTTGGGCAGTGGTAGTGGCGGCTCAGAGGAAGTGAACTCTCCAAGAGGATAAAGGCCCATGTCCTGTTTCATATGCAAGGCGCTGTGTTAGCTGAAGTCTGAGTAACACTTGTGTGTTAAATCTGGAAATGTAACTACATTGTAACTCACAGCGACACAGACCGCAGTAGCATCTCATTTTCTTCTACGCATTTCCAGCTCCTCCTCCTTCTATTGTGATATTGAGTTGAATGAACATGGACCAAATCAAGGAGGGATAGACCGAGGAAGTCTGTAAATATGTTCGTTTGTACGACTCTTATTGGCCTCATTACAATGATGGTGGCAAATTCATTCAAACAGATTTCTACAAACATTGGTTTGGATGTCGTGGAATGTACTAAGAAATAGAAAATAGTGAGGGGCAAGTATGTTCACCTCCGAAAAAGACTCACCACTGGGAGTGGAGAACCAGGTGGGAAAAAAGAGCCTGTGCTTTATTTGTTTTTTTCCTGGCAGGCACAGCATATATAGCACCGGGACACAAGTCAAAAAGTAGCAAAAAAAAGTCAAGAAAAACTTAATTTGTAGAGCACCTTTCATACAAGAAATGCAGCTCAAGGTGTTTGACATTAAGTTGTTTGTGCTGTTATTGAACTGTGTTACACTACTCTGACAGTTGTTTCTATTATTTGGTACACCATTCATTTCAATGGTGGTAGGTTAAACAACTAAAACACCTCACAGTGTAGTGCAAACCAGTTCAATGGCACCACAAAGTGCATCGTCCAAAATGATCATACAGCTGACTCAACACCTCTGTAAAATGCTTAAAACAACAACTGAATATAAAAACCTCCATAAAGGTGAGATTTATTACACTGCATGAGGTTTGGCTATGTGCATCCAGTGAACTGGTAACTGAGTGTATATTACCAGTATGTAGAATTACAAAGACTACTTTAAACCCATTTGTAATTTCTTATATATCAAATCATATGATGGGAGTGATTCAAGCTCAAATATGCCCACCACTTCAGCTGTGGAAGAGACACCAACAAAAACAGTTGCTGAGGAAAACCAAATACCACCAAATGTTCCATCTTCAGAACTATCAGCATCAAGTAGTAAGATCAACCTGCACCAGACCACTCAGCCATCTCTTTTGTCCCCAAGCCCAAGGATGGCACATAAGAGGAAGAGGAAACAGCAAGACAACTGGCTTCAACGGGTTGCCCATTTGGACGAAGGCAGGGTTGAGCGACAAACCAAGACCGTGGCAGGAGAACGATGAGCGAAAGCAGTTCAGGGCAGACTGTTGCAGACATGCTGTGGAGGCTGCCAGAGGAGCACAGTGCATAGGCAGTGTTTGATGTGCACAAACAACTGTTTGAGAGGTAGCAGCAGAGGATGTTAACAACTGAATACTCCAATATTGCCAATTCCAATTTAAAAACTACTGTTTATATAGTGTTTATACATTATATACATTTATATTTGAACTCCAAGCCCTGATCACAACTAGCAAAACAAAGACAAGAAAATATGACAGCGCATATCTCGCCCTCAGATTCATCAGTACAGTAGTAGGTAATGAAGAGAGACCACAGTGTGTTTTATATCTGAAAATATTAGCTCCTGACAGTATGAAGTTGAACAACTTCAGATGATAGCACATGCCAGGTCCATTGATGCATATTGAGGGAGGTCTTGCTTTTCTGCAAATGTGTAACTAACAGAGTCACTGCTGCGAACTGTTCAAAATCATTGACACTTGAAAGAGGCTGATCTGAAATGGGTGGACCATGTGGGGATCTGCACAGATGAAGTTCAGGCAATGGCTGGGAAGTGAGAAGGGCTGCAAGCACTAGTCAGACATGTTTCCCCCAATTTGCTGTGGACAACGTAGGCACGAGTACCAAGCCAAATCCCAAGCTGAATGTAATGGCAGACATCGTTGCCACAGGAAACTACATCAAAACTAGGCCCGTCAAAGCAGACATTTTTCTGCACTGCGTGAGGAAGTTGAGTCTGATCACAGCTGTTTTTCTTTTCACACCACGTCCTGATGGCTGTCATGTGGGAAGGTTTTATCCAGGGTGTTTGAATTGCAGGATGAGATCAGAATCGTCTTGGAGGAAGAGGGTCATGAACTTGCCTTCAAGTTTAACAATAACGAATTCCTCATAAAACTTACCTCAGCATACCTCACTGAGAGGTTTCAGAAACTCAATGAACTATCTTGGATGGTGATTGCCAGTCTCTGAGTAATGTCTGTAGGCATACTGTGCGTACACTGATGGGAGATAAATTGTTGCAGATGACAAACCAAGTCGTTAAATCTACCTCCCAACGTCCGAAAATATCTGAAGTGCGTTTCTTCATCCATGTCTCTCAATGGCCAGACGAGCACAGAAAATTCACACTCTTTGATGTTTTCTTTCTTTTCTCTGTTTCAGTAATTTTAGTTAAATTAACTTTAGTTCCAAATTTATTAGCTCCAACTCCGACATGATTTGTTCATTGTTTGAAGTTCAAAAAGGAAGTACACAAGGAAACTCAACCCGGTGGCATAGAAAGCCCGCCGCCTTCTAGCATTTTGCACAGCAATGCAGACACATCAGCACAAGTAGAAATCTTTCTGTTTTGATGCTGCTCTTTTTTGGCTGCCAGATAGTAGAAATTAGGATCTGCCCTTCTGTTCTTTGAAAAGGAGGAAACCACCAATTCAGTTAGGCCTGTCTAATGATTTCTGGTGCCTGGCCAGGCTGTCAGTCTGGGCTTCTAATGGAGGACAGTCAGTCTACACTGTGGGGCATGGCTGAGTGTAAGAGAGATCAATGCCACATTGACATTCAAGTGTCTTTATGTTAAGTGTGATTGAAAACTCCATCACTTCTCGAGCTCAATTAAACTGGAGTGACAGACCAGCCACAAAGTCCTTCCTCATTGGCTGGCCAGTTGGCTCTGAAATACATTACATGTAATCTTGCCAAAAATACAGCTATAGATTTACAAATGGGGTTGACCTTCAGGTGTGGCTTTCAGAGTAAAATAGGCCTCTTCTTCACAAAGAAAAACACCTTTTTAATGGTTTGGACAGTAATTGCTCTTAGGCTGAATAGTATGCAAGTTAAAGTCAATTAAAAAGAGGGTGTTTAATTAATAGTTAAGTTTGTGTGCTCAAACTTTAGCTAATTACTTTCACATATGCTGGTGCTTTTCCAAAACTATTTCATTTTCCTTCCTCTATGCAGGAAATCAACTGCAAAAACTCTGTTTATTTTGCTCTTTTCTCCTTTTCTGGAAAAACACTCAGTGAAGAGCAACTTTGCTCCGAGGCTTCTCGACAAAAACATTGGGGAACAATTGTGTGAGATGAAGAGTCTGCATGGTTTTCATGTGCTTTTAAACGTCTGTCGCGGCCTGTGTTTCCACCACAACCGTAGACAGGAAAACACTGTAACACACATGAGAAAGAGGCAGAAAGAGTGGCAGAGCATCACAGGTTATATAGCTTGTTGCGTTGTCTGGAAAAATGTTCGGAAGGCTGCCATTGAAGTAGCAGTGGAAAATGAATTAAGAGCAGTGAATCTTTTTGTACAGCAGTCTCCCTGCCAGAGGCTGTTTATTTCAAAGCCTTTAAAGTTCTGTGAACAAAAGAGGGTTATCCCAGTTGCTGCTTGATTGTGCATAAGAGATGACAGCATCTAGCTAACTGTAACTGTTTTTCTAGAAAAAGGTTTTCCTCGAAAAACACTGTAATTCTCAAAGTTTCGAAATATTATCACAACAGAATCTCAGTTATCACATCAGCAGGAGTTGCAAAATATTTTTAGGGAAAAAAAATTGCCCTTCCCAGAATTTGATCCCCTGATTCCATTTGTAAGGTGCAAAAAATCGATTATGCTGTATTTCAGAGAACAAATTAAGTGTCTTGCAAGGGACAACTTCAGGAACTCATTTTAATGTAGGTGGTATTTGCAGGCCCATACTGATTCAAAACACCAACTCTACACACATTTTACACAGTCAATCTTATATGTTCAGTGACTTCAAAAAGCTCATTACAGAAACAACATCATAGCTATCTTTGACAAATAGCAGAACTCTCATCTGGGGGAGTGAGTGACCGAGGAGGAAAAGGAAAAGTTCAAGCCCTCGTTGGCAACCATTGTCTGCCCTTTGCCCCTTTGGCTGCACTCTCATCCTCTGTCTCCCTTGGCTTCTCCAGCCATCACTAACGTCTCTATGAAAAATGCTGGCCGAGTGCTTTATGAAGAAGTGTAAAGCTGTAGTCAGTCTTTGTCCAGAAGAGACAAGGGACAGGGAAAGGAAAATATTGCTCTCTGGGGCTAACTGGTTACCTCCCACCTACCCACTGCTCATTCAGAGAGGATGGAGATAGAGAAAGAAGAACCATGCAGCAGTTGTTGTAGGCAAGCATGCATGCAACCTGTCCGGCAAAGTTCTGCACGCAAAGCTCAGAGCAAATGTGTTTCAGCGGCCAAGAGCATGCGTGGAAATAAAGTATTTCCTCCCGCTCTGTGAAATCCTCGTCAGAATATTCATAGCCTTCCGATAAAGCGTGAAACTAACAGGCACACTCAGCTTACAGTAGCTATTCTTAAGTCTTTGAAGGACCTTGAGCGTGTCTCATTGGGATTATTGTAAGAGTGGCACGGAAGGAGGAACCTGGTGACCTCCTGCAGGTGTTGCATGGAATAGAAGCTCTTCCTTAGTCAGATGGGGCAACTCAAAGTCTTGCCTGACCATTCGCTTGTGAACAACACTGTGTCAATTTTTTTTATGGGCATTCAATATTGATCGTAGGTTACAGCAGGCAGTAATGTCCGGCGTGTTTATTTAATGAGAGGGTCTTTGAAATATTCATCATCACACATGGCACTGTAAGCCCAACTATTGTCTTAACTGCACATCCCCACGCACCATCCTCTAACCTTTCACCGCCTTTAACCTGCCCTGCAGTTTCTTTACTGGGGATGCATCAGTGATGCTCAGATGTAAGGCCAGCCTCACACTGAATTAGCATTTTTGTGTTTGCCAAAGGGCAGAAAGCTTCATGCTACACACAGGCTTTCACAGTCAGCGCAAAGTGTGAAGTTCACTCAATTTAGCAGTGAGAAGTTATGGTGATTTACAGGTGAAAAAATGTCCAGTTTGAAAAATGGGAAATTTTAAGACAATGTCATTAAGTACAGTTTTAACAGCAAGGAAGGTGTTTCATTACTGCATCTACACATACAATAATGTCATTGAGATGCTGCTGAATACAAGGTTTCAGGTTAACCGAGACACATAGACGTTTTCCTGAATCTCCCATCTGCCCTCAGGTCTGGATGGGGAAGCTCATCCACCATTTGGGTATGGATTGCATGCATGATAAACATCAAGTGGTATCTAAGCACAGTTATGCTATTTGTTTTGTTTGGCTAGAGTGGCATCATCACATCACATCATCCGTGTAGGACATGCTTAGCTTAGAAAAGTACCAGTCATCTTGTTTTCTTGCTCCATTTTTCTTAATCTGCTATTGGCACTTTTAGCCCCTCAAAAAAGCTAGCAATTTTGAAAGTCACTCAAAACACTTTTTCGATGAGAAGAGATTCCCTCAAAGTCACTGTGAGGTATTGTTAATGGGAAAAGAGGTTTGGTTATAATCATTAAAATTACATGCGAATATTTGGCAATGAACCGCAGGATAAACTGCACTGGTTGGTGTTAAGGATGTGGATTTAAAGCAGGAAAATACTGCTGGGGCTGCTTTCATTGAGAGATGGAATGGTGGGGTGGGGGTTTACTTTGTGCTGCGTCAGCCCAGGAGTGCCCTTTGTATGACAGCACTGTTGGCCTCTGGAGTTGCCCCACCCCCCATCCATTTTCCCCTTGTGCACCCATATGTTTGGGAGAGCAGCCAGCACCACATGACCTTTCCCACCCCAAATAAAGAGGTGACCCACCTCACCCCTCGCTTTTCTTGAAGTGCAGTGGCCAATTGCGTGCTGCTGAGCAACTCCCTTGGGGCAGATGGCTGTCTGATGAAGGCAGCTAGACTCACACACGCACGCACACACTACTATTCAACAAATTAACATCCACCAGTGCCGTGATGTAATGAAATGAATATTTGTGTGATGAAAGGTGCACTCAGATGTGTTTCAGATTTTGTTGAAAGGTTTTGGGCTAACCTCACAAAACATTTATATGAGACACAGGAACATTTGAATAGGAAAGACATCCTCTGCCTCATTTGGTGTGTGATGTGCATGAGGCTGGTCGACTGTGTGATTTGCAGACGTTCATGTGTGTGCGCTCGCTCGCGTGCATGTTTTGTGCCTGGATCAGCTGTGGGAGCTGCAGGAGATTAGCATGAGCTCACTGCCTACTCATTTCCATCCCCATCTGCCTGTCTCCCACAGTGATACTTCCCCCTACCCCCAACCACACACACACACACACACACACACACACATTAGCACAGACATCAATGCAACACCCAGATCCCACCCCCACAATGTCTCCTTAGTCTTAAAATGAATACAGAAGCAGACAGAATGGCATGCAAGTGTACACATGTGTACACTTACACATCCACAGACTCATCAGCTGCACTGGCAGTGTGTAACACAGCATCCACCTACCATGGCCTAGAATATCCTCCCACAGGTAGAGACAGAAAAGGCAGATACAGGGAGATTTTCAAGCTATTAATAAGCTGCGCTAATCTTATTTCTGATTGAACTGGCACGATTCCTCCGAGAAGGAAGCTGCCAAGTCAACTCAGCAGCTTTGCAAAATTTTGCATGGATGGGATGGTGATAGTAGTGAGAGATACAGATTTTCATTTTATATCTTTTTTTTATAGACGTTGAACATGGTGACTCAAACATCAGTTGGTGCAGAATGACACCAGTGACATTTTTTTTTCATGTATCCTGAATTTATCTTAAAAAAATGGAATTCTGCTTTGGGAACCTGTGACAGTAGAAACATCTGGATTCATGATCATTCTTTTCTGGTCACATGAATAGAGATTTTTTTTTCCCCAGCTGAAAGTATTAATTCTAATTCCCATTGTATTTACCACATTTCACCACAGTCACGTCTATGTGGTACACAGTCTACAGGGCTAAAAAGAAAGAGGATTAACCTTAGCCAACATTGGCCTACAGAATTTTTACCATCTGGCCTGTCCTTACTGTCACGGTACAAAGCAAAAATCAAGGAAATTCGGTGCCAGTACTGCACTTTTTTGACATCATTTCCCATCCAGGGTTCAGTTATCTCCTTTTTCTAACTGGGAAAATCTGTTGTATTTAATTATCTCCAGTCATAATGTGAAATCCAGAGTGTGATCTGAAAATATTTAAGCTCTACAGGCAGTTTTCTGCTGCTGATGTCTGCCCTGCCAGTATTTTCACATCGAGCTGTGTGGGGGTTTATTTCGACCAAACTAGTTGGTGATTGTTGGTTGAACAGTGGAAAAGTGAACCAAGAAGGTTTTAGAGGGGGTTATTTTGTGTGTTTGACTCTGATAAAATGAGTGTTTCTCTAAATGGAGTCTGGTGACTTTGGTGAGAGCAATATAGCGTCTGTTTCTGGTTCAACAAAAGTATCTTACTCTTAACCAAAAAGTTCTATCTCTGTAGGGCTCTTTTCCATAATGTTGTCAGACACTTAGAATAACAATTTGAGACCATCAGTGGCAAAACCACTTTTAGTGGACATAATTTGACGATGTGCAAATGCCAGGAGGGATTACATCAGTTTAGTTGTTGCTCCTACTAAAAAAAAAAGTCCCTATTCATCACTTGGATGTGAAAAACATGGGAAAATAGGTTCAATGAACAAAGAAAATATCTGACTAGAATTTTTCTGCGACATTGAAACTTTCCAGGGCATGTGGACTGGCACCAGTTTTTTCACAATATTTCGCTAAGTCCCAGTGGTGGGAGGTTGAGGCATTTAAGGGATTGACTGTATGGCCCAAAGATAATATCATGATATTTCACAGTATTTCTATGATTGTGATTTTCTAGACGATATTACAAAATATGGTGTACAACTTGCCAAAGATTCGCCAATGCTATGTTGAGCTAGTGCCCTTTGTCTGCTTGGTTTCCAACTAACAATGGCAGTTGCGTTATAAGGATTTTTGGATATACTCATACTCAACATCAAATATTGTGTTTGAGGAGGGATAAAATACTCCACTGCCTCATTGGAGATAATGGTGTCAGTTCTCAAAATAAGCATTTGGCGGCAGGTCCAAAGGCAGACATTGAAAAGAGTCTGAAAGGGCGTGAGGTGTCTTTTCTGTTGTTGTGAAGGCAGGCTGGGTCCTGGGAAACCTTTTTGTTGTGCCTTTTTTTGCATGGGGGGGGGGTCACACTGGCTTGGCCTCAACCATGTGGAAGGGCAGCTCCCAGGAGCTCTGTGAGGTATTGTTGTGAGAGTATGGGGTGGGTTGCTGTCCGCCGGCTAGCCATTGTCACCTTTTTTTGTGGTGGGTATCAGCTGTGCATCTATGATTGTGGGACAGAAAGAGGTGATAAAGCACCCCCACCCCCTCCGCTGTGGGATGATCAGTGCTCCCTGAGTCATGGACCACTGCTCATTGTTTTCCTCCCCCTCCTCCAGCCTCCGTCCTTCCTCTTGTGCCTGTTTGCTCATCTTTTCTAGAAGAGCCATGGCTGCTGCTCTCCAGCACAAACAAAGAGGTGAGGTAGCCATCTAGCACACTGTCTGCTTTCAATTAACATGTATTAACAGTCTGTAATGGAAATAGTTGACATTTTATGCTCATAAATGTTACTTTAGCTACTCTAAAACTTATTTATATAGACACAGACTGAGTTAATCCTCAGTTTGTGTTGGGCCAAACTATTTTTATTTTAATGACCAGTACTGCAATTGCAATTTAAATTGGAATAATAAAATGGTGTGTTTTAAGGTTTACCTGGGAGACTCAAACAATGACTGTTCACTACCCACCACCATTTATGGAGTGAAATTTGGCTTTTCATTGTCAAATTTTCATATATTCTTATTTGACATATCCTATTTTGGACATAAGTCAGTTTTGGTCCAAAATAAAGAAGAAGTATATCTCCATCTTTAATGCCATAAACTTCTACTTCACTGCACACCTGAGGGGCTATTTTAGTACCAGAAGGGTGTAACAGTCTTCCAGGGGGATTATGAACATGCCTTTCAACACTGAATGAGAGAAATACACCAGAGCCTACAATCAGTGCACTTTCTTTCCTGGTATATTTAGAAAAGAATAAATGAGCCATTCATTCTTCATATCTTTTGTTGGAAAAGGTTTATCTTCCGTGCAGTATAGTCTGCAAACACCTCTGATCTTTACTATTGTGTAGTCTGCTGTGACTCATAGTTAAGTCTAGCCTCTTATTTAAATTAAGGCAGCGTGGGTTAATCTTAAACTGGATTAATCAGGAGGTGGACCCTGTTGATTCAACAAAGCAACTTTGTCCTGAACTTTGACTGACCATTATAACCTTTCTCTGTTTATCACAACAGTCATTTATAAGAAGTACTGTGAGTTGTACCACAATTGAAAGATACAAGTGAAAGAGGGATTGGGGTTAGTGGAGTCAGTGTTACACATGGGTGGGTGAGATCACTGTGTCTGAAGTGAAACCAGTCTGTGAAGGGCAGGTTTAGGCTGGTTCCACTTGGTGAGTGCAGACTGGAGAGCAGGGTTAAACACAGCTCAGGGCTAAGAGTTTAGACTGGCAGAGCAGAACTAGACGGCTTTGGTTTGGGCTGCCTGGGCAGAAACAGAAACAAAGTCAGTGAACTGCGGCCACACCTCAGCTGCAGCTTGTCAGGAAGTCGAGGTGGAAGGTGTGTGTGTGTGTGTGTGTGTTTGAGCAAACCAGGGCCTCTTGGTTGAGACAGTGAAGGGGTAGGGCTCAGTGGGCTCAGTTTACTCCTCAGGAATGAAGTGTTGGAAACAAAGGCTTATAATGTGGTTAACATCCTTCCTCCAGACTGGCTGGGCCATTCCTCCCCTCCAAGTCACCAATCTCCTGAATTAATCCATCCCAGCCGCACTCTGGCAAATGAAAACGGCTATGCAGATGCTAAATAAAACAATATGCTGAAAGGAGATCCCTCCTTCTGGCACAGACGTGCGCTTCTAAGGTTCAGGAAGCCTCCACCAGGCCCAGACTTGCTCCTCTGCTTTAAACAACCCCCTCTTCATCTCAACCCATTGACATCCCATCCCAGCCTCTTCCCCCACCACGCACACTATTCATTTCTTATTGTAAAGCACAGGCATACATGTGCAAACACCAAAAAAATCTGAACAAATTTCTGCACAAAAATATGGCTTTTCAGGCATCCTCTTTCTATACACACACACTCACCCAGGCACGCACATATGCACATACACTCATTCCACTCCTACAGAGTAGACAATAGACCTCTTGAAGCCCTTGACTTATAATTAATGTAATTGTAGATCTCTAGGACAGGGTAATATGTGGAGTGTGTAATCGCCTCCAATCCACAATGAACACAAAGATGTTATTTTCAGAGTCTTCCCTCAAAGAACCTAGTGCCAAGGCTATCTCGAGCAGTAGGACATCTGTTTATATCACTGCCATTTATATACGTCTGCTGTCAGTGTGTGTGTGTGTGTGTGTGTGTGTGTGTGTGTGAGAGTATGTGTATGCGTGTGTGTGTGTGTATGTGTGTGGATGGGGGGCGGGCGGTCAGACAAGCTGACTTATCCCATGTGACCTCTAGCCTTCTCACTGGGCTCATCTGTCTGCCCTGTTTAATTGTCTTCTCACACACACATGCATACACACACGTGCGCACACACAGAGGTCAGGGATACAGCTGAACCTTGCCTCGCCACCTTCACTCCCACTCCCCTTCCCCTGCCCCCCCCCCGCTCTACAAGCATGGCTGCTGGTTGTCTGCATGGCTCTGCAGAGGATTAAGCCCAACGTGTGTGTGTGTGTGTGTGTGTGTGTGTGTGTGTGTGTGTGCGTGTGCGTGCATCTATGTGTGTGAGCACTTGCGGTTTGTATAGTAGTCACACTTTTCCCACCAGCAATATCACAACAGCGATGCATGTCTCCCACATAGGACTACTTTCTAGGACTGAGACAGCCTCCAGCCTCTGTCCTACAAGGTTAAGACTGTTAAATTTAGCTGTGTTTGCTTTATCATGATTAATACCCAGATGTTTTTTTTTACTGAGAGTATTGCACCTGGTCTCAAGGTTACATTGCTTGATGTGGCATCTCTCGCTTTTGTTGGTTTTTTTTCTTTGAGAAGAAAGTGTGAAACCATGGCGTGCTGATATGCCAGCTCAAATGCAAACACAGCCCTCAGTGCACTGATTTAACACCAAGTCATCTTTGTAGCGTGTGCATAAGGGACTTCACAGGCCTTGGCTATATGGCACCACATTTTTTTTTTTTTATCCAAACTCCCGATTTTATACACAATTTTCCCCTGAAGAAAAAAATGCAAAAACATTTGTGTACTATGGTTCCTTTTATGTAGATTTATCCAGATAGTGTCATCCTGATATATTGTGGGACAAGACATCAGGTTTGAGATGGAGGAGAGTGTTGAGTTGATTAGTTTGCTTGATTTTACAGTGTACTGTCAGTGTTCTGGAAAGAAACCGAAACGGGAGGCAGTGTTTAGTCTCGGTCCAAGGACAGAGACAGAGACAGAGGTGTTATGTCTCTTTGTCTTTCACTCTTTAGCTCCTTTGCTCTTTAGCTCCCTCTCTCTCTCTTCTCTCTCTCTTTTCTTGAACTGGTTACTTCCCCTCTGTCAACCCCCCTCCTCCACCCCACCAGACCCCCACCTATCACAGCTTTCAGTGCTGGTGGTGAAGCCATCCAGCTCAGGAAGTGCTATGAAACATCAGATTCCACTTCCTGCAGCAATCAATACATCTCAGGTCCAGCAGACACACACCCACAGCTGAGAATGTACAGGCACACATGTTCTCTCTCTCTCTCTCTCTCTCTCTCTCTCTCTCTCTCTCTCTCTCTCTCTCTCTCTCTCTCTCTCTCTCACACACACACACACACACACACACACACACCTGGTGTGATTTCACACTGTATGCATGTAAGAAGGGCTTTTATTCAGAACAGCTTACAACAGAAGGATCTTATTCTATTCCTAAGCCTTCAAATGAAGAAGAAAGGTTGCAGTGGCCTCGGTGTCCTTCAAATGAGGAGTTGTCAGCTGTCAGAATCCCAATGAATCGAATAATTGATTTAGAGTCCGTCAGGCAGCTACCATCTTAAAACACTTGTCAGTGCAGTCAAAAAAGCTACTTTACCTCTTTGTAAGCAGTCACCTGTAGAACTGTTCTCAATCTGTGGGTAGGGGGTGGTGATGGGTCTATATGGGAGTTCAAGGGTATCTCAGTGGGGTTAGGTGAGCAAGTACTCTTGGAGGTCGGCCAAATGATTTTGTAATTGTACTTTAATTCAATAAAGTTGAAATGATCCCAGTTGAACAAAGTGAAAGAATAACAATGTGCTCTCATTGGTTGTATTGTTGCCCTGTAACTCCTAATTTTCTAGTCTCATACCAAATTTATTTCTCCTCCGTAGTTGATTTTGACAGTGGAAAGTAGCAACGCTGAAATGGACAGATGGATGAATTACAGGAAGGATAGACAGATGCCTCTGCCATTCTACCTCATCCCCAACAGCAGTAATAAAATGATAGATCCCTAATGTGGATGGGAGCAGAAGTGAAGGGATGACCTCACAGCCACCTAATCGCTTGGGGAGGGACAAGCTGGCAGCTAATGTGTCCATTAGCCTTCCTCTGAGAGAGGGCGGGGGGTAGGAAACAACAGTCAGTTGGCTTCTTCTGTGGTGTTTGTTGTTAATTTTAGGGGTTTTTGTTTGACTTAGATTTGATGATTTCACTCTCATATTTGACCTTTTTTTGTACTGGAAAATAAATTACTGCCAGAATGGAAAAACCTTGTCGCACCCTTTGAACTCAAAAACCTTTTGTTGAAAACTAGAATGCAGCTAATATTGACTCCATATATTAGTTTAATTCAAAAACTGGACAAACAGCCTCTGTGGTTGTGTAAATGTGTTCTGCTGGGGGATCCTGTTGTTTCTTGCCTGGCCTACAGTTCATCATTGGGGGTCAGAGAGGTTGCTGATACCAGAGTTTGCTCCAATGGAAGCCCCCTCCCCCTTCATCATGTGACCTACATGGGGTGACTGTCAGTGTACAACAGGCAGAAGCCGAGTGATGGGCCTTTTTGTACAAAATGAAAACACAGCACATGTACACACTAAACAAGTGAACCCATGCAGTGTCACATGTTCACCTGCTGCACTGCAATCCCTCCTACTTCCCTTTTTCTCAGTACAGCCAGGGCAAGCATTGTGTCAGCTGTCAGCCACAACAACCCTGCAGACTGTCAGTCTGAACTTTACTGCACAGCCGTGGCAGGCAGCGACTTCTGGTTTCGACACCACACTGGCTTCCTGTGGTGCCTCCACCCTGCTGTCGGAAGCGTCTTCACCATTCCTGATGCAACAGTCCTGACTGTCTGCATGGTTTTGTTCCAGAATGTCTGTCTGAATCCTACTAATTTACTCAGAGCATCTGAGTCTTCATATTGTTTGGTGTGATGGTGTTGTTGGATTATTACCCAAACTCCCAAATTTACTTTGGTGAGTACAGTGCTAGCATAACTGACTCAAAAGAAACTAAACAAAACAAAAATAAGATCCAAGTTGTAAAAAAAAAAATCTCATTATGTTAAATTGAAAGATATATCAAAATACTGAAAATTAAAAAAGAATCTTCTGTCTGCAGTATCGGCCGTCTGACACCTTTATGTGTCAAACCAAACTCCAGACCCTCCTCCCTCACCAATGGAAAGCATGTGATTTGGCTCCAGAGTGAAGTATCTTATGCTCTTTTCCTCTGTATGTCTCTTTATCAATCACTCAGCCTCTTCCAGAGTTCAATAGTGGAACAAAATGTCCGGCCCCAGAGCGGAAAGCGCCAGTATGTGCTGGCCAGTCGGCTCGATTTTGATGCTGCCCAGCACCCTGCGCTGAACCAATGGGCCTCTTTGTGCTCTGGCCTCACAAAGATGTATCCCGAGCAGCAAAAAAAAAAAAAAAAAACAAAACTAACAGCAGTGTCCCAGCCAGTGGGGCCTGCCTGCAGCTCTACTTGCAGTATTTAAGAAGAGTAGATGCCAGAATCGGAGGTTAGAAATAAGACCTGGTGAATAAACTGGAGAGAAACAGAACAAAGAAGTTTTCCATTTGAGCTGAAAAGGTCCTACGTGGCCGGCTGCCCCTCGTTCTTCTTCCTCCAGCCATGATGGCTGTGCAAATGCTCTTGTTAGTCTCTTCAAAAACACTTTGAACTGACTGAATGCTATATTATCAACCAAAGCCTTATTTGGGATGTGATAATATTTGAAGTGTTAATCTTTTTTGTTAATGTTGTATGAATCTTTCAGTGTGCAAATTCGTATACAAATGAATAGGTTTGGGTATCGACCCTAAGGAGGGTAGCAAATAACAATTG
Source organism: Chaetodon auriga (assembly GCF_051107435.1). NCBI lineage: Eukaryota > Metazoa > Chordata > Actinopteri > Chaetodontiformes > Chaetodontidae > Chaetodon > Chaetodon auriga. The sequence continues at coordinate 25,163,741 of NC_135083.1, forward strand.
GTTTCATTATTGAAGAGTCTGTTGACTATTCTTTCGATGACGTGTATTGATTAACTGTTCAGGAAGCAAAGCTAGTATCTAGCAATAATTAACAGAGACTTTTCTTTCTCTGAGTGAGTACAAAGTGAAATTCTTTTGTCTCAAGGTCCCCAGGTAATTGTGCTCCAGAGGCAATAAGGTTTACAGCCAAGATGGTGAAAAACAGGGATAGTGTTTTGAAAGAAATAACAAACTCATGCCTATCGGCGCCTCTCACAGTCATGAACAAGTCGCCAGATACAATCTGCAAGCTGCTACGTCTCTGTTAACCCCACTTTGACTGGGCTTTTTTTGCTCTGTGTCTGTGTAGATGTTTCCATAGAGTAGTGCTAATGAACTTTGAGCCTTGTCTTGAGGCCTCAGTAGTCATCTGCGATAGTAGAAAACAGAGTTGGCAACAGCTTGAATCTTGTTTTTTGCCCTTAATAATGTGGCGCACCGCTGTGGTGACCTTAGTATTCCACCCCGAACTCTCAGCTTTACAGCATCAGAGATACGCCTCAGTACTTGTCACACACACACACAGCGTGGGCCACTTAGGGACAATTGTTGACTGCTGGCTGCATGCAGGGCGCGTCGTACAAAGTCCCATTCAGAGTGTTAATTAGGCTAACCTGAAGTTCAGTGACCGGCTGTTCATTACAGAAATAGTGCTGAGGTCTCAGAGACGATGGCTTCAAATGTGTTGCATGGTGTGTGTGTGTGTATGTTTCTGTGTGTGGGTCGACCGGCAGCAGCCACCACGGAAATTCTATTTCACTGTATTAGTTTGATGGGGGCAGACAGTTAGACACCTCTGTGGCGTATAGAGAGCGAGGGGAAATGCGATAATGGATTTACTTTAGTGTGTGTTTCAAGGTGCCAGACAGTCTCTCTCTCTGTCTCACTGTCACTGTCTCTGCTTCTGCCTCTCTCTCTCTCTCTCTCTCTCTCTCTCTCTCTCTCTCTCTCTCTCTCCCTCTCTCAAAATGGGCTAGGCAGGAGCTCGAGCATTATGGCAAGGCAGCCTTGTGTGAAAAAAACTACTCTCCCTCTTCCTTTCATGCTTGGAGAGAGCTGCAGCATTTAGTGAGAGAGGCATCAGACTATTGTGTGTGTGTGTGTGTGTGTGTGTGTGTGTGTGTGTGTGTGTGTGTGTGTGTGCGTGTGCGTGCTTGTGAGTCTAATGCACCGCCTCCGCACAGCACAGCACTCTGGCCCTACATTATCCCAAATGCTGCTGCTGTGATTGGAGCGGTAATGTGGTTGCTAAGCAAATGCAGTTTTCTTGGACTAAATCGGAATGGGGAAGACTGCTTCCTGGCTGGCTGACTGGTGGGCCGGGCTTGGGTGCCACTGCCGCCGCCGCCGCCGCTACTGCGTGCTAATATGACTCACACACAGAGACATACACACACGCACATGGTAGAGTTGTTTCACTGCAGCACCAGACGAACCTCAGATAGTAGCTTTTATTAGTTTACTTGTTTACTGATAAAACAGCGTCCATGGAGGTCTGTATTTTGTGGACCCAGTGTGCCCAACACCTTTATTTAAAAATGATATTACTACTCATTAATTTCTCAGAGCTGTAATTATATTTCTTAGACCTCATGAAATTAGTCATTGCCTCTGTTCCAGCAGGGAACCAGCCCTGATGTCCACTTTTTCTGTCATTTCGCTTGATTAAAATCGAGGTACTGAGATAAACCAGAGAGAGTTGACTTTTTCAACAATTTGTCATATTACCAGCTCATTGTGAGATGATGACTAATTATGAGTAAAACAACTCAGAGAATGGTGGTGGGCCACAACAAAAGGCTTCAGATGATTCAACCAAAGCAACTGCTGTGTGTATTTGTAGGCTAGTCACATTATTAAATGAAAATGAATGCCAAAAATGCTAAATTGATCATTTTCATTGGCAATTAAATGGAGTATGTAATTTTTGAAAGAAGAAAATCCTCATTTTCTTACAAATGATAAGTCGAAACAAAACACACGCTTTCTCAGTTCACTCCACAGCAGTTTTGCTGCCACAGTCCTCCTTGGCCTGGTATGGCTGGCAGCTTAGGGTATCATATGTTAGCTAACGTATAATAATGAATAAAATAGTAACCACATTGTGCTTCAGTAGGAGATACGTTTGATATTTCAGAATTAAGTATTTATGTAGTCCAGTTTTAATGTAATGTTGTCACAATACCATAATTTTAAACCTCAATACACTACTAGCAGAAATAATAATACTCGACAGCTCTTTGATACTGTGGCAAAAGAGGGAAAGTCCTTGGCACAGAAACAGTCACTGAACACATAACACATTTGTAATAATGTAATGGTTGAGGACAAGTTGATTTTCTTTGCCCTTGCTTCATCTGGGTGGGCTTGGGTTGAAAATCTGACGGGTGATCTGATTTTTTTTTTTTTTTAATAGCTTTCGATGCTATCAAATGGTATCGTTTTAAGCACAAGACAACTGACAACTTTGCTTTAATGTTTTGAGTAGAATTTTCTGAGTGATCTATGTCCACAAATAGTGGAAAATTCCCATTGCAATTTTTCAGAGTCAAAGGACTACTGCAGATTGCTTGTTTTGTGTTACAGTCTAAAATCCAAGGTTATGATCTACAAGGATATAAAACAGAGAAAATCAGCTAATTCTCACCTGTGAGAAGCAGGAACCAACGAATGTTTGGCATTTGTGCCTGATGGATGGTGTTAATCAATAAGAAATTATTTCAATTGTTATTGACTAATTATTTATTGCTAATTATCTGTCGCTCCACTCATTGACTCATTGTTTAAGCAGTAACTGTGTTTCATTGGAGGATACTACAAAGGATAGAAGTTACTCTGGGAAGAAAATGAACAGTACTAATACCACATTCCAATTCATGTCAACAAAAAAATGTAGTCTGAACAGCTGAAGAAGTGGAGACTTAGATACAACCTGCGTGGCCAATGTTACAGCGGTGTTGTATGGTTCAGAAAAGATGCTCTGCGTCGCACATTCAGAACTGGATCGTGTCATGTTGATAAGTCTAGTCCAAGCCACTATCTGCTCTCTTGTTGCTGATCAGCCCGCCAGTCTCCGGCTCGTGTTTCCGGTAAGACGAGACATCAGTGCAGGGTCAGCTGTCCATCAAAGATTGAGATGGAGGTGTAAGGTGGGCAGGGGTTGGGGGGTCAGTTCCTAAAGGTGGCTTTAATTAAAGCAGTAGCCAGTTCGGGTTAGCGGTCAGCATGACATAGTCTTGTCAGAAGACCTAAGAGTGACGGGGCCAGCAATTAACCTGTCCAGAAGTCAAGAGGTGGTAATGTGGAGGTCTTGAAGGTGCATGCAGGGATCCACTTTCAAACATGTTTTGGGTAGTAGTACTGTCTATATATGTGTGCAGGTTTGTGCGTAAGAGCAGGGTGTCATCTACTTTTAGCCTCACACTCAAGAGTGTCACATTTCCTCACCTCACATCCAAGCTACTCCACTGAGTACTGACTATGTCCTACTTCAACACATGGACCACACTTTCTGTGAGACGCCCAGGGTAGATGGAGTAAACACCCCATAACACTATACTTAACATATACCGTTTAAATACGAATAAAATAATTGTCATTTAAGTTGCTATTTCAAACTGAGATGTCAGGCAGAATTGGTTCTTCAGTACATTTCTGTTGGTACAAAAACAGTATTGATGTTCGATATTAAGCACCACCAACATTGTTAGCTTCCTAGCTAGCAAAACACGACATAACATTTTCATCAGCTGCAGCCCTATACTAGCCTACAACATTTTAGGGAATGCTCTTCTCTACAGAATCAGTGTGATTTTCATCTCTACATCTGGAAGTAATCAGCCTAGCGCACAGACTGGAAGCAGGGGGGAAACTGTTCTGAAACTGTTATCCTAGTTTTTTGCAAAGTGAACAAGTATACCTACCAACAACATTTGATTACAGTGCCAATGTGATATCTGTGTTTTGATACTGATAACAAAACACTGCCATTTTTGATGTTAGTTTGTGCAACACAGATTGATTTCAACCCTTTTTTGTTAAAGAAAACTGCCAAACTGCTCAGTACATCTGTGCAGAATGAAATCCTTTACCTAAATAAGATACAGTCAAAAGTATTATTAAGATACTGACCAAACTTTGATACTTGACACTTTTCAATATTTGATGCTATGGTCAAATTTTGGTTTACGCTTAAAAATGATTGAGGTTCGATATCCAACTCTAATCTCATATATCTAACCTTGTCTGACTGTGAGTAAGACAACAAACAAGGTCTGACCAAAATGTTGGACTGTTCCTTTGAATAGTTCTTTCCAGCACCATATAATGTAGTGTAATCCTGCAGAAGTGTTCTCTGCTGCTGTAGGGAACCCTTTTTGTTGAGAGTGTGTGTGCGAGGGAGGCCTCATGTGGGCCTGACCTGATTCCAGCCAAGCATCGCGTGCCTGACCAGAGCATCTCTCTGTTCTCTTTCTCTCTTTCTCTTTCCCATCCACCCTTCCATCCATCCCTCTCTCCCTTGCTCGCTCTGCCCCTCTCTCCCTTCTCTCTCTTTCTCTCATCCATTCTTCTCTTGCTCTCTTTTTTCTCTCTCCTTTTTTCCCCGCATTACAGTGTGCCTCACCGCCCATGCTGCACAGTTCACTTGAACGCACTCTTTCACACACACACACACACACACACACACACACACACACACACACCCACACACAGGGTCCCACGGGCTCCCAGCATGCTTACCTCAGTGGAACTGAACTGAGCAATTTCACGGCAGCTGTATGGCAGACAAAATGTGAGTGGCACTGTCTGCCTCCATGCTGTTCTATGGGACAGTAAAAATTTAAATATCTCAGTTAAAGTGTAGGATGAAATGAGAAGTCATCTTTTTCCACTTTAGATATCCAACCACAAGATTATTGCATGTAATATTTAAAAAATCTTTCCTGCACAGTGTATTGCTGAATGCAAACCCATCATCACTGAAGAGTCTTGAGGGCCCAGTTTAACCTGTCAGCCTGCTGGTGGAGGTATGCCAGCATGGGGCAGAGGGCGTGAATACTTTGCAACGTTTTACGTTTCACCAGGCACACACACACACACACACACACACACACACACATACACACACTCTCACACCCTCTCACTGACATGACAGGAGTGGCATGATGATGAAACCTGGAGACTAAACGATGCTGTTGTTCACTTAGACTCCTCCTCCAAGTTAGTTCAAATGTTTGCTCTCTTGAGATTTAAAGAACATGAAAACACCAGTATGGTTCTTTAACGGGTTTTTTTCCAAGCTGTCACTATACTGTGCCTCATTACAAACTCCATAGGGTTTGGGCATCCCTCACCCTCTTTCCCCCCACCCCACTCCATCTTTCAGAGGTTCTGTTGTCAGGAGGGATGATCCAAGGCCTGGGCCTCTATCGCTCCCACTAATCCCTCTTTTCTCTCCCTCTCTTTCCTTTCTATTCTTCTGGTTTGGACACAAAAAGATAGCAGGGTGAGCAATGCTATTGTTTGAGAGTCTTATGTAAGGGTTATTAAGGCATATACAGTATGCGTGCTATATAATCCTACTGGGTTTTTGGTCATCACCTCATTTTATTGTGGCGCACAACATAAATAGACCTATTAGAAGGCTAGCTTTGTGAATTATGACATAGAGAAGCCTGAAAATTCAGGAGTCCTTAACTACCCACAGTGCTGGAAAGAAATGAGGTTACTTTATACAAGCTCAAATGGCAGTGGTTGCAAGTGTCAGTAACAGGTAACTGTAGAAAAAAGGCCTTCACATAGACGTCCAAATGGTATGGAATTGTAAAATTGTTAGCTTTAAAGACGTTGAGTTTGTTTAAAAACTGTAATCCACCGGCAGCTTCAATTACAAATGTTGGTATTGTATTAGAAATGAATCACTCAGCCCGACTTCACACTCTTATAGGCACTGATATGCTTCAAAGTGCATTGTCTGAAAATCCATTTCCAATGCCCAAATTGGGGTCGGGGGCTGGTTGAACAATTGTTGGAAAATTTCGTAACAAACAATCCGGCAATCACACCCAATTCATACAGGGCCTGACCAGGTATGCGTTCCATTTTCCTTGGAGCTCGAGGCAGCTTAATGGTACTCTGGTATCATTTCCAGTCCCGACTCGTCTTTATTCTCCCGAGGAGTAAAGACACGAAGGTCAGCAGCCTCAAAAATAGAGCAGGGCCTGCTCTTTCTCCTTTGGCCATGCCCTACAGGAGCTCAGGGTTGTGATGTGGTCCTCTTGGCAGTGCTCTTTCTGTTATTTTTTCGCATTCGTATCTTTTACCTGCCTGGGAGAGTCAGTGTTTTCAGAATTTGTCAATAGTAATGATGAACCTTTTCTCAGAGGCCCATCATGTGTTTGGGGGCCTACTTTTATTGACTGACCTACATCACAAAGCAATTTGTAATCATTTTAGATCTGTTGAATTGGTGTTTTGCACCTCTGTGTGGCTCTGTTTAGCAGCCGTGCGAGGCCGGCCCATGCCGGTCAGTGGGAGAGAGGACAGGCTGCCACCACTGCTGCGTCTTTAAAAACTCTCTCCAAGCTGCTTTTCAGATTACCAGCGCTGCAAACTAGGTAATCGCCCCTCAGCACGAAAGGGCTTATATACCAACTGCAAAGTACGCACAATTCATTTCCAGCGCCACCTCACCCTGCTCACTACTTTAATCGGATTCTTGTTTTTGTTGTTTTGTTCTCACTATTATGCGAGTGGGTGCTGTTGTTTACCACTCATTCTTGTTGGATGCACAGCGCTTATGCTTATGGCTGGTGTATATGTGAGTGGGAGTGTGTGCTAGGCTGTGTATGTTTGCGTGACTGATCATTTCAAGCCTTCTCAGCTTCTCCTGGTGGCAGGTGGCACCAATATGCTGTTACAGTGCTGCATATAAACTAAAGATTCTTCAAAGGAAGGGAGAGGGACAAATGCAAAATGAGGTTCAGACAAGTGCAATAAAGATGATCACATTTAGTGTTGACATGGGGCTTTCTTGTCATATCGGTAGGAAACAAAACTGTGATCAGGTCTTTTTCTGCAACTGTTTATCAGTTCAGGTGGGATCTGAGTTCATCTTTAATAAAGTGCCAGAAATGATAGAAAGAGATACCACTGAAGAAGTCAAATTATGTCTTGGTAGCAACTTGTAATAATGAAGAAAAATCAATAACAGACCAGATGCAACTTTTGCCAAACAAATTCTTTTATTTTTATTTTTTCTGCCCTTAGTGTTTTTTTTCCTTCATGGCAACCATTTTGGATCGTGGAGAAGCAGTGATAATAGTGGTGTTGTTGGTGGTGGCAAACAACCACACAGAGGAGAGCTGCACCAGAGAGCAGCATAGAGGATTTGTTTTGGCTCAGATATTGGTCCAGGCATGGAAAGAGTTAGCCAGTGAATAGTGGGGAGGCCTGCAACAATTGTCCAATTGAGCCAAGAAGACTTCTTTAGCATCCCCCCGCTCTGTTTTGCAAGAGGGAAGCGTGCAAAATAACTCTACTGAAGTTCCACATACAGAGCCAGCAACTCTGTGTCTTAAACTTATGGCTATATGCTACAACCAGAATGACAGAGTGCAGTTAATGGTCTTTTGTTAAAAGCTGTTAAAAGTACAATCATTGTTACTCACCATTAATGGGATGCACTGATTGGTTGAAGCATCAGACTTTGCTGTACCTAGAGAGCTACCTAAAGAACATCTGTTGTATTTTTCATTTAATCATAGTTTTTTCTTTGAGAGTAAAACTGCTCATTTTTTGGAATTTAATGTACTGAATTAAGATTTTAACCGATGGAAGAAATACTTGTTTCTACCTGGTTTAGAGATTGGGATTACACTGCAATCAACAGGGGAAGAATCTGATGTCCGGCTGGCTTGAAGAAGAAAAAAGTGCTGGAAAAACTGAGTTTTAGTAGAGTTCTGGCAGATAACTTGTGTGTTCTGGTGACAACACCCCCTTCCTCCAATGTTCCTTTCTCAGCTCATATGCTTCCCATCAGGCAGAGCGATCTACATGACGTCAGTGTGTGTGTGTGTGTGTGTGTGTGTGTGTGTGTGTGTGTGTGTGTGTGTGTGTGTGTGTGTGGGTGTGCATGCATGGGGAATGGCAGGGGAACCAGTCCTGCTCTCCAGATGTGAGAGAAAAGGAGGGAAATGAGGAGAACAGGATGGACAAAAGAGTGTGTGTGACAACACAGACTATCATAGACTTAAAGAGTTATCCTGGTTTCAGTTTCAGTTTGTCTTTCTTGTGGTCAGTGGTTTTGGTCAGATTAGAGGTAGATCCTCCACCTTTATTGGCACTAAACCCCATGAAGCCAGATCGTATCTTGGCCAGCAGAAGGGCCTGACACCATCCTCAAACCACAGTTTCCTCCTTTGCTCAGTCTGCAGTTGAATCAATTATCTAAACACTATTGTTTTTTTCCTAGATGTACACTTAGCCTAATATTCAGGCCTCCACACACATCTAACAAACTCCTCTCTCAGAAACCACAGCAGCTTTTTTTGAAGTTCCTCAGTTTTAACTAGGGATGTTTCTAACAACTGATTTCTACTAGTCAGCTAGTCAAAAGGTAGGAAAACCGTAGAGAACACTGTCAGATTTGAGCACAATGTAACCCATAAGATTAAATATTATTTAGAAAGATATTGTGTACAAATGCCATTTTAAACAGTCACATTATTCAGGAGCCAAATTGTGTAGGAATGCCGCTGAAATGTGTGGCACTTTGTGCTGTGTCAGGGATTCGATGGCGGTCCACTTACCGGTCCATGAGTTCTGGAAGATTTCAATGTCCCAGATGGACGAGTGTTTCTAATTGCTCACATCACTAATTTTAACCTCCCTACCAAAGTGGGCTATACTGCTGTTAGTTGCTCTGGATGCAGCCCAAACTTTCTGATGGCATGTTATTCAACCTGACCCCTCTCTGACCTCTCTGTGGCCCAGGCTCTCTGGCTGTTAAAACTGAGGATGTAAAGAAAGGCTGTGACTTCGGGTCATTTAAAGACATTTGGGACAATTAAGCCTTTAAGTGTCCCTCCCTTGATTACTTCTCAAGATAGTGTTTGTAGAGTGAGCCTGCATTTCTTAAGACCAGACACATTCCTTTTTGTTCTATTTTTACAGTGGTCCAGACCGTAAAGTCAGTCAAGAGGTGTGTTTGGCTGTTTCGTAGTGAGGTCATGAAGGGTCGTGAACTTTCTGTGTCACCTAGAAACGAGCCCTCTGAGGCAAGTCTGTGTCAAATACACTTCTTTGTCAGTTGCCGTCATTAGGCTTCCGAGTAAGGTGCAAACCCAATGGTGTGGTTCTCCATTCTTACGTGACCACAGTGTTATATGGGCTTTTAAACACAGCAGAACGAATGTCTTCAGTCTTGTGTGTTACAGCAAAAGCAGAACTAGGATAAATGTTGAAAGTTGCAAAGGACAGCTCCCAAGATCTTGGCACTGCACAGCCATTTTACCCTCATGAAGTAAAATCCGTGGAGAGGACTGGAAATCAGATGCCAGGGGGAGTAAGTTTAAACAATAAGCTGGCCTCCTCAGGTGACTTGACCGAAGTGACGTGTCTCAGTGGTTGGAGCCTTGTTGTCTTAGACGCCAGGTTTATATGACTCCAGGGTCAACTGGTCACTGTTTTACAGGGGTGGAGGCTAGTTCACAGGCAGCCCATGCCATCTGGTAGCCATAAAGTCAGCCCCGTAAGCCTGACTTTTTTACTGTTTAATGGGGCTCTCTGGGTGAGCTTAGGTGGGAGAAGACGTAGGACTTCTGTTTTGCCCCTTGCACCTCACTTAAAGACTGCAGTTTGATTCCTCCTTAGAACAGGATAAGGTCAGAAGTTTGCGTCTGTTTGATCTGTTTCATCTTAGGGTTCCTGGATTTTTTTCTGTGTCCGCATGTGGACAGTATTGCAGCAAGAAGCACTATTGGTGCTAAGAGCTGCAACAGTTGTGTCAGTGGCTTGTCATCTGACCTAAGCTTCGTCAGAAACGTAGTAACCTGCCGAGTGGTCTGCTCACCTTCATCATTTATTGATTTCTTGCAGCAGAATGCATGCTTAAGGCTCCATTGGAGGATGTTGCTGCAATATTCAATAAGCATCCAGTTTCCTTTTTTCCTCTCTGCAAAAACAGCTGACGACAGTGAAGAACTGCTCTATGAGACTTAAAATAGATAACGTGCAGAAACAGGCTTTCTCTACAGTCACAACGCATCTTCTTCTGCCGATTCCCCAGCCCTCTCCACTAGTCTTAGTGGCATCACTTTCATAGGCGGCGAGGCCTTGCAGACATGTCAGATAAGAGAGTGAGAAAGGAAACATGTGAGCATTCTCAGCGCCACCAGAACTAGACAAGGCAGAAATAACAGCTGGGCCAGTGGAAAGGTCACAGATAAATGAAATGGTTCCCCAGTCTCATATATATTCTTAACCTCAAACACAAAATCACTGAAGGATTCTCTCCAGAAATGTCTAAATGAGTCTGCGAGCTTCTTAGAACACATTTTTTCCTGCAACTGGAATTCAGAAGTACTCCAGCAGAACAGATTTGACTAGTCAGAATAGATAGGATGCCTGCAGAGGAGCTGACTGTAGTTAGCGGCCTGCTAAAGAGGGAGGCCCAGGGCGAAGAAAGCTCGAGGACAGTGCTTTTGTCCCAATTACAGCTAATCCCTTTAGTTTCAGAGAAAGTGGGGACCCCCTGCTAGCTCGCTCTGACTACTCAGAGCTATGAAGAGAGGAGAGCCAGGCATGCCTCCTCCACCCCCAACCCCACCCCACGAGAAGAGAAAGTCAAGAACTTTCATCTGTCTTTTGTCTTTGCGACTCATCTGCCTTTTCAGATGAAAACGTGCCACTTTTCAGCAAGGGCTTGAAATATGTTAAGCGGAGAGACATTAGCCAGACCAATCCTGTTATGAGCATCAGCACTGGGGAAGGGAGTGGGGGCTATGGGGGGAGGGTGCAATCTCCTTAAGTGATTAATCACCATGTGAAAGTGAAACCCACTGAGGGATTTCTCCACCTCAAAATTTCAACTGCCCTCATTTACTGTTGTTTCTTTTCTCTACGCCCATTTTGCATCAAACCTGAAAATCATTTCTCCCCAGCTATGGTTTGAAAATTAAATCCAGTGTACAGGACAGCAGGAGATACAGGTTTTCACTCAAGTAACCCAATTAGAACTATTTTGGTAAGTTGTTTTAGTGTTTTTTTTTTTAATAGAGGGCACTTTTGAAAAGCAGAGAAAAAGATGCGTTTTCAAATTTAGCCGACATTATGTTGACATGGCCTTAGTCATCATTAGCATGGGAAGAGTAGTTTGTCAACTGGCATCATTATGCAAACTGTGGGGTTGCAGGAGAAGGCAATTAGCGGGGCCTGGGTGTGAAAAACAAACACATTTCGTGAATCTTCACCCTTATTACCTCATTAGGTGGTGCAATGAAGGAGAAGGCTTTTTTTGCCTACAGGCCTCTGGCTATGTGCTGAGAGAGCGATGTCAGCAGGTCGCTGTGAGACAGAAATCCGGAAAAAATAAAAGAAAGAAGTAGGGCATATTGCTCTGGGGGTCACAACCTCTCCGATGAGAAGATACAGTCATGGCAGATTTTGTTGTATGTATTGTGTTTTGTATGTTAGTAACTAATCTGTGTGGGTGCCTGCTCTCTGTATGCATGATTAATCATTAGTGCTCACACATGTGTGAGTATCTGCTGGTGTGTGGGTACATGTGGGTACTTGGTTGGAGGTTTTAAAGGGTGTCTAGGAGGCTGATACCTCAACCAATACTCATATTTCTTGAGTGAAGATACCCATAGATGAAAGTTATGTTTTACGGCCAGTGTGCTTTTGATTAATCTGGCCATGATAATGAACTGATGAATCACAAATATGTGTGAAATATGGTGGAAGGTAACTTGAGGCATCATTACCCCAAACAAATACCCCCACCCCCTCCTACTCCTCTGCCTCCTCCACCAACCCTTCTGCAGTCGAGGACCCATACCCCCTTGCCTTTTATAGGAAGAGATGGGGCAGCAGGGTCTTTTTTATGAGCTACTGTTCGTAAAACAATTACTGCGCTTTAATGAGGCTGTCTGGAATTTCACAGGCCCCCTCCACCGTGTCACTTAAGCCATGCGCAGGAAAAATATAAAACCACTACTGAGAGACGCAGCCGGCCATCTTGAGATGGGAGAATGAAAACGGGAGGAAAGAAATTACCTTTCACATGTGTTGTCACACGAGTGGAACTAATGATGAGATCAGTAACTGTTGCACATGCTCCAACGAGGATCATTTCAATTAAAGTGAATTAAGATAATCCTCATTGTGCTGAAAAAAAGAGGCCTCATTGTTGAATTCTTTTGCTATGATTGTATGCTGATCACCTGAAGATGATCTGACTAACTTTTCTCTTTTTCTCTCCTTTTCCATGGTTCTGTGGTGTGTTCCTGCTGCTGCTATAGGTGAGTGTCACTATTTGTAGATCTTCGTACTTTCTATCTCAGGCTCTGTCCTCTATCTCTTCCCTTTGTATCCATTGCTGCAGTCACAACATCATGTGAGATGTAACAGTGGCTGTCCATTTTCACCTTGATATCACACTACACATGCTTCCAGAGACACTGCTTTCACGCATATTTACTACAGAGATGTATTAACACCACACAGTGTGTGCACGTTTGCCATGTTACATGTGCTGTATATTTGTAATTTTACGGCGACAGTAGCTACACTCACCCACATGCGACCTGAATTGAAATGTTGTAAACTGAGATTTGTCTGGTAGTTTTGAGAGGGAGGAGCAGCAGCATGGGGAGGAAAGGGAGGGGAAGGGTGCAGTAGTGAAACCCCCAGCGCAGACCAACGTGGCTTTAACCAAAATGGCCACCTACCACAGGCCTCTGTGAGATGGAGTAGGGTGTAACCACATGCTTCTGCGATGTTTCATGCAGCAGCGTTACTGCAACCTAAAAACTGTTAATTGAGTGTGCACAGCAAGGCTTTGCTTTGTTCCACTTCATGTCTTACAACTTTGTCTCACAACTGTGCCTGCCACAAACCTTCCGCTTGCATCACTTGCTCCACAGAGCTCCTCACAGCTCCTCACAGCCATGGAACTTTGCAGAGAGTCAGTCCTGCCCACAGTTATGATTAATTGTAACTTTATTCTTTGTACTTTGACACATTTCAGCTCACTAATCCCCATTTTAGTTACCACTGACCATCCCTGTTAAAAGCAAAAACAAAAGTTCTTGAGTTTGGAAACAATAGGTTGACAAATAAATCTCTCAGCTCATTGTTCTCCTCAGTAGATCGAGTTGGTTATTTTAGCAAATTCAGAGAGGATGAAAACAAAAAGCAGTCTACTGATGAATCAATGCAGCAGAGGCTGAGGTGTTCTGACCTTTAGTTGTATTTATGGGTCAGAAATGCTTGCATGTCCATCGCGTTTTTGTTCCAGAAGACATACCTTCCTTCTTTCAGTATTCCTCCTGACAAAAAAATGGGTCCTTATGTGCAAAAACAGTGGAGTGTTCCTTTAAAATGGATATTAGGACATGAGGATTATAGTGGACAGTTTCCAGAGGTCCATATTTAGTTGACTTAAGCTGAAATACCTGTGCCTGAGAGAAGAAAATCCAGTGCATTGTCTCTCCTTTACTTTAATGGATTTCCAATTTATTTGTCAGTGGGAGGAGGTGGCTGAAGTCACTCCTCTGCACTGGAACAAAGCTCACTTTTTTTGGATGTTCTTCTCTCAGAACAAAGGCCCAGTCGTCCACCTCTGGGGAATAATGCATCAGCTCATCTGTGGGCTGTGAGAGACCTGGAGGGAAGGGGGAGGAGAGCATTGAGGTCAAGGGTCAGGGTGGGTCTATATGTGTGTGGCGTAGCATGGTCTACATCCTCCTCTTCAGAATGCAAATGAGTTCTGATAGCTTTGCCTCTGCGCCCCGAGGGCTTCCAGTTTGTGTGTGTGTGTTTGGGAGACAGAGGCTATCCCAGGACATAGGTGAGAGGTCAGGTCCTTTGCTGAGGACAAACAGGACCAGAGAGAGACAGACAGATGAGGTGGGGTGGGACACTCACAGATGAGAAGCACATCAATACTGCTGAGCTGGTTGTCACGTTATTTCTCAACAAGTATTGAACAGCCACCTTGTGATGTGAAAATCCAAACCTGTAATGGTTTTGCTACAATTTTCCACAAGGCCTACTATACAAATGATGCACCCTGAAGGATTTTGGATGGAAAATAACACAACAAGCAGCCCTAACAAACTGGATGTCCCCCAGAAATCTGTTTTGCAGAAGTGGTAAACCACCCAGATCCAGAGGCCCCTCAGGATCACACAATAGTTACACTCATTAAGTCGATGGTGTTTGCTCTGTGAAATAACCTCTCTACTCTTTTTAAAAGTTGTATAAAAGTGTATTCCATTTAGTTTTTCGATGTGGAGATGATCTTTGTTTCAGATGAGGACTAGTGCTGTTACAAAACATGTCAGGAAACCCTGATAAAAGATAAAACCCATTTACACACACAGTCTCCCAAAAAAATAAAATAAAAAAAAAGAAATCAAGTTAGCAATCACAGCCAGCACATAACGCGGTGAACCAGGTGCACATGTGGTAATTATAGCCAGATATACTCCTACTTTTCCCTCGTAAACCCACAGTTTGTCCTGTTTGAACATATAAAGTTTGATTTTTTCAAAGGAACACATTGCTTTTTTTATAGTTAATAAGCAACCTGCAAAGACTGCAGCCACACATATCTCATATATAGCAGTTCAGTGAGGACTTGATGAAACATCTTTAGTTCCACAGACAGAGGGAGACGCTGACCACTGAGGTCAGCATAACCAAAGACAGGAAAGGCGGAGAAAGGGAATTGTGTGAGAAAAGGCACGACTCCTTGAGATTAAATTATACCACTTAGCCGTGAGGGTTGGGGTGACCTAAATTTTGTCACCTGTCCATGTCCGCAAGAATCCATGTAGACAAAAGACACACAGCCCAAAATTTATGTCCACAAGGTGACTCTGTGTCTGCTGTGTGTGTCTGTTATTATGTTTTCATGACATATATGGTGAAGTTTGGCCACCATGATACGTCAGATGGATCAGTGGACGTCTGAAGAAGTAATGGAGTTAGAATTATATCAAAATAAGTCTGGAATGTCATGCAGTTTACTCGCTGTCAGCTCATTTATGGTGTTCGTGACAGATGTAGGTGCTTGCATGTTGCCTTGGGTTGACAGCTAGTTTTTGACGATGTAATAGGCACACCACATGACACAGAAAAACGCAGCCAATCAGACGTCAGTGTTGACCAGCTGTAGGAGATCTGGGCAGTATTGTTTTTGGGGAGAAGTCAACAAGGCTATTTGAAAATGTTGACAAGTTCAAGTTGACGAGCCACCATCCAAACCAGATGCAAGACTTTGTTTTGACTGCAAACCCATCATTTTGTTTGTTCACATGCACAGTGGGTTTTGTTTTGTCTACAGTTCAGGGTAAAATGCACGAGTAGAAGAAACTGCCTCTTTGAGGCTGAAAACACTGACTGAAAGCTGTCCACGTGACTGCAGGCCCAGTCTGGACAAGACTGGACATGAGACAAAACTTCATATTTCTCACAGCAAAATATGCATGACATCATGTCACATTCCAGCAGGAAAACAAAATGCAGTGAACCACTGGAACCACTGGAACCGCCGTCAGACATCAGGTGTCTGCACGCTGTTCAGTGCTTCTATTTCACGTCATCCCAGCCGACGCTTCAGCACAGACACACTGAAGCAGAAAGAGGTGAAGAGAACTTGAGGAAGGGAGAGACAGAGAGTACAGGAAAAGAGGAGGGAAACTGTGTTCCTGAATGCAGACATGTGTGCGTGTGCATGTGTGTGTGTGCGTGTGTGGTGGGCGGCACGCCCTTGCAGGTTTCTCTATCACTCAACTTCCATTAATTTTTAATTGCTTCCTCCGCCTGGCACACAGCTCCACTTCCCACTCAGCGAACAGAAAGGAGGAGGAAGGACTCCCCAGCAGAGGAGAGGGGAAGAGAGATGGAGAGGGGGAGGAGGAGGAGGGACAGAGTGTTGAGGAGGGATGGGGGAGAAGGAGGAGAGATAAAGACAGAGAGGGGAAAAAAAAGGAAGAGGACAAGAGAGGAAATGGAGAAAACTGCTTCCATGAGCCAGATTTGGCTCGACCCAGCACCAGAACCTCCTTTATGAACCTCTTTCACTGTCCTTGCTTCCTCATGTTCTTCCTCCCTTCGTTCCCTCCTCCTTTCCTCCTTCCTTATTCACCGTCCCCCAAGCGTTTTCTCTCATCTGCTGTACTCCAGCCTGTAGTCTCCTTTATCACTGTTGGTGAATAAATGAAAAGGAGAGGAAACCCAAAGCCTTTGATGGAAAACAGTAGAGTTTCAGCACTCTCTACACTTCCACCATCTCTCCCTCCATCCACTCCCCACCCTTTCAGCCTCTCCCTCCCTCCCTCTCTCTAAATTAAACATCAAAGGGAGAGTCCTCAACTAGGTGCTCTTGCTTGCCCGCAACGGCAGCGAGGCCACAGTGCTTTTTCCTTGTTTGAAAGTCGCAGAACGTATTTCACACCCAATCTAACCCTCTTCTGCTTCTGCTGCTGTCTACTCCTGCTGGAGTGCTCTCTTGAGTTTTCAAGTGTGTGGGGGGATTGGGGAGGTGGTGAGGCTTGGAGGTACAAGGACCTAAGGAGAGAGAGAGAGAGAGAGAGAGAGAGAGAGAGAGAGAGAGAGAGAGAGAGCACATCAGGGTTCAACTATACATTGATATTTAATGCTGATGTTCACTGTGGCCAAAGGTATACAGTTTCATCAAATCAACATGTTTTCTCACTCATTAGGCGTTTGTTCATTGGGTTAAGTGACTCTTTAAAACCCCAAGACTATAAAAACAAAAAGTAACATTTTATATGTAAAAACAATCAGTGCTGGCACAGCAAGAGTAGCACTGATCAGCTTAACAGCAATATAAATCAAGCTGTATCACAACTGTTTCTTGTTTGTGGGTTGTACTAATTAAGCTGGAGAGGGGGAGACAGAGGGAGGGAACGGAACGGAAGAGAGAGAGAGAGAGAGAGAGAGAGAGAGAGAGAGAGAGCTGTTGAACAACTACTGAGGCAGAGAGAGAGAGAGAGAGAGAGAGAGAGAGAGAGCTGTTGAACAACCACTGAGGCAGAGAGAGAGAGAGAGAGAGAGAGAGCAGGAGAAGCAGTATTAGTGGGGAGGGAAGGGGAGGGGAGAGGATGGAACAGCTGCAGTCTGGGCCTCCAGCCTCCTGGCTAGACTGCTAAAAGTTATTATTGAGCTCCTGACCAGAGACTCTCTCTGTCATCCCTCCATCCTTCCATCTTTCAATCCATTTGTAATTGACAGAGGAGAGAGGAAAAGAGACAGAGCTAGCAGGTAATAGAACAGTTAAGCTGACCTGTTATTAAAAAGGAGAAAGGATTGTTCTCGAACAGCCATGAACAGCAAAACTGAAGATTTTTTTTTTGTTTGTTTAGGAAAGCACTACACTTGCCCTGTTCAGAAACGCTAAACTATAAAAGCATTTTTAAACAAGTATGTGATGAAGGCCTCATGCTTAAATTTAAGCACTTGATGCTTTTTTCCTCACAGTTTGAGTATTGCATCACTTCAGAACTTCTTCAGATGTTCACTCACATTCTTGTATCCAAGGCCCGGTCCTTGATAAGTTATACTCAGGCTAATCAGGCCAATCATTTGATATTACGTGGTCATCACGTCGGTTATAATAGTTTCATTTCAGCGGCATCATTGCTATACTGCATATAAACTTGGTAAATGGAGTACGTTTTTAAATAAGCTGCTACATTTAGCTGTTCCTGCTTATCAAGCTAGTGCCATAAGAAAATAATGAATGATATAAGGTGTTAGGCCAAAACTAATTATTAATATGGTTTGGTAAGATAATGTTCTGGCATGCACGTTGCTAATTTCCATGAGTTATTCCCATTATGTGTTAGCATCGGGCGAGGGAGAGAGAGAGACAGAATCAATCTAGGGATTGTAAAAGAAGAATCATGATACTTGAATGAATCAATTTATTAACTTATTAATGGTAGAAATTCATTCATTACTTCTTAATATAAGCTAATTTATCAGTATTTGTGGCAGTCATGTTCCCAATTGTATTGTAATAAATTAATGTTATGTTCTACAGATGCCTGATTGAACTTTTGCATTCAACAAAATGAGAAAAGAAACAACTGAAAAGACTACGCGCTTTTACGTCTACACGCTCGATGTAAGATGTATGATGACGCCACTTAAAGCATGCACACCCTTGCGCTGGGGACACTGTGTCAAGCATAAACAAAGCTTTACGGCAAGGCGCAGTCAGTCCTTAATTATGTCCCCAGGAGCACGTTGACCATACATGGTCCAGACTAGGTTTCAACCTAGACTTGTTAATTTCCTTATGATGATTGGCACATTGTAAGATAGAGTATACTGCTGCAAAATATCCACTCCAGGTTCAGTCCCAGAATAAAAGTGCCAATTTTAGCATTCAGAGAGTTACAAGAGGAGAGGTAGAGTGGAGAGCAAAGAAGAAAGACATGGGGAGGGAGGAGGAAGAGAGAGACTGCTGGCTTCCTGCCATGCCCTCTCAGTGTGACCTTCCTCATAAATAGCTCATAGGACTTTTTACCCCCTCTCTCGTTCTGATGAGAGGGAGATAGAGAAAGCGGAGACGGATTTAAGCACTGCAACAAGCCCCCATTTTATTTCTGCCATTTTCCCTTTTTCTTTTAACAAGAAAGCCAGGTGTAGCAGACCCTCATAAACGTGAGCCGCCAGCAGACTGCACGGACATCCTGACCCCCTCATTCATCCTGTTTTGATGTAGAAGATGAAAAGCTGCAGAAGCAAATGCAAAGAAACAGCTACATTTGTCAAAACTTGACACAAAATTGAATTTTCTCACAAAGGATAGCACACACTGTGAACTATTGCTCAAGCCACTTCCCAGCTCTGATTAAAATATATGACATTTCTAAGGTCACAAGACCGAGGACATCTTCCAGAGCTCATTTGACTGTTAAATAGAGCAGTGTTGCAATTAACTATTCCATAAATTGGTATGCCAAATTAAATTGGCAGAGTGTGACATCAAGTCTCTATGGAGACAGAGCCAATCCTTCCACTTTACTCTGGGCTGCAAAACAGATGTAGGTTTGTGTAAGTTGAAATCAGCTGGACTCAAATCAAGGTTTTGCTCACAAAATTTATTGCCACCATTAATATAGGCACTGCTGGCATAGTATCACACCAGTATAACAGTAGTGTAGTTTACTACAGGAACCACAGCCAAGTCTGTCAGAGTTGTTACTGCAGCGAGAATGAAGTGGAGGACGGTGGTGAAAACGATCTGTAGGTTTTCTAACATGCCAGTGCATTTTTCTTTCTCCATCCCTCTGTTCCCTCTTTGTTACTGGGACTGTCGGCCGAGGCAGATGGCACGTGGATCGTGAAAGGGCAGCGCCCACCAATCCTCACCCACCAACCCGGCAGCACCCACCTGGGTGCCACCTGCTCCTCTTGTCTGTTTGACCCTCTTGCCAGCCACACACACGCCAAGGACTACATGACTAAAAACTGTGAGGAGAAAGGACTAGATTTTACACTTGTTTTCTATTTTGGGCTCCACCAACACCATTGTGCCTACTCTTCTCTCAGTCTGTTGTTTTAATTGAAAAGTTAAAAGTCATAGACTCCCAAGACAGAAATACTGACAGATTTACATTGTTGCAAACAGTAATGTTAGAAAAAATCATGCACATGGTGAAAGTCAACTGCCCCGATTCCAGTCTTTACTTCTGTCTGGCCTCTGAGCCTCTGAACATGTCCAGTGGTCGCCACAGCTGTCTTTACTACATCCTCCACACATGCTCTATGCTGCTATAGGAGACTTAAAGGTTGACCTATATACAGTAGCTAGCTATAGATGCGCCTGTTGTCTCTGAGTCACCCACTGTCTCCCTCCAAGGCTTTGTCATCCAGGCTCGGCCCTATAGTCAAAGCTGGCCTCATTTATGTAGCTATACACAAAACATGATATCTTCTTTGTACACAAGGCACCTTCAGGATGGAAGGGTGTGTTTTAGTGTGTATTCATACCATGGGAGGTTTACTGAGTGACTTAAAGAACCATTGAGATGATTTTGTTTGTTGTAGTCATTTAATTATAACTCTATAACTCTCCGAAACATTACTGCTGATTATTTTAGGCCGGTTTCTTCATAATGAAGCATAGTCAAAAATAATGTTGACCTACAAGTGATTGTGATAGAGAAACAACAGCATCAGTTATTTGTTCAAATGCCTAGAAATGACATGTGACATTTTTACACAGCCACACGATTTTAGAGAAGAGGTCTGGGTGTATGGATGGGTTGGATGGGTTGAAGCGTGCCACTTTGCATGGGGAGACTGCAGTTTGGACTCACCTCTACTCCCACTCCAATTCCCTACCAACATTTTATTGGTCAGGGTTTCATTTAACCATGACCACAGTTGGTCCCTAACCCTAACAAAGTAGTTCATCGGCTAACCATGAAGTTTCCCTGACCTTCAGAAAACAGTTTCTAAAGAGGACCTTTGTTTAACCCTCACTAAAGCGTTCTTGTGCTTCATAAAACTTTTAAAAAGTGGTAGCGGATCAGAAAACGTGGTAATGAATCTGAACGTCTGGACATCTGAAAATGTATTTGGACGTTTAGTTTGGATGGCTTCTTGCACCTCAACTAAGTTATGTCTGAGTGAGCTGATTTTTGCAGTGTAATGAAATAACTGAGATCAGAGCTTTGTATGCCTTGCAACAGGGCTATTAATGTAAAAAATTTAGTGGATTAAACAATGCTGAGGTGAGGCTAATTGTATTTTGTGATGGGAAGCTTGTATAGAGCCTCTTTCCCATTTGATGTAATTGAAACATCTGAAGTTGGGTGAGCCCACAAAGTCCCATCTTTGTTCCTCCTCCAAGTGAACAGGAAGTCTTTCCATACATGTTCTTCATTAATATTAATCTTAATCTCTTCACTGGTCCATGCAGTGGTGCATGAAGTATAAATGCTAGTCACACATATTAGAAATCTCGTTCACAGCATTGTAGGACATTACATGATTTTAAGGTCCTCTCAAGTGTTTTTCCCAGTTTGCTTTTTACAGCGGGGAGTGGATTACCTCAGTGTGGGCCTTGAATAAGACTGCTTGTTCCAAAACAGATGTGGTGTGTTGCGCTGCAGCAGAGAGAATGAGCTCATTGTTTACAGTTGAACCTGGTGCTAATTTTTTCTGAAACGCTAACAGCTGCCTAACTGCAACCCCACCATCCCCCACCCCCCACCTCGGCCTCTGTGTGTGTGCGTGTGTTGGCTGTGGCAGACTCCAAAAGACCAACTAGGCGCCTGATGATTGCCACCCCCTGACTCAAAGCACCATCAACTCCATCCCAGTGCACTCCCCAAATCTAATCTACGCAATGAAATCGATCACCGTCACTGCTCACTATGGCCACTGCAGACACACCAGTGTTCGGTTGCCAGCTTAAGAGCCCCAAAGAGCCCCCCCCCCCCACTGCCTAGGAGGGATTGCATCAGATCATGTTGGGGAAGTTTGTTCTACACACACTCATTTACTTTTGTATCCAACTGTTCTTGCACAAACCTAGGTTCAGTGCATGTGGTCACATATTGGTTGTGAGCAAAGTAACAAATACAGAGCAAACTGCAGTGTGATTGCAGTGGTTGATAGGCATCTGACACAGCCTTTTTGATACCATCACACACACATGTGATGGTATGTATCGCTGAAACACAGTCCTACATGCTGCAAGTGTTAGAAGTCATTTTTAATGACTAATCCAGTTAAATAACTAAGAGCTGTTGGCTTTGCAGAGGAACATAAAATTAAACCAATGGAGGGATGAAGCCAGTTGAGAGATGATAGTTGGTAATTGACTTAAGTGCCCTTATTAGTCTTGGGCCATTAGCACCTTAGCTTCCTTCTAATTCACCACATCTGCTTGCAGTGTAACGCTTATCTGCTGTCATGAACACGCCTGCCCCTTTACATCTTCCGTTTTAAACTTTGACCTTGTGGTAACATATTCCCTGTGAAGTTCCAACCAGTGTGTAGTTTCACCTTGATGGCAGCGGCGAGACGTGCGAGTTTCCCTTCCTTTTTAATCTATTTTTTATAGGCCGTAGAGACACTGGGAAGAGGCTGGGCCTTGTTTGCGGCGAGCAGCGAAGCTAAAGACAGTTTGATGTTAATTTCCCTGCACTTAAGCCCATGGGCAGCTTCCTGCCTGCCTCAGCTCTTGATACATTTTTTATTTTTCTTGTGCCTTTCTTCTCCTTCCCCCTTTCTCTATTCGTTATGTTTTTTGCCTCTGTTTTTTTGTCTTCCTTCTCTCTCCTTTCTGGTATAGAAATGTAGTCTCCCTCCCACATGCCAGAACAAAATAAAGGGAATGGGGTTGTGGAGGAAATGGCCGTTTCCTCTTTCTCCTACCACATTGACTTCATACATCCCATTCTTTTTTTCCTTTTCTCTCCATACTCTTTTTTTTTTTTGTTGTGTGTGTTTATGTAAGGCTTATCTTCACGTGTTAATAATAAAATAATAATGACTTTTTTTGTGTAACACTATAGAACAAAATGATTCACAGAATGCATAATAATAAAACAAAACAATAAATACATATATAAATGATTAAAAGAAAGGTAACAAGACCAAAATAAACAAATGAACAGACTAAATATCATTAACAAACCGGGCTTTCCTGTAAAAATATGTTTTCAACAAAGATTTAAAAACAGGTCATTTGATGGTGAGCCTGATCTCCTCAAGCAGTGAATTCCAGAGCCTACATTCCCTGATGGCCCATTCACCCTTAGGTTATGTCTTGGAGCATAGGGAGTTGGTAGCTCTGTAATGTAAATGGGATCCAGACCATCCTTGTTGAACCTTAAAAGTCATTCAATGAATCTTAAAATCAGTCCCGAATTTAGCCAGCCAAAGCAATAATTACTGTGCTATAGCATCTGTGATTGGTCTTGGTCACAATATGAGCAGCAGCATCCTGTACAAACTGAAGTCCAGCAGTATAATGGTTCAGTGGTCCATTGTGAATAGAATGTGACACCTAGATTTCTGGCTGTAGATTTTATATAGATTGTCATTGGACCCATAAAAGGTTGCAGTTTGCGAGCTGGTTGTCTTGGGGAAGACAAAATGTTGAGATAATAATGAGAAAAAAAGAGTTTGGGAGAGAGGCAGAGAGAGGAAATAGGGAGACCTCTCAGGGAAGTACAGTTTGTGGAAAATCTCCAGGCCTGCCAGCTCCAACTGGTACATTCTGGACTCTGGACACAGCACTTTTATTTCCGTCATTCTCTAAGAGAAAGACAGATGTTCTGCCTTTCTGCTCTCCAACCTAAGCTCTTTCCCCTCTGTTCATGACCTTTCAAGGTGTCCCAGTGGGCAGATTAGCCCCCCAAAAGATTAACTTTTTGTTGCCTTTCCTGCAACTTCAAGGCTTTCTGTCATAGTGAATAAAAGAGGTCAAGATTAGTTAACACAAGAAGCCTAAAAAATTACAGGAGTGTTTATCTAAATGTACAATTGCAGCAATGCCCAGAGCAAAAAGTCCCTGCATCAGACAGGACTGCCACCAAACCATTGAATCTACTTGTATCCACTGCCTGGAGCCAAAGTGAATCAATGATTGGTCACTGACAAGTAATCATTACGCAAATGACAACCACCATTGGTGAATACTGAAGTCAACTTTGGCTGGATATTTTCCAAAATGTTCTTTTTTTAATACTACATTTGCAATTGATGTGCAGGCGGTACAAATGGTCCTAAATCTTGAACTCTACACAGACACAGATTTGGGTAGACTGTGGTGGACATGAGCAAATGACTAAATTTAAAGTCACAGGGACCCGCATGACTACATGAAGATGAAAAGTATAAACTAAGGTTTAACTTTAACAGTTCATCCAGTAACCACCTGATGCCACCCCTCAAAAAAGAGTATTTTATTGTTGTGGACATAATTCAGTTCAAAGAAAAAGGTTTACAGGTAAATATCATAGAATTTTCTTTAAAAGTTGACAATTTATTTTCTGTTCATCAACATATTGATCAATCAACTAATCATTTCAGCTTCGCTCTGTATATTGAACAGCAAGTCTGGTTCAGTTGTGCCCCAAAGTCGACTAATGTGTTGACAAATGTGTTTACTGAATTCATTGGTTCTTGAAGTGTACCATCCATCCATTGGTTCGGGTGTCAGGTGTGTGTTATCCAGTGTTGTCTGTGAAGTCTAACATGGCGTTACGAACATGACCATTAGCATTTGTACCCACAGCAGAAGGCCAGTCAATTCCCCATCACCGATAAAGCCCCATGCACTGAACACAATGAGCTCACTGAAAGGAAACTGCACACAAACACACGTACAACCGATACGAAAAGTTGTGCAGTCTTGTGCTTAACTGATAAAATGGAGATTACAGCCGGGTGACTTTATCTGGAGTTTCTCAGCATTGAAACAAAGGACCGCAAATTCAATTTTTTATTGGGAGGGCTTTTTTTCTTCTGAGGGAACAGATAAAAGTAACTGTGTGCTCCACAGCGCAGTAACAAAACAGACTGTGATAAGTCTGTCTGGGAATCTCGTCTCCTGTGCCTCAGACATAACAGATGAGTGCGATGTGAGATTGGAGAGAGTTGAGGGGAGGAGGAAGAGGAGGAGGAGGTGGTGGGGGTGTCACATAGTTTACCAAATGCAATTATGTAACTGTGTCATGGTTGCAGAGGATGGGGAAAGAGGAGGGTGGGAGGTGTCTGGACAAACAAAAAGACCTTGTACTTAACAGGAAGAAAAGCCTTGGATCACTGAGGAGGATGCAGTCCAGTATAACACAGTGCAAATTTCAGGTTTGTTCAAATGGAATATATAGGTAAAACAAAAAGCTGCATCAGGTAGCAGGTGCCAAAAAAGTGACCCAATAATGTTTTCAGTCCCCATTTTTTTCTCCTATTTTTCTTGTTTATAGGATTGTTTGTATGTAATATTAACTGCAGGGTTTTCGTCACAGCACAGGGTTTTAAATTGACAGGGACAGACAGGACAAAGACATGGCACTCGAGCGATCAAGGTTAAGGGATATGCAAAGAGAGAGAGAGAGAGACAGTAACAGACAGCTGACAGAGTCCAGAGACAGCTGATAGAGAGTCTGTGACGTCTTCTGCCATAGTCCTCCTCTCTGGCTCTTGTCTGTATGTCACGTACTCTTTTCCTATAGCCGCCATTGGTGCTTGCCCCTCCTCCTTTCCCTTTCTCCTCTCCCTCTCTCTCAGCCCACATATCCCAGAGGGCCGTGGGGTTGGCTAAGGGCAGCCGGGCTGATTGTCCAAAGCGACAGACGGCCGGCCGATTGGCCCAGTGCTGGTCAGTGTCAGCTGATAGTGACCGTGTGTGTGTGTGTGTGTGTGTGTGTGTGTGTGTGTGTGTGTGTGTGTGTGTGTGTGTGTGTGTGTGTGTGTGTGCGCGCGCATAGTATATGCCCTCCCTGATGAATGTGTGCTTTTCAGAAAAAGAAAAGCACACTATTTATGAGACTTGGCAATCAAAGAGAATTCCCAAAGCCCAGAAAGATGCAGTAAATACTACAATGTCGAGGGTATCCACTGTTCCTTGAAAAATTTTCAGATTTTTTATCACTACTTAATGGGTTTTTTTTTTTTTCAGCAAGTAATGATATGTTGCTTTGTCGACTTTAGGTACATGCTGCCTAGTGACCAGCAGCTACTTATTCTGTTGGTTGCTTGTTTGGAAATCCATTTGTCAGTGCCAAAACTTTCAAAAACATCCGCCAGCACATACATTGCCAGAAAGCTGTATTTCATCAGCTTTGTTTCTTCCATTTTGTTCTCAAATTGGTCTTAAATTCAATCCCATCTAGCATTAATGAGGTCTTAAAAAGTCTTACAGTTGGCTTTGGGAACCCTGCAGCTCCAAAGCCTTTGGCAGCTTACAATAATCTGCAATAATTTGATGGTTACACTGGCATTACTGCATGTGCTTCCCCACTTACATCAAGAAAGAAACGAAGGCAGAACTGCACCGCAACGTGCGCAGTCGCCTCTTTTATCTGCTGTTGTTTTCCACAGAGTCAGACACTCTGATATGTGTGGGTTTCATTGAACAGTTTGCGTCTTAGGAAATGGCTTGGAAGTCAGCCCTCCCCTGATTCTCTGGCCAGAAAACGCCAAACGTCTGAGATTCGTCATTTGTTCCATCTGGCAGACCCAGTGGAGGGTTTGGAGGGGCCGAGGGCTTACATAACTAAAACAAATATCCGACATTTTAGGGGATTACATCATAAGAATGGGTTCAAATTGGTAGGTTTTAGTTGTGTTTATGTCCTGGGAAGGTGCAGCTCTGCAGTTTTAAAGCAAGTTTGTTAAGTTATTTGTACAAGATCCTTCTGGAGCAGCTGGTCTGGATACATTGATGATGGACAGAGTCATCAAATGACATCATACATGTTGCAGCACATAATGTCATGTCTAACTAGGTGATGTGGTCATGATTAACATTATCAGAAAAACCAGTCTTACAGGAGTCTTCTGTTCTTACATTTTCTGGCATGTTATTCCATTTTCAGGTTTTGTAATGTTTTGGAAGCATTTATCTGCTTTCTTCATGCATTTTTGGATTATTATTCCTGCACATTGAAATACTTATTTCCCTCAGCAGGCGGATTGCCAAATGACGTCTATGTTCAAAACTTTGTTCAAGCCCACCACCCTCCTTGTCCTGCTGGAACTGCTCTAAAATAAGGCGTGAGCGCCTCAAGGAGAGAGACTGGAAAAAAGAAAAAAGGATTTCGCACACACCAAGTGAATGATGGATTTTATTTGGTCTCTGTTTGCTGAGCCTGAGCTTGGCTGTGTTGGTCTGTTATGTCGGTTTCTATGGTGAAAAACACAGGCCATGCCAGACTTGACTAGTACAAGGAATAAAAAAAAAAAGCATGTGGAGAGGAGGGGCGGTGGCGGGATAACAAGGAAAACTTGGTTCCAAGAATTCTGAGGGTGTGGAATCACAGAGAGAAAGACACGGCAGACAGAAAGTATATGTGCAGTAGACCAAAACACTGAAGCAGAGACAGCAGCAACAGCCTCTTTCTTCAGTCGGTGGATAGACTGAGTCAAATAGAAATAAAATGGTTTGCACCTTTTCTAAAACTGCAAAAGCAAGAGGGTTTGACAGACAAGAGTTTGTAAAGACTTATGCAAAATGAAGCTACCCAATAACTGACATCAGAACAGACTGGTAACAGCAATGGCGTTGGAATCATTTCACGTTTGAGGGCCTGTAGGCACTGCATGAGCCGTGGCACTCACACACTGAATATTATGCAGAATTCAAATTATTCACCTGATGGAGAAGGTGAATCAGATGAATTCCATTTTCTCATAATATTCCATTACACACACTGGGCTTTTCATTTTGAGATGGACGAGTTTGAAGGTTTGTTTGTTTCTTTTCTCACTTTGTTGAATACTAAAGGTCAAACAGGCATCTGTAGGACACGGCATTAGTTTCTTAATGTACAACAGAGAACATAACCGCCGTAAATACTGATAAAAGCAAATAACTGAGATGGAGAAGGAAAGTAATGAATGCATTTGCACTATTAACATGTCTCAAGGATTTTAAAAAGCTGGTGAGTTCTTTTTTAAATGCTTCAAGAACAGGAGATCTAAAAAATCTACATTTGAGTTAAAACTCTAATACTCACTGCTGGATTCCGTTCAAGCATTTGTTAAAAGTTGTTGCATGATTTCAAAAAATGTCCACTGGAGGTCCACTTCCTATCTTTTGATTGGTGCTTTAAAACCACACCTCACAGTCTTCATGAATGAAGTTTACTTGGTTTAGCCCAGATTGAGACAGTAAAAATTCACAATTTTGGATCACCAAGTGAAGAATATAGGACTTGATTTTAAAGTTACAGCTATGGATACCAGCCGATATGTGTATGCAGCAAGTGTTAGAAAGTGGCTGCTACTGAAAACTGGCATCGGACGCTTGCTCAGATTTGCACAATTGTTCTCCTATAGACTGTCATTAAATTTAGATCATCATTCTCCGGTTTTATTCAAATTGATTTAAGTTGGTTGCTTGTGTTTAGACAACACTTATCTTTTGGGAACTTTTGCTTGTTTTGTTGGAATAAAAATATACATTTTGTTGAAAAATGCTAATATTCGTAAAAGCAAGGTGGCAGAAAAAGTATTTGTGTTTGTATCGCTAAGGAAACTCAGGTTTTCCACTTGTGTCAAACAATGTCTAAATCCGTCCATCCCTGGCCATAGACTACAATGTAGCATCAGCTAATCACGTTGGTATAACCCTAGAAAGTAACACATGCAGCATCACGCAGACACTTCCACTGAGTGGAAATAGTGCTGTAATTGCTTCACGCTGCAGCCTGAAGTCCATTCAGATACAGTGTGAGGTTCAGTTCAGTTAACAGGGCTAATCCCACATTTCAGCATGAACAGAGCTGATGCTTATTCATGCCGTTTCCTCTCCATGAATGAAAGATGAGGTGCATTAGTGCACACTGACATATGACTGATAATGTGTCTGTCTGTGTGTGCCCGTGTGTGTGTGTGATTGAGAGATGGGGTACGTTAGTAGTTTCAAAGCCGGATTGATGCGTGCATTTTATTTAACAGATTGAAGTGAGTGAAAGGTCAACGGTGAGTGCCAGGCTGCTGCTACTGCTCCGCCATTTAATGGATTGGTGTGTGTTTTTGTGTGTGTGTGTGTGTGTGTGTGTGTGTGTGTGTGTGTGTGTGTGTGTGCGCGCGCGCATGTGCACATGTCCGCGTTTGCGTGCGTGTCTGAGTGTGTCTGCAGGTGTGCGAAAATGAATGCTTTGACTAAATCAAAGCGTTCTTGTTTTTTTGCCAGTCTGCTGTACAGGCAGCTGCATCGGATCTCTCTTTGTTCATCATTATGTGTGTGTGTGTGTGTGTGTGTGTGTGTCTCATGCCCGTACCTGCTTGTCTGTTATCTTTCCATCTATCTACAGCTTAGCTCATGGTATGCAGCTCACCTGCAGTAAAAGAACTCCCACACACAAAATCTGCCAGCATGCAAGCGTGTGTGTGTGTGTGTGTGTGTGTGTGTGTGTGTGTGTGTGTGTGTGTGTGTGTGTGTGTGTGTTGGCACAGTGGAGACACAGTTACTGCGTCCAGACGTAAGGTAGTTGGCACATATTGGCACACCGAGGCACAGAAATGCATGTTACTGTGCGTGTACACACACACACACACACACACACACATTCATACTCACTCTTCTCATGGTGTTGCCTGTCTGCAAACAGGGGAGGTGAGTCATTCGCAGTCTCTTTGCCCTTCTTCTACTCATGCTGTTGGTGTGTGTGTGTGCAGTCAGCCCTCTCCTACGCACGCAGTCACACACACGCTTTCACAGACACACATTCACACATGCTGAAAATCTAGCCAAATCCATGAGCAAACAGATGTCACTGACTGAAAAAAAACAAGTGTACAGCTTTCTGGCAGGTCACAGTGATCCCTGCTCTCTCTCTCTCTCTCTCTCCCCCTCCCCCTCCCCCCTCTCTGTGTGCATGTGTGTGCGCGCGCGCGCGTGCGTGCATGTGTCAGGTGACTCAGGTCATAGAGGATCCGTCATACAGGGGTCTGCTTTGACTCTGTATCAACAGTTTAGTCTACACTTCTCCACAAAAGCCGTGGGTTTAGCAGTTGCCACGGTGATGGCTGTGGTTCTCCCACCTGATTGGCTGCCTCCATTATTCACTGCCAATGAGTTGCAAGTGTTTCCTACATCCATGGATGGCTGCCTTGACCCCAGTGACACAGCAGGCCTGGGCTGACTTTGGTTTACACTGATGAAGGAAACTGATGCCCTTTTATTACTCTATTATTTTAATTTATGCCGTTTTCTTGGATTGCACCCCACTAACATTTCTGCCACATAGATTTGATCAAGGATCTTTTTGCATGAGAAAAATATATAGTTCTTTTGGATACAAAATACAGTTTGAATCCAAAAGTAATGATTTCAGTATCAAGCTGTCAAACACAAATGACTCTAGAACCTCATTTCCAAAATGTCCTGGATGCAGCTGGATTGACCTACAACTAGAACAACAAAATGTATAATATAGCGCTGAATAAATGACTAATAGGTACAAAAACTTTTGGAATTTGTCTGATGGATCACCTCAGCCAGCAGCTGCGAAAAGGGCTGCGTTCATCCTTGGGTGAAAATGTGCCTGTCAATGTCTGTCCACTAAAATTGTTTGCTTTTGCCAATGACAGGCTCAGATTGCTATTCTAAGTGTCTGACAACATTATGGAAAGTAACCAGAGATAGACCTTACTGTTAAAGAGTAAGCAAACACAGTCACTATATGGCCATGTCTTAGTTGAAAGCCACCAGACTCCACTGACAAAAGTAGTAATTTTACCTTCATTGTTATTGGAATATCTTCGGGTTTTGGACTGTTGAAAGACAAGTGATGTAGAGATGTCACCTTGTGGTCTGGGAACTAGTGATGGATATTTATCACTTTCTGTCATCTTTAAAGTTAAATGTTTAAAGGACTTGCCTGTTATCTTTCATTTGTGGGTCTAGCATTATGCAAGTAGTGTAGTCAGTCAGAGGGTGACTTAAGTGCTGTCTGCTGGTCAAAAGGACATGGTGTCTGACCCAGGTGTGTGTCTGTGTGAGAGAGTGTAGCTTCTGGGAAAAGGATAGAAGTTCACACATTTCACTAAACAAACCTTTATTGAATGACAATCAATCTGTCATTCGAGCCCCCTTATGCTTTGTTTATGCTCCATGCGGTGTGTCCCTGGTGCAAGAGCGCATTCACTATGAGTGACGTCATTGCAATTCTTGCATCGAGCACACAGGTTCCACAAGTCTCATGACGCCGCACCTCCAAGTTTTTGAGGCTAGGTGCCCATTGTGTGTGCATGGCATTTCATTTCAAGAGGATTTTGTTAGTTTTTACCACACTTTTTAACAGGCGTCTCTAGAGCATGACATTAGTTAATTGCAATACAGAGAACTGAGAACATCCCTGTATGACTGACATGAAGAACAACAAGAAGTGAAATAATAGATCAATTTTTGACTATTAATATGTCCGATTCATCTTTAAATGATTCAAAAACACTTAGCTCAGACTCACTTGCAGAGACCAGCTCCACGGTGTCTTGCGTGAGCATAAACAAAGCTTTAGACAAAGGTTGGGGGCAGGTCCAGTGTACGCACACACACACACACACACACACACACACACACACACACACACACGCGCGCGCGCGCACACACACACACACACACACACACACACACACACACACACACACACACATTGGGTTTTCCAGGTTGCAGTGGCAACAAGTTATACATACATCAAGTTGTTTTGTACTCAACCTCCAAACTGGCTCTTCATTTAACTTTCATCACCTGCTAATAAAGCCTCACACCTGGAAAATAAAAGGGTTCTTCAAGGGTGCTTCAATCAAAATTTAGCTCTGTAGATGCAAATCACATTGACAGCTTTGGATTCCTAAGATCAGCCTTGTCTAACGTAGATCACTTGCCTTGTGTTTAAGAACTCCTGGGTCACTGCACCATAAAGATTCTGCCGTGATTCACACATAAAGAACCTCTTGTGGTACTGGAAAGAACTCTTTGGTTAAACAGTGTGTAAAGAAAAGAGAATTCGAAAGCGTCCAACCACACCTTGTTCCTCTCATAGCTGCCTTGCTACCGAACATGTTTGCAGTGCAGCAGGTTCCCCTCGGGCACACACTGTAAAACCAATCCTTTTTAATTAAGACAGATTCCTGTGAGGAAAGAAGAGCAACTGCTACCCCCACATCCAAGCACACACCAACGCTCGCACACATAACTGCAACATCCTGTCATATGTTTTCTTCCATTTTCCTTTCCATCGTCTTTCTCTTGTACAGTATTCCTTTGCTAGAAGCTGAGTTCTTCTTCTTCTTCACAGTGCTTGTTCTTGTTTTATTGGAGTTGTGTCTGTAGTTGAAAACTAAATGACACACTGTAACAGACTGCGAGTTGTATGCAGTCAGAGCAAGAACCAAAACCAAGATGGCAGCGAGACTGACCTTAAGAGTTCGACCTGAAGCTGCTCTCTGAATGACCCCAACTTTCAGGGGCCAGTTGGCCTCCCGGTGAGCCACATGGTTTTTCTACACTTCTCTTTGTTTTTATATGGCATCGTTGGTTTGCCCCTCCACCTTCTTACACCCCCCACCCAATCTCCCTTCCATCCCTGGTGAGCAGTCAGGAACAACAAACCCAAATAGTGGCTATAAACTTCAGACTTGTTTATGACATGGGTCTGCTTGCTCACCTCTTGATGAACTCCTGCAACAGACACCACTGTCCCCTCATTTTGGAGCACAGAACAACACGACCCCAACTTCACCCTGCCCAACCTGCCCTTTGGACGACTTCAATGGGACTGCAGTCTCCTTTCTCTTATACAACTGCCGTCTACAGCAGAATCATTCAGCTCCATGCCCCATTCCCTGGTTTACCACTTCATTTAATTTAGCTTATTTAATCAGCCAATTGCCTGTATGGTTTGACTTAAAATGTTTTGGGCAAAGTTGCATTGAGTTCACAGTATCTGCAAAGTGAAAAGAACATCTCAGTATTTTCATTTTACAGACACTATGTTGCTAACTCTGAACGTACACCCAGACAAGAACAAAAGGTAAAATTTTAGTGGGCAGTGACAGCTGAATAGAAGTTTTATCAGCTAAATTGCTGTGGTGCCTTATAATATGGAAGACCTTGGTGTGTTTGGATGGCAGCAGTCCATATTTGAGGCTACAAAGTTTGATTTATAGATCATGGATGAACTGGGTTGACTGGCATAGACTGGTATCACCCTGTTCTCTGAAATCACTGCCAAGATGGTGGTGGTTGGCTCTCGGGAGGCACATCAATTGTGTGTGTGTTTTATGGGTGGAACTAGGGCACTGATCCTGGCAGCAGAATAGTGGTCCATGTTTTCCCACCCTACTACAAACACAGGGAATTTTGCCTGGCATAATGAGGAAGAGAGAAGAGTATTTCAGACACTCGTCATTGTCAGTGGAGATGAGAGTCAGATACCAGGAGGGAGTGTGCCTTTAGCCCTTTTCCAAACGCAAGAAATGTTGCATATAGCCATTGTCACAGATTCTGCTTTTGTTTTCCACAGTTCTCCCCTGTCCCTGGAATTAAACGTTTCAGTTCACAGTGCAGAAAGTGGAGCAAACTCAAAAACTATAAAGTTTGACCTGTTGCACACTTTTTTAATGGCAAATGTCTGAGGCCAGCCAGTTTGTAGAACACTGTGGAAAGGAAGAACCATGAGCACCAGCGTCTCAGGTGATGTTGGGAAGCCTTGGCTGTTCTGTTCCTGTAGTGGAAATGGACTACTAGTCGGCTGGCTTAACCTTAATTCTCACCACATTTCATTACCCACCACAACAGTAAAGCAAGGCTAAAGGAGCAGTTGTTTGCCTTGGCACTCACATTCTGACCTAACAATCTCCAGGTTATTGCTGTCTTCTCTCAGTCTTTTATAACACTCATATCTCATCCAATTATGCTGATTCATGAGGTTTGACCTCAGTTGTGACCTGTGGTTTCTCTTCCCTCTGCCATTGATTGGAGAGGCGTTAGTGTGTCTGTGTCCTTTAGTGCCAAACAAAATCATCTAAATATCATCTCTGTCTTTTTTTCCCCCTTCCTCTTTGCTCTGCTTGGAAATGTGCAGTAATTGTCTCAGCTCCTCTTACTTAAAGTCTGTCTGTTTGGGTTGGCGCAAGGTTAGCTGTTGAGATTTTAATCTGCTCACTGAGCCATCTGCCGCTGTTGTTGGGTTGCATATCTCAGGGATTAAATCAGAGGCAGTGCAGCACGTGAGACATTCTTCATGCACACTTGCACACAATGAGTTACACACCCTGCACGACAGACGCACTTATCCAGCCACAACAAAAACAAATGACACGTTCTATCAAGCAAATACTGCCAATGCACACACATGAATAAGTGCACACATGTTCAGCAATGCAAGAGAGGAAAATGTGGGCCACTGCCACTTTGCCTGCTGCTCAGATTGCCAAATGACTCTCCACTGCCTGCAGCTCAAGGCCCCTATTACCATTTTATTACACCATGTCATTATTCTGATGCTATCAATGGAAATGAATTGGTCGACAATTGATTTACAATAACCCTCCCCTCCTCTATGCTGGCCCTCAGGGAGCCTCTGGTGCTCATTGATTCGTTCCTCCTGTCTGCACTGTCTGACTCGCTCTAACTAGGCTTTCACCTATCACAGACCACTCTACTTCGACATGACAGATTTAATTTACTGCTAGATTCCAATAGAGTCATCTGCTTTAGGACTGCCACAGAGACAAATTGATATTGATATAATATCTGTGTCTGGTAGGTATGGATTATTTGTGAATGGAATTGTGGTAAACTTTGATTTAAATGTTTAGATAGAGGCACATTTGACGGTTCAACAGGATATAATAAGTACTTAGACAGAACATTTACTTTCTTTTTAGCACTTTTCTATTTAGCAAACTTGCATAAACCCGAGCAGCAGCAATCTGGCTGAGCTGGCATGTTTCTACGAGTTTGCGTGGCTGCTGGTAAAATTGTTCAACACACTGATTGGAGGGAGAAGAAAAAAAAAAACACTCCCAGCTGGCTGCAGGGCATGCAGAACATCATTAGTGCCAAGTGTCTGAAAGCTGTCGAAAACATTCCCATCACAGCGCAACTGGAGTGCTCACTAACAACCCAGACCATTATGCTTCCACTCCTTTAGTAAGTCACCAGACAGAGCCCTGCAGACATTGAGATGTGACTTTAGTGCATGCAGCAAGTGTGCTGTGGCAGCCATTTTCTCTCACCTTAGTCGAGTGTGGCAAGAGTCTGTCACCCAGGAAAATGCATGCGACAGTTTTGGGACTGCCTGAACAGTTTCCCAAGATGCACCACTTAGCCTTCGGAGGACATGACCTAATTTCACACGTTAAAATGCTTTTCTTTTTTCAACTTGCATTTGTTCACTTCCTGTCTGACAGGCTTCCATTTACGTACTCATTTGGGAAAGTCTGCCTGTCTGCCTTTTTTAGCTTTGAGGTGAGATGTAAAATGCTGATACAACGCAACCAGTTCAAATGCAAATGTAGTTTTTCCTATTGCAAATGGACCAGCAGTGGTAATATGAACAACACAAAAAACATGAACCCTCTCATCTCCATACCATTAGACTGCCTGAGTGAAAGGAAAGCAACAGCCATGTTCAGGTGTTTCACTTTACAGATCACAGTCATTACATTTCAGAGAATTTAACAAATGCATCCCTTTCTGCTTTCATGCCATTATGGGTTTTGGTGAATAGCAGACTGGTTCATCATGAACAGAACAGGAAAGAAGAAAATAGTTTACATCAGTTTACTCATCACTTGGAGCACTACACAGCCTGTGAAAACATTTGCAGTCCTTACAAGTTTTCTGAAATTTGACAAAAAAAATTGACCTGCTGATGTTATCTTGGGTTGGGTTTGATTTTTCCTGGAAAGTCTGCAATATAAGATGAATGCATTGAAAATGTGGTGTTTATCAGACAGGGAGGGTCTGGTAAAATGCAAGGATCAAGGAACACAGAATCATCACCATTAGGACAATGGTGATGATTCTGTGTCTACTAAACATAATTATCATGCATTGTTCCCGGCAGACATTTTCTGCAGCCCGCATAACTTTATATACGTAGTTGCCATCTAGGTAGTATGTCAAATTTTACACAGTACACCTCATTCATTTCACTGCCCTCCCCTTGCTTTTCCCTGTCTCTCCACATAATAACACTTGAAGACCGCAGCTTGCATCTCAGCAGCCAGAATGTGTAAGAGCTTGTTTCTCCATGTTAGATGATGGGCTCAGCGTGGTACTCTAATTGACCCGCCATGTCTGCAAATGCATTAGTGTGGCCATTCTTGGCCCACTTAATGCCCAACTACAACAAACACCACCATCAATAGATACAGCTGCCTTGTTATGCAGCATATAGGGAGCTGCTGTCTGCTTGTGAGGACCCAGTGTGTTCAGTGGTTTGTCTAAAAGCATGCAGGCCCAGCCATCAGGGCCTGTCAAATGAGGGCCTGGTCAGGAGAGTGGCAGTGGCTAGACATGGTGTCTGAAACAGCCGACAGCCTGACCTAATCCTACCCCACAGACAGGAAGGAAAAGGAGTATAGCCTCTGGCCATCTGAGCGGTGGTCTCTGAAAGACTAGTTGTTTTTTTGTATCGTGAGGGGTTGGTCATTGGGCAAGCACTTGGAAAATTTTCTGAGAAACAGCATGGCCAAAGGGGAACTTGTAAGCTTTGCTCTCATTTATCTGCTGTATTCATCAGTTCTGATGTTTTTGGGTGGAGGCTATTTAGAAAGTCTATTTTGAGCTGACTTAATGTCAAATACTCTAAAAAGAGAATCTAGAATGTCTCGCAGGATCTTATTGTGTTGCTGATGAAAGTAAGATGTCGAACATAGCTTGGTTTTCGTTTCTAGGTGCAACTGAAAATTGATTAAGATGAAGAGATGTGTGCCAAACTGATCTGTGACTGGCCACCTCTCAGACTTATTCAGGAACTGAATTTGAGCAAATACCATCTGATCCAAGCTTAGAAACAGTCACTCTTGCAGTGGGTCTTCACAAGCACTTATACCCAGTTTCCCCTTACACATTACATGTGTCGAAAGCTTCAACCCTGCTTGCCTTTGAAATGCACAGTGCAAGATAACTAATTTCTCACTGATTTACATTGGTTTCTTTTTTGGAAGGCGGGGGGTCCTGGTTTTTAATCAAGGGGATTGAGCAGATAGCGGCCGGAGGACTTAACTATCACTGCTGACCCCCTCTGGTGTCAATCCCTCAAACGGTCCTAATCCCACCACATCCTGCACCAACTGCCTGATCCGAGGCATTTCACCAGATCATGCTTTGGGCAAAATGCATCCAGCGCATGGAGTTGAATTGGGAGGGAAAAGTGGTGAATTTTCTTTAGGAAATTTGTGTCAACTTTTGTCCCTGTAGCTAATGTTTCAAGTGGATGTCTTCAATACTATGACAAAACAGTTACACATCCTAAATTAGAAATACTGCTAATTTCCACTAGAGTTTTCACTACACTCATTCACTGTGTTTACAGTTAACACAAGCTGTAAACACAGATGCACATGGCACTGAACTGGGTAATCACACATATATTTATTCATTAATTCTGAGCCAATGACCTCCCTTGTTTACTGTGGCTCTCCACTCCTCCAGGTGCTTCTGTTGACAGGAGTTGGATGTGGTTATAAGAGGACCCTTACAGACTCGCACATTTTTAGATTCACACCTTCCATTATCCTCTAAACCATCATATCACCCTCGCTTTCTCGAGTGCGAGAGGCTTGTTTATGTTATCAATGATTCATTTACAGTTACTGAGGCACAACAGACCACTCCGCGAATTATCACCCCACGAAACTTTAATTTATATTGTAGCTCTATACTGGAAGCATTACCTGAGCTGAAAATCACGTTTTAGGCTGCTTTCCATTCCATTGCACTGTAGACCTTGTTAATCCTATACTTATTGCAACACTCTCACTTGAACTTTTAATCAATCATTCAATATACAGTGTCAATTAATCCTGAATAACTGATTGAGTAGTCGTCTAATAACTAAGGACCTTTTTCTACAGCAGGTTTGGTTTTAAGGTGGAGTATTTATGAAATTCCTGATGAATGAGAGCGTTCTGGATAACATGTAATCCAGAACGACTGCTGTAGTCAGCAAGAGGCAGCTCTTGTTTACAAGCTACACTTGCCCGAATTAATTATATTTAGCAATTAACCTTGTCTCAATGATCTTGGCATGACTTTGTATGGTATTATTAGGGTCGAGTCAAGTCCAAGACCAGTCCAAGCTTTTCCAAGATAAGTGCAGACTGAGTCCTGATTGGGGTTGATTGATTGATCTTAAGAACAAGGTCAAGTGGGAGACCCAGTCATGGCCCAAAACAAAAATAACCCAAAAAACAGAACAGTGCCCATTCAATTCTTCATACTGTCATTCATAGTAAGTCAATGGTGATATACTACATCTTTAATCATTCAGCTCAGTTTGAAATGGAATAGGA
The DNA here is from genome assembly GCF_051107435.1 of Chaetodon auriga. Lineage (NCBI taxonomy): Eukaryota > Metazoa > Chordata > Actinopteri > Chaetodontiformes > Chaetodontidae > Chaetodon > Chaetodon auriga. The sequence goes on from NC_135083.1 coordinate 25,202,264, forward strand.
AAAGGAAACCACATAGATTTGCCTAAATGTATCATTTCTCAGATAAAACACCAAGACCAAAACATGTTTGAGATAATAAAAAAAATGTTTGAGAGCAGACCATGACAGGACTCGAGTACTACAGCCCAGATCACACCAGTGAAAGAAGTTTGTCACACTTTACCTTTCTTTCATGACAAACTTTTCTTCACCAGAATATGTGTGACAACATTGCTGTTTCTGTATTCATGTACCACTCAATGCAGCTTTATAATAAGATATCATAATGGACTTTTTATTATTTATGATGCATTTTAGCCATGGTAAAAATGTTGTGAACCCTAGATGACTCTATGTTGGGGAAAGAGTGCGTCTTACTCCAACTCAGCAGATAATCTCTGTAATGGCGGCAGCTTTCAGTGTCTCCTCCCATGAGGCAGTATCTTGTATCTTTATCCCTCCCCCCAGCTATGGGTGTCAGTGAGATAGAGAAGAGAGGACAAGAGAGAGGTTAAGACTGTAATTGGTGGTCTGTCCTGGTCCATGGTAGTGGAGGGCTCCAGGGATGGGGCATTAGCAGCTGTAATGATGCCTGTAAGATGAGAGGGGATTCGACTGCAAGCCCCCACCCTTGCTTAAATCCCCCTGATCCTCCTCTCTGACAGGAGGATCCAAGCACGGCAAACTGCCAGTGCAAGGACACATGATGCAGTCACAATATGGCAAAGCATTATTAGCCTTTTGCCCGTCCTATTTTCTACCCAGTCTATCCAGACCATTTAACCTACTAAATGCAGTAAACGTGAATGTCTAACAGTTGTGGACGTGAGTAAGGGACACAACTAACTCTGCATGTTAGATTTCAAATTGCAACTTGACATTCTGTAATTCCTGATAACCTAAACCTGTCCTAATCCTTTCAGATTAGTGAAAACTTCCTGTTGGAAGAGAGTGTGTTCAAAGGATGTGGGGCAGGGAGGGTGTGTGGGGGCACCCGGTCATCTGTTTTGTTTGGGGTGTCCATCTTAGTGCAGTTAAGAAGGGTTGAGAGTTTGTTTTAGGTGTTGGGAAGTGATTTATTATTATGGGATGAAGCCTGTCTCTGCAGCCTCACTCTGCTGCTGTGAGCTCCTTTGATGTGTGTGAGTAGGCGGGTTTGCTTTTTTTGGTGTGTTTGCATTTGTGTGTATGTGTGTTTAAGTTAGTGTGACTTCGAACAAGTGTGCAAACACACACATAAAGTATATGTGTGCATGTTTACACAGCGTTCTTGCCTTGGTTTGTCATGTGTTAAGTGCATGTTCTGCAGTCTGGACTGGGGTACCCAAAGTGCCTGCTTGTGTTCCAGTGCCCTGTAAGTAGTGCTTGGAAATCAAACTGCCAGTTTGTGTGTATGTGTGTGTGTGTGTGTGTGTGTGCATGTATGCCCTCTCCCTCCACGCCAGCTGGCAGCAGCATTCATGCCAAACACCCCCCCAGTGCTATTTATGTATTTGCTCAGCCATGCGACTTAACCCTTTCACAAGCAACCTCAACCTTAGGGCACATTACACGCCAAGCAGAAATACGCCCTATGCCTTGCATTCCCTGATGCTGCACTCACTCACACACACACAGACGCACTCCTCCCCTCATTACCTATAATTCACATCTGGCCCCCTTTAAATCGGGGCAGCTTTCTGCACTGATGCAAGGAAAAGATCTATCAGCAGATTCCTCCTCACTCATGCCTCCCTACAACAGTCTTCCAACCAGAAAGGCCATAAATGTAGGAATTTTCGTCTCTCCTCTGCTATTGCACAGTTCTGATGCCAAACTAAATTTTGGCTCATAGCAGCCTTTGTCAATCAACCTGAATTATGAAAATAGTTTATACTGTAACTGCAAGAATTATGTAAACTGAACTACAGGTTGATTTTTTACCCACAAAGAGAAATACCATATGAGTGAAAGAACTGATGTTTTACTGCACCGGTTGTTAAAGGTTTAGGTCGTTATCTAAAATTATGAGCCAATAAGTTTTCAGACAACTTTATTTGAGAGCGGGCACAATCAGAAGTGCATGCACACACAGCCACTTTCCCAGACCAAAGGAAATCCATTAGTGTATTAGCAGTGATTAGAAGAATGTAAAAAATGAGCAATTTTTTATTTCCGTTTTTAGAATGTTAATTTGTTATCTTGTTTGTCCATTTCACAACTGGTCTGGTGCAAAGCTACAGACACAAACATGCTTCATGAGCATTTTCTCATTCAGTTTATTGATATGGCCTTTATCAAATATGTGTCAATCAGCTGCCTCCATAATAATAATAATAATAAAGATATAATCATATATTTGCTTAGGCTTATAATGTTTGGATCTATCCATCTATTCAAGATTCCTGTTTTCACCAAAATAAGCTCATCGCAGCTGTATCAGTATCCATAAATGTCAGCCGATAAGTACCAAGAAAGTGCAGTACATTATGATTTTGGTAAGTATGAACTGGGTTTTCATTACATGGTTCATTGACTAGAGAGCAGTTTGATTTACACTTTTAAATGTACATATCTCACCCAATATATCATCTGATTTCTTAACCCCTAAATATTGGTATTGGCTTCAAAAATCCACTATTATTTGGGCTCTGCTGAAAGTAGTCAAAATGTAGAGGTTCAGTGTAGAATTGATATTGATATTGGTCTGACTAATTTACCAATACTGATGGCAGTTTCACATGCTGGTAATGACACTGCATTGTGCACTTCCACTTCTATCTACCATGTTAATGTTAGCATTTGATCCCTCTAAACAGCAAAAACCAAGGAAGGGATGGAAAAGGAAAAGCAATGGAAAAGTCCAGCTGTATTTACTTACCCCCTCCCCCCATCTCCATCTATCTTACGTTTTTGAGCTTTCCATCTCCTCGGTGGGCCGATCCCTGGCTCTCTCCGGCTGAGAAGAGCTGGTCTCTCATCATTCCCACGGAACGAGTTGCCAAAGCAAATTTGGCGAGAGGAAATGGAGGCCCTGCTCCCTTCCCAAACCTCCCAATCTCTTCCCTTTCCTTCTCTTTTTCTGTGTTTGTGTGTGTTTGTGTGTATGTGTCTGTGTGTTCAGTTAAAGCTGTTCTGCGTGGCCTCGAGGCAGCAATGGGAAAGCTTGTGGTATAAGAGGAGTCATTGGTTGCCCAGTATTCTTTCTCTCTCTATTTCCATGCATATTACTTTTGTCATGTAAAACTTGTGAAGCAACAATTTTGGTGAATTCCATGTTCTAACTGAAGTAAGCCATTTACATGGTCCTCCACAAGGTGGAAAAATTCAGTGACCCGCACAGCTAATGGTAGATAGACTCATCATGGTCTGCTTGATAAGGAGAGTTTAATCTGAGAAATCATCTGTTTGTGTGTCTGACTGCTCTCTGGTCAGATTTGATCCCTGGCCAGAAACTGTTTGGAATGTTGGCCTTCCTTTCCTTTTGGGAGTAGGGGACTAATTTATCTTCTTGTCATTTCAGTTGTGATAACAGTAGCCTAGCTTAGCATTGTGTAGCTTAACATAGCTTGGCCTCATGTAGCATGTAGCAAGTTGTAGAAACTGTGCACCAGTGCACCAGTTGGCCAATACAAACCCAAGTGACACTTTTTGTATCTAATAGGTAAGCTTAGTGATTCTTCAACAACTCTGGAGATACCTCCTGTAGTCCAGCCAGTGCGCTGTTGTCCACTCCAGTGAATGATCAGCTTTGAAGCTGAGTGGTTTGATGGTGGGTCCATCGAATAGAGAGGATGGACTTGGAGAATGACCTGATTTTGTAGAATGGCTGAACTATGAATTACTGTCTTTTTGGCTTGTTGCCACACTTTGGCAATGACCACTTTCAGGACGGACTGGGCATCTTCCACTGTCGAATACTGTTGGCTGTGCAAATTTTCTGAATTCATTATTATTCCATGGGACGGATGCAGCTTGCGGGCTGCCAGTTGACGATCACTGAATTATGAACTTGGTACAGATTGACTTGCCAGACTTTGAAAAGCCCCGCTATACCGTGAAGGTATTTTTACAATCATGACTTAATCAAAGACATATCTTTATATATTCAAAGGTTATGTTATCTGTCAGTTTTTATCAGTTCTTACAAGTATTTAACCTTTAGCCTAGCCAACAACAGCTCTTGGAGGTTTCTCCAGTGTTTTATCTACTAGCCTCTCATGGCTCTGTGGAAGATGAGAGCTCAGGAACTACAGCAGACCTGCTGCTATACAATTTTCTGGGAAAAATGTATGTTGAAATAAGAAGGAATTGAAATGTCAGAATTCTGGTGTTGTACTGTCCCTCCAGGAGAGCACTGGGAGATGACAGGAGAGCTAGCATATTTTGCACAGATCAGCAGTATCAATACAAGCTGTTTTTGGCGAGAACTGTGGAAACAAAGTGTCTTCTTGTTTTTCTTTCAAGTAGCAGGAGAATGTAGCAGAAGCTTCCCTCCTGAGGGGATAAATGATGGGTTATGTGGGGAGAGATGGTACAGACAGGTACTGCAGGGGCCTCCTCTCTGTATACAGGTACCTGATAGTCTGAACATCTGCCATTTGTCTGCACGCACACACGCGTGCACACAGTCTTCGTCAGTTTTTGCCTGGTAGGTGTCTTTGCCTTCAAGTCCTAAAACTGTTCTCCAAGCTTAACAAGTTAATACTTGCTCCTTAGAATTCCAATGTTGAAGTGAATAAACACAGTTACTTATGTGCTGAGTACAGGAGAAATTACTCCTCACCATATCAAAGTGAATATTAAATGAGGTCATTTAAAGTGTAGTCAGCAAACCAGTTCATCTTGAAGTCAGAACTGTGTCTCAGCAAGACTGAGTTGTGAATAATAACATTAATTTCATCCTTTGCCATACTGCACTGCAATGGTTTGACTGAAACTACATAAAGTGTTTTTGCTATTTACTTCATTGAAGACAGAGGCCCTATTGTTCTCTGTGACTCCTCAGCCAAGGAGACGATGGTGGGATGAAGTAGTTGCCAAAATTGGCGCTCTGCGTGTGTGTGTAACCCACAAACACACAGTCGAGGAATCTCACTCGAGTGAGCTGTCACGGTGCTCACTATATTTTTATCTTGTATGTTCATCTGGGTGTTGAACCGCACACACTCACACATTCACACACAAAGTTACAAGGAGAGGAGTCAGTCACATTGTGAGAAATGAGTATAGAAAGCTAATGAAAATTCCACTCTCCAGACAAAATAGCTCACCTTCCAACACTGCTCATAACAATTCAGCTTGTAGCAGACAAAAAAGCTACTCAAACCTCAAGGGAGAAGTAAAGCACTATATACAGCTTGTTTGTTTTCTTCAAGGCCAGCAGCTCATGAATTCAGAATTCAGCTTCGAACTTGAGTGTCCCAGGTCAGCCTTTTTTTTTGCATAAACAGTGGAACGACATGTTGTCTGACACCTGTTTGTTTCCCAGCATATGTTGGGTTTTTGTGGCCGATGCTGCATGAGGTGCGCTAAGCTCTCACTTTGCCTCCAGGAAGGGCCCCTCCCTTTCCACCACTATGGGCCCCTTAGCAAGACATGCAGGGAGGCCAAAGTCAGGTCACAGGCAGGGTGCGGCTCCATTCACCCTACTGAGTGAAGAAAGAGCAAACAAAACAGGTTGTTTGCCCTTTCATCTTGTCCTAGTCTGGGGGGATGTTGGGTAAGGCAGCATGTGCAGCACCATGTTTGTCTCTGACAGCCATGCGGTCTTGACACTGAGTCACACTATGTGGTCAAAGCAGCGAAGATTGCTTGCTAAAGGAAATGGCGATGATGATCAGTGGCATTTCAAAAACACCCAAGATTTACACAGTACTGCAAAAAATATTATCACAATTTAATATGGCATTGCATATCAGTGCGTTAAATAAAACAGGTTAGATTTTATTTTTTCTAAACTACTCTCAGCCACTTTTTAAACAAACAAAAAAAATATCACTAAACTTGCTGGAGCTTTCAACAACATTTCACAGAGTTCCTCATCAGCTGTCATGGAAATTCTCTGTATGCTTCTAGAAGTGAAAATTCTCAGTGACGACTGAGCAAACTTCATCTGCTGAGGCAGACCTTGTGATGCAGTTAATGCTACAGAAAAAGCTAGCAAGGTAAACATAGAGCAAGATAGAGCAACATAGAGCATTTTGTAGTCAAATATTCACACTTTTTTCAAATTTATCATGATGTATTTTTATTCGAGTAACACGAGATTGTACTGAACGTTTCTGTCGAATTTATTTTGCTTGCTTGCTTTCTTGCTCTACCACTGGAATCTTGCTTGTTTGTAGAGGACATCCTGTAATCTATGACACAGGAAACTCACTCAGACAGATAGACAAATAGAGGGGGGTGGGTCGTGGGGTGGGGTTGAGGTGGGGGGGTGGGGGTGGGGGGTAGACAGTAAGAAGAGGGAGTGGCAAAATGAAATAAGGTGTCTGCGTAGTTCTCAAGACAAAACGTTTGAGTTGAGGCGAGTTTCATCTCAACGAGCTTATGTCCTGATTTTAAGTTTTCAGAAGAGACCAGTAAGAATAACATTTCCTCCAAATGTGTTGCCTTCTTGGCTGTTTTTAACTCTTAATATAAATTGAAATAGACGTTGATCAGAGTGACGTAATCGAACTCCTCATCTTTCTGCTGTCTCTAAGAAGAGAATACTACAGCTGTACAGAACCTCTCCATAAACTGTCTCCTGACTGCCTCATCTGTAACCCAGTGTGACCCTTGCTTTCTCAGTTTACTTGCTAACAGAAACAACCTTTCTGATTTGTTAAGAAATGTACAACAGAATAAAGAACCTGCTGTGTCTCCGAAAAGCACTGCTGATTAGGAAAATTTCATGCATTCCTTCTTTCTTTTTTTTTTTTTTATTTTATAGCAGTGCTTCCCCAAAGTGGGACCACTAGGGGTCTTTGAGAGCATTTCAGAATGTCAGCCACTTGGTGCAGACATTCTTATTATAGATTATTTAACTGCCTGAAGGTCAACAGTGTGAACATGTCACCAAGTCAGTTTTAGAAGTTTCATTTCCCCTGTCATCCTTCTAATAGTTATGTCAGTTTTCTATAAATTATCTGCAGATTCCTCCTCATATTGGAGCTCTTGTGGAAATATATCTTGAACTGGCACTTTGTAGGCTATTGCCCATTCTTTTAAATGTCCCTACAATCAAAGACTTCGGAATTTTTTTAGGGAAAGTTTCAGTTTTTTCCTCTGTAAATGTAGCTGTGTTACAGAGGTATTAGAGCCCTGAGATGGAAGCAAAACTTTCAAAAAGACTAATTAAGAGCAGAAAAAGTGGTTCCGCTAACACACAAGTCTTAAGAAATCCTTCCCTGTATATTGTTCGAGAAACACTTTGACACTGTGACAAACAGCATTGGCCTGCAGACAGAGGAAGTGTTCTGAAACTGTGCGGGTTTCAAAAGGCACAGACAGACTTCAACCGAGAAGACTGTTATCACTCCACCCATCCTGTGTCTGCACACACACACACACACACACACACTCACACACTCTAGCAGACATACATATATACCGGCATCCACTTGCCTAGACACATGCTCACACATGAGCCCCTGCATGCGGCCCCCCTATGGCAGCTGAGGCGAGCCTGCCACTCTCACTATTTCCACATATGCTGCCCCATGACTTGAGGCTTTGTGAGTTTCTCATGAAGGGGTTATTCCTAGCTGCCATGTGTGAAGTAAGAGGCTGTAAAGTCGCATTTGAAAGATATGCACTTCAGAGGTCCAGTAGTGATAGGGTGTTTGACTAACATCATGCCAAAGAAACGAGCTCTTAGACCACAGAGCATTGCGACACTTCACTGAAAGCATGGATAATAAAAATAATATCACACTTTAATAAAAGGCCAATGTCATCTCCCAGATATTAGTGTAATGCTGGAGCATAGATATGATGAGGTGTCATGTTCTCGGTGTGAGGTACTGAAGCTGAGAACATAGACGGTGCAGTCTGGGCATGTCTAACACACACCTCAGCTAATCGGAAAGCCTTATTTTAGAAGTGTGACATCCTGTCTATGCTGTGTAATCCACACCAGATCATAAAGGGGGTGGATTGCAAAGTGCATGGATGTACACACACACACACACACACACACACACACACACACACACACACACACACACACACATGCATTTTTGTGTGTCTTTGAATTTAGCCCAGGTTTATCACCTGCTTAGTCAGAGGCTTATCGGGAGAACTCTGTCAAGTTTCTAATAAGCGTCCAACTCACCCTCGGTTATGGTATGTGTGTATGTGTATGAATGTGCACGTGTATGTCTGGAGGAGGATTTCTCACGTTTTCATGTCACACACCCTCAGCAACAGACCTCCATTTGATATTGTTTAATCCCAGGGACCCACATAGGAAGATGTCGTGCAGCCCTAATAGGATCATTTCAAGTGGATCAAGCTATAATGAAATGACACTACTCCTCATTTTTGCTCTGTATCACCTGAAATCAGCCCAAGAGCCTCAAATAACCAGTGCCACAGAGATGACCGAGCCGCTTTTTTAAAATAGGAATTCCCACCCTGGCTGTCCGTTTGCCTCATGTCTCACAGTCCCACTGTTCAGTAATCTAGACATGCAGATTTCTCCCTCCCCGAAGCCCCCACCACTGAGCCCCATGAGCTCAGCTGCCAATTGCTGACCCCCCGACGCTCTCCTCCATCCAAGATTACCAGGACCGGATCTCGCCCTGATGGAAAGCTGCGGCATTGGCAACCGGTAATCCACGAGACGAGGACTGGCACGTGGCACAGAGACTTTGCCCAGAGGCAACATACTGTGTGTGCGTGCGTGCGTGCACGCGTGTGTGTGTGTGTGAGAGAGATCAGCCGGTCTCTAGGCTGCCACTAGCCTCATGCCTCTAGCCCTGCTTTGCTGCCCTGATATGTAGGACATATCTCTTCATGTCGAGATAACCCACAAACCTACCAGCCACAGACAGAACTCCTCTGTGCTATTGTACTCCCTGTTGTTTTAATGCACTGGTCACCAAAAAAAAAAAAAAACAGTTGTCTGCCTTTTGCTCATTTACTGTTTACTTTGCTGTTGGAGCTTAGAGAATAAGTCCAATAAACCAGTTGTTTGTAATGAAGACCTTTTTCACAGAACTTAAGCCTTAAAAAATCTGAGGTCTTTAGAAAAACTGTGTGATTGTCATGAAATAATAGTTGAGTGTAGACACTCATTAATCAGATATATAGATATCAGATTCTAGACACAAATACCTCCTTAGTTAGGGTTATTTGTAGAAAAATATCTGTCCAAAAAGGTCCTGATGTCTGATCTCCCTTATTTGAGATCTTTAAAATGAAACCTCTAGAAATCCATAAATGTCATTCCCACATATGAAGGACCTTCTTAAAGGCGCCAGAAATATAATAGAGGTACAAGCCTTGAGAAATAATTGTCTCATACAACATGAAATTTTGAGAGCTTTTCAGTTAAACCAACAAGAAAAGAACATTCTTTGTCTTAGAAGCACTCTGATGTCATTAAGGAAGGTCACTGAAAGTCATGGAGTTGTGCATCATTGCCGTGGTGGATCGAGGACAGCTGTCATGTCGGCAGACCTCGGAGGTATTTGTTCGTCTAGCCACGCTGCTTTCCTGTGAGAGCAGCTTTGATTACACAGACATGTGGCATAGCATGACACACTGCCAACATGGGCGAGAGAGGCAGAGACAGAGAGAGAGAGAGAATCTAACCCCATTACAAATGACCACCTGTTGACACTAGGGGTGTGTGTGTGTGCGCCTGTGTGCAGCGTGTTCTGCCCACTCATGCACGGTGCGGCAGTTTGCTGGCTGAATGATGTAGAGGGAGATCCTCAGAGACAGAAAATAAGAGCGAGAGAGCACCACGAAGTGAACCTGGGAGCGAGAGAGCAAACCATATGAGTGAATATATCCCCTCTAGAAATATTGGTGGTTTGACAAAGCTAGCCCAGATCTGCATTACATGTGTGACCTCCACTCCAACACATGACCTCTCAGTACTGACAAAGAGAGAAAAAACGTAGAACATGTATGATAATTCCAGAACGAAACTCTAACTATTGCAGGAAGAAGTTGAACTTCATTTCAGTGGTCAGTAAGAATCATGGAGCTTTCCTCCATTTGCTGCTGAATTGTGCCAAACCACTGCTAGCAACTTAAAGAAGATTCATTTTAAAGAATGTGT